>NC_137459.1:7496707-8039207 GCF_964235325.1 Thermobia domestica
ATCCTGGGTACACATGATTTCTTTCCGAAATTATGCGCTGCTTGAAAGCATAAAAAAAATGAAGTTTAAAGTTACGTAGCTCCAAAACTATGTGACCTACCATATTCGGGTCAAGACTTCATTTAGGAACTAGTATGTGCGCTATTCAAAAATAAATGTTGCAGAATTCTAAGGTACTCACGCAACATTTTTATAGAGGGTGTTCGGCTACGGGCATTCAATTTGAAGTACTCACAAATTCCCTCTATAAGAATTGTTGTGGAAGTACTGCAGAACTCCGAAACTGGGATATTCGATAGGGAAAATATTAGTTTCTAAGTGAAGTATTGACGGTAGGTCCGATAGCTTTGAAGGATGGAACTTTAAACTTCATTTTTTCACGTTTTCAGCGGCTCATAACACCGAAAGGAAGCATTTGTGCACCCAGGATGACACCTGGGTTAGAATCTTTGTGTTATCTTAGTGTAAGAAATCACCTTCCAAACGTTGTCAGTGTTGTTTTGAAACACCCTATATATATGTATTTATGCACGTGTGTGTGTCTTTTTGTGTATAACTGTTCCTATTTGGATAATTTTACACACATACTGCGCGAGCATCCACACACACATACACGTGCAGGTATGAAGAGAGCATTGGGCTGTAAAAGGAAATTTTGATGTTCTGAAAACATTTTATGCTGCTTCATGTTGGCAACAATGACCGGGGATGAGTAAGATTCTGTCATCTGAGGAGAACAGTTGAACTAACTCGTTCTTTCGTCCGCTCCAAGATTAACACGACCCTTAATAAAGGATACCTTTTCATGGCATCTCCATGATTGTCACTGGTAATTTGCAACGGAGTATTTTATGGCATTCACATGAATGTCATTGGAATTCAAGGGGTTAATTATTCAAGCTAATTTCTGAATTTCACTTTAATGAAAATGGAAACATAATATTCCATTAAAAAATAAACATTTCAGCTTACCATAATCTTCAGAAATTTGGTCGGTCAAATACAATATCATAGTGGTAATACGTACTTGTCTGAGTATTATCCAATCTTATGCCCCTCAAGACGGTGTTGTACAGTGCTTGGTCCAACATTCAGCATACTATATTCGCAAGTCATTATAATATATATTCAGTGATAACTACTATAATCCACACTATAATCAGTGATAACGTTCGAGTAAGTATTGAATAATTCTCAGAGTTAATATTATTAAACTATGATACTTATACAATACTTACTCGAACGTTATCACTGATTGAATAATCACTGAAATCCAAACTTAATACGAAGAGTTTTATACTTTAATCCTACTGCACTTTAATGCCCATTTTAACTACACTATTTTCATATTAAAAATAATAATAAGCACCGTTTCCTATAGAAGAATGTTCGTTCCTTCTATAGACATCTGACTTTCAGAACATGAGTCTTTCACAATAATTTTTGGAATGATCCGAAACAATTAACCAAAACATTGTGATCTTGGCCAAGAATTTTAGAAATGATCAAAAAAAAAAAAAAAAAAAAGATCAAAAGATTGCGATCTTGGCCAATAATTAGTTTTTGAATTAGGAGCCACAACATTTTTGAACGGCCTCTAAATGGAGTTTTTTTTTTTTTTTTTTTAAACGAAAAAAGCACATCATACTGAGTTAAGTGATAGTTTGGGTTTGACTACACTATATGTAGATCTCCAGATATAAGGCGTACAAGAAAATTTTTGATAGAATGAAATATATTGGATCGTGGTTCAGGGACCACAAAAGTTTTAAACGGCCCCTAATTATACAAAGTTTTTTTTTTTTTTTTTTTTTTTTTTTTTTTTACAGAATACCGAACTATTAAAATCATGTGTTCCGCGGTGGCTCAGTGGTAGAACGTTCACCTCTTTTGCATGGGTCTTTGGTTCGATCCCAGCTCGCGCCAAGTGAACTTTGTGGTGGACAAGCACCGTGAGCGTGGGCTTTCCCGTGATTCTTCCGTTTCCTTCCACTTGCTTCATTCCACCATTTCATTCATTTCTCATTATCACTGTCTCCTTTTGCCTAGCTGGCATAATCATGGGACGTAAACTTAAATATTTGTTTATATATATATATATATATATATATATAATATATATATATATATAGATAGATAGATAGATAGATAGATAGATATATAATCATTTAACAACTGATGTGGACATTTTCTCTAGCTACCAGGTGTTTGATAGAGCAATTAAACGAGTTATGACGAAAGAATATTATCTTTTCCACTGTTTGTTGAGAGTTTTTTCTTGTTATGTTTTATTTTTACTTTTATTTATTTATGTATTATTCTTTTTGCTGTTCTGGGAATTTGTTTAATAAATAAATAACAAATATTGTCCTTCTATCTACGCCAAGGTTTTTCTAATTGCCTTTTTTTCGATTGGATTTCCAGTTAAACATTTGAAAGCATTCTTACTTGTTTCCATTCTGGCTACATCACCTCCCCATCTGAGCTTTCTAAAATTAATCCTCCTAACTATTAATGTGAACTGTATAAATTATGCATTTCCACTTTATGAAAATTCTGCCATTCTCGGTATCCGATCCACTTGGGTCCGAACATTCGTCTCAAGATTTTATTCTCAAATCCATTCAGTCTGCGTTCTTCCCTCAGAACAAGCGGCCATAATTATTTCCAACCATACAGCCCAATAGGCACTATTATCGTTTTATACATTTTTAAGCACTTAACACTCCTCTACAGAATACACGACAACACATGCTCTTCAACTGAAGAATAACACGAATTTCCTGCTTTCAGTCGACATTTAATTTCCTCGTGCATGTCTGTTAACCTTAATCCTATATATATTTCAGAGTATCCACTTTGTCGAAACTATTAATTAATATTTTGATGTATCCACAAATGCAGTAATACCGTCACAGCAATTTTGCATTTATTTAGTTTATTTTTCTCCATTTACTTCTAAACTCATGTCCCTACAGGTGTTAGTAAAAAAAAAACCTCTGCATTTCTTTCTGTTCTCTTATCATTTGATATACGAAGTGTGTTCAAAAAGTATTGAACCTGATTGATAAAATCACATTTATTGATTTGGAAATCCGAAACTCTAATTCCGTTGAAAGTAGTCTACTTGGTAATGCACATGCTTCTCCCAGCCCTCCCGTCATTCTTAGAAACACTTCTGGAAGGCAATTTTTTGGAATGTAAGCAACCGTGTCGTCGCATTCCGTGTGATATGTTCTCTTGACTCAAATAGGGCCTCTTTTAGTGGCATTTCCAGCTTAGGATGTAACGAAAAGTCACACGGAGCCATGTCCGGTGAGTAGGGAGCCTGAGAACACACGGGAATGTTATGCATGGTGACGGAAACTTGAATCTAATTTTGCGGACACTCTTCTCATGCCCAAATTGTGGTTCAAAATTGAATGGTTTCCGCTTGAATATCTCCAAGCTTTTGGTAAAATTTGATACAATATCGCTGATCAAGTTTTTCTGTTATTTTACAAACAACTGAAATGCGACAACCGCTCACAACGTCTTCACTCACTGGCCGAGTGCCAGTGACTGACACTTTCTGGGCGCCGAAAAAATTCACTACTGCGCATAGGTGACACTGAAGAAAGTTTCCGTCTATTCATTGGTTTAAGCGGGAAAAAATAATAATGATATTTTTGAACACACCTCGTATTTATATCATCAGCGTAGACCATAACCTAATGGGTGTCATTTATCTTTAGGCATTAGTTGCTATCTTAAATTTTCCTTATAGAGTATTCCAGAACAAAATTGAATAATAATGGCGACAAATGTATCTCGTTCTTGTAGGCCATTTTCAACGTGAGAGCTAGGTGAGAAGTAGTTTCCTACTAGGACTTTATTGTGAAATTCACTTAAACACATATTAATTAACTTATCTAATTTTCTCGGGATTCAAAATTCTGTAAGAATGTTTTACAAAGATTCCGTCCTAATATAAGCCTTTCTGATATCAATATATAATTGATGTACGCGGTTTTTGTATTCTTATGTCGTTTCGAGTATTTGACGAATGGTAAATAACTGGTCAATAGTTGATCGATTTCTCCTAAATTCACAGTGATAATCTATAATAATTTTATCTGTGCTAGCGTAATGTTTGAAAGTATTTTATAGGACGTTGGCACAAGATAGAACCGTTGATAACTATGAAGATCATTTCCAAAACCTGCCAAGACCATTCACTTTGAGCAAAATTTGAGATACGATTTATGCCAGCTTCCTTTCTCTTCGCGCTATCTAAAACGAGATAAAATATGTTGAAAAGCCATTATAGCCTCCGTTTTATCACACATTTTATCTCGTGCAAGATAGAAGGAAACGCAAGGAACTTCGAATTAACGCTATCTCAAATTTTGTTCCAAATCGACTTAGCAGGTTTCGGATATGACCTTCACAATTATTACACTCAGTTTTGTTGTGTTTCTTGCGAGTTATTCTTTCCACTCTTGTGACAATTCCTCCTTGTTCCAGATTACGAGAGTAAATGTGTGTATCTCGTTCTACAAGTTTTCCCCTCCAACTAAAACTAACTCAACTAATTTCTCAGATCAATTTATATGGAGACAACATTCCAGATATGTATTCGCCCTTAAATTTCACCTGAAACCGAAAGTGGTAGGGATCAACTATCATAGCTGGTTTCAATATTCATTTGTATAGAGTGTAATCGATAGCGGGAAAAGGAAAGAGTGATAAAGAGCGAGATATTTGTAAATATACTTATCCTCCTAACAATAGGTTTGCATCAATCTCTTCCCCCCAATTATCTGCGCATTGAAGCCAGAGCTGGTTAAAACTAAATTGGTGGTTACAGGATTGGTCCCTTTTAGTTTGAAAGTCTACAGTAGTTTGTAATGCTACAGTAGCTTTAAAATGCGACTAAAACTAACTTATTGGTATTGAAAACGAAGTCGATCGTATAACATTGAACCAAATATTGATTTAATAAGAGCATTAGATGATTCCTGGAATTACTTGAAAGAGAAACGTAATGAAACAAGAAAAATGAGTTGAATAAACATTTCTATTGCATTACATAAATGACAGCTTCGCTAAAACATTTTCGTTTAAATATCTACGTCACCTGCATTCATCCATTAACAAAACAATTTGCACTTTTTAGACAACTAATCTCTTTACTTTTTTTGAGTATAGCTATGAAATGTCAAAATGTATGTCTAGAAAAATAAAATTCAAATTAAAAATGAATAACAACATTAAATTTCAAAATTTGATTTTTGCACTTTTAATGCATATACTATATCCCCAAATCCGAGTTGGAAGATCAATATGTGTGTGTTTATGATCACTCATACGTTACTATGCGATAATTAGTCAAATATACCGTTAAGTGTTAGAGATAATTATTTTTTGTACAAATATGCATTATACATATGCACATCTGTATACGAATAGTTAAAACCTAGTTTCTAGAAATTCAATATAATGTTGCATATCAGAGATTAAAGTTAAGCTAAGATAACCCTGTATAAATACATTAGTTGGTCGTTAAAGAATGGATACCAACACATCAACCAGTGCAGTTTGAAGACAATTACGAGACTCTAAGCAAGCCAGTGTGCTGGGACCACTACGAATTAAGTTTACACAGAATAACTAACTAACTCTATGGCCTATGAAACCCAGAGGTTCAATGCAGCGTTCACAAAAGCTGTCCATTGAATTTGTCCTTAGCCAACTGGATACAGTTTCTACTTTGTATTTCTATTTCTGCGAGATCCATCTTAATAAATGCTTCCATCTGCGACTAGGTCTTCCTAGGGGTCGTTTTCCGATTAGTCTTCCAGTCGAGATTTTGAAAGCGTTTCTACTTTCTTTCATTCTAGCTACATGACCCGCCTACCTAAGCCTCCTAGACTTGACGAACCTAACAATGTTGGGTGAACCATATAAATTATGTAGTTCCTCGTTATGAAGTTTCCGCCATTCCCCATCCCTGTTCCTCTTGGGTCCGAATATTCGTCTCAGAATCTTGTTCTCAAATACTTCCAGTCTGCGTTCTTCCCTCAGAGTAAGCAACCATGTTTCGCAACCATACAGCACATGTTTTATATATTTCAAGCTTCAAATTCCTCAAGAGAATTCGCGACGATAAAAGATTTTGAACTGAATAATAACACAATTACTCTGCTTTCAGTAGACATTTAATTTATTCGTGAATATGGTTTTAGTTTGTTAATATTGATCCTAGATATTTGAAAGTATCCACTTTGTCGAAAGTATTATTTGATATTTTAATGCATCCATCATAATTTGCAGTATTACGATCCCGAAAAAGTTTCATGTATTTAGTTTTTCTTGAATATACTTCTAATCTCGTGGCCCTGCAAGCGTTTAACTTAAATTTACCGGAATAAAAACAATTGATGTTCCTAATTATGTTCGTGTCCTCTAGTCGGTATCCATTGGGCGCATCCGTTAAGACTACTCTGATTTCAGGCAGGGATGTGTACTGCATGTCTACATACATAAAACATTAAAATAATACTTTAAATTATCGCTATATACACTAGGGGTTCAGACAAAATAGAAGTGTATCAAATTTATAAAAATGATTTATTCTTTCCAAGCGTTCGTCCTCCCACACCCTGTAGGATAGTCACCCATCAATCACCCATCAATCAACCATATGCATTTCACTACTCAAGAATGTAGTCACACAGGCCAAGCCGCTAACTCCCTTATCTCTGGTGCGAGTGGTCTTGGGTTAGATTTCCGGTGGGAACACTCGAACGAAAAGGTGTAGAAGCCTTTTCAGACCAGCCATCTTGAGAGATTTTCCTAAGTTTCCTCAATGCCACACCAGGCAAATATCGGGATGGAAACTAAAATAAAGGTCCCAGGAAGCTTCCTCTCTTTCTTTCTTAGTTCCCTGGGTACTGTGATGACCAAGGAACGCCATCCACCTTACGTGATAGGCTTTAAAGGACATAGATGCAGAAGGTCCAGAAACATAATAATAATAATAATAATAATAATAATAATAATAATAATAATAATAATAATAATAATAATAATAATAACTTATACAGGCAAACGAAAGCAGAAGTAGCTGCATGTATTAAATTAACTTTTCACTGTTAGAAATTAAAGTGACGTACTGAGACATTCGCCTTTTATAAATATGATTCATTAATTGCAACCAACTAATTTTCGTGTCCTTTTTTATAAAGGAAACAAATAAAGTTCTGTCGCTTGTTCACCCACCACCAAACGCCTGGTATATCTTCCGCCCCGCTGCAGCTGCGTTTGATCCCATACATACAACATACACGCCCTTATGACGCTCTGTGGTGGTTCCATGTTCACTCTGTCCTTACGCAAGTTCACGGTGTAACTGAACTGTCACAACCAGGTAGTATGTTGGATATACCCACATCAACAACTGACCTTCGCCTTATCCCCATTTGCATTCAACTCACGGTGTGAGGGCCAATTGAACACATACCTCTACAAAAACCGATAGAACTTTCTAGGCTACCTTTATAGCTTCTACATACATTCCTAATAAATCATCTTCTTCCCAGAGTATATCTTCACCAATTTCCTTTACTTCTATGTTCCCATTTCTATTTTTCTTTGTTTTTGCTGACTTTTTCTTTTATTGTTTTCCAACAATGACATGAGAGAGGATTTATAAGAAACTTTGAGGTGAACCGAAAGTAACAAACGTGACATTATAAATCCTTTTGTTTCAGAGACGATATACTGTGACGTGAAACGACATTCACTGAGAGGATTACTTTTCTACTATAGTGTGACACCTACCAACTGCACGGGATTCAGCCTTGGCTTATTTAATGTTTGTTGCGTTTTGGTCAGCACCATTGCTATATCAGAGATGGACCTATAGGTTAACGAGGATTTCGAATTATACGAGTTTTCACCGAGAATCCTATCCATATATTTAGCGGTAAAACTTTCTGTATGTCTT
Organism: Thermobia domestica; assembly: GCF_964235325.1. Taxonomy (NCBI): domain Eukaryota; kingdom Metazoa; phylum Arthropoda; class Insecta; order Zygentoma; family Lepismatidae; genus Thermobia; species Thermobia domestica. Next base: position 7,504,698 of record NC_137459.1, read on the forward strand.
TGTCGCTTGACCTAATCACTGTTGGTATATAAAAATGCCTTATCACTGCGCAAAATGTTTCGTCTGAAGTCATTGGCACGTTCAAGCTGATCGACACACCACTGAGAAAACTGTATTCTTCTAGCAGGATCGTCCTCACTGAGGTATTGCATTTGGATCTTGTACGGATGCCACTTTTGGTGTTGCATAATCCTGATAATCGAACTGCCGTTGTTGTTGCTTCATCTATGGCTGTTTTAGGTCTTTCAGATCGACGTCTGTCGTGAACTGCACCCGTTTCATTAAACCAATTAAGCACATTAGCAACACTAGCACGCTCTAAGTAGTATAAGTGGATGTCTTTGATGTAATTGGTAATGTCCCGTGAACTTTGGGTGGAAATAAAGATTATATCAATTCGCTCCTCAGGAAATAACATAATTTGCTTCGTCACTTACACCTGTAACAAAGGAGATATGATATCAGTTATCATAAGTTTCATACGTTATCATAAGACATTGCTTATTCAACGTTCAATCAGTAACTTCGTAGAGATTAAATATATGTAAGAACTTACTATATATTCATGTTTCTAGTGACATTCTAGCCTAAAATTGTGCTACACATATACCTTTCTATTTTTTTAAACTTAATTCAATATGGCGAATCACAAGAATGCTGCCGTCATGATCACCAACAGGAATCAAGTCATCGTAAAATCATACCAATCTCTGAACCACACGTCTCTAGCACAGCTATTAATGTTTTTTTTTTTGGGGGGGGGGGTATTCTGTATACACATATATAACTTATCCAGAAAAATCAATCGCCCCTTGAGGATATTTTTTAAAGATGTGATTTATGCAACATGGTACGACTATTAACGAAAAATAAACAAAATTGCCTATTTCGTTTTCTGGAACACCTTCAGAAAGAAACTCGCCTGTAAGATTAAACTATCCCTTGTGGATTCTCCTAAGGACAAATAAGTTATTCCAAATTGTCACGTTTCAATAATATATGTATTTCTCAAATAATAACAAAATCGAATGAGTTGTTTTTGAGAAAAAAAATGAAATAAAATCTTTAAGTTTTACGTCCCACGAATATGTCGGTTACGCTAAAGGAGACAGTGATAATGAGTAATGAATGAAATGGTGAAATGAATAAAGTGAAATGAAACAGGAGAATCCAGAGAAAACAAACGAGCACCATGTTTGTCCACCACAAAGTCCACGCGGCGCAAGGTGGGATCGAACCAGGGATCCCAAGCACCGGAGGTGAACGCTCTACCACTTTTTTTTAAAACTTCCTGACTTATTTTCTACTTCAACCACTTTTCAGGACTACTAGACACGACAGGGACACGAACACAGAAACATCGAGGACAGTTAAAATTCCACCCTTGCTACTACAGAGGGATTCGAACCCCCAATGGGCTTCACCTCACGATCATCAGCCTAACGCCTCAGACCGCTCGGCTACACCCACCGGCCACCACTGAGCCACCGCGCTTCAATTTATGAGAAAGTCCTCCGAAGAAAACACACCCGAAAAATAAACTATCCATTGTTGACCTTTTCAGGATAACGAATCATGCTGTGTTATAAAGTTACTAATGAAACATTTTCTTGTGAAATATGAACAAAAACGCCTGAATCTTTTTAGAGAAAATTGTTAGGAAAAAATGGGCTAAAAGTAAAATATATTCCTTGTTGATTTTTTAAGGACAAATAAATCAAGGAATATTGTCATATTATTAATGGAACATTTATTTGCTAAATATGAAGAAAGTTACTTCTTAGAATCGTTTGAAAAGAACGTCCTCCAAGAGTAAATTACCTCTTGTAGATATTTTCAGGACGAATGGGTTTGCAATATTGTCACGCTAGTAATGAAACGTTTATTTGTGAATTATGGACAAAGCTGCCTGAGAAAATGGTCCGGAAAAGAAAAAAAAAACTACCTCCAAGAGCAAACTTTTTCATGTGGATTGATTAAATAGATATACATAGTTATGATGATAATAATAACGGTTATTAGAACTGAACTGAGATTCATTTGCAAATTTGAGATATAATTTATAACTACAGAACGAAAATTTTATTCTTCACTTTGAATTCTTCTCAAGTAGCATTTATTTTAGAAATAGAATAAGAATATAAAGGTAGCTGCACTTTCTAAACTAGTTCTAGATACTATTTCAGGTCAGAGGTAGAAGTAGGCGAGGATGATAAAGGATTTAGTATTCTTCGGGATGAGTTTGAAAAGGCTATATCCGAGATTAGGAATGGAAAGGCAACAGAAATAGATAACATACCAATCGAATTCATCAAAAAATATAGGAGACAAGGGAAAGAAAGAATTGTGGCGACTATGCAATGAAACAGGAGAATGGCCAAGAGACTTTCTGAAAACGATCATGATACCGATGGCTAAGAAATAGAACCCAAAGAGATGTGAGGATTATAGAACTATTAGTCTCATATCTCATGCAGCTAAAATTCTGCTCCGAATACTGAACAGAAGGTTATATGGAAGAACAAATAAAGATGCTGAGGAAGAGCAGTTCGGATTCAGAAGAGGTAAGGGCACAAGAGATGCTATTGGATTATTAAGGGTCATCGGTGAAAGATTTATAGAAAAAGGGAAAGAGATGTATGTTTTATTTATTGATCTACAAAAGGCTTTTGACCGCGTGAATTGGGAATTGTTGTTGGGAGCTCTAACAAAGATAGGGTTGGAATGGAAAGATAGAAGACTCATAAGAAACTTATACATGAACCAACAAGTAAGTGTTAGGATAGGGGAAGAACTGACGGAAGAGAGTGCAATTGGAAGGGGAGTTCGACAAGGATGCTGCCTCTCGCCAACACTATTTAATGTCTATCTAGAAGAGATAGTGAAAAAGAGCCTACATGATGATGATGGCATTTCGGTAGGAGGTAGAATGATTAGATGCATAAGATTTGCAGACGATATGGCGCTTGTTACAGAATCTGAAAAGAAAATCAATAAAATGTTAGAAAAAATGAGAAAGGGCTTTGAAGAATATGGGATGAAAATAAATGTTAGAAAGACAAAAGCCATGGTGATTGGAACGAAGGGGTCTGTGTCAAATATAAAAGTAGTAGGGGAGAAAATAGAACAAGTGAATAGTTTTCGATACCTGGGTAGTATTCTTAGTAGTGACATGAAATGCGAACGTGAAATAAAAGCAAGGATAGGAATGGCGAAATAAGCCTTTAAAAGAAAGAAAAGTCTGTTTTGTGGGACCTTGAACAAAGAGTTGAGAAAAAAGACTTATAAAATGCTTCGTGTGGAGTGTTGTACTGTATGGGGCGGAAACGTGGACATTACGTAAAGGTGATGAAAATCGACTGGAAGCCTTCGAAATGTGGGTGTGGAGAAGAATGGAAAGAATTATTTGGGTCGAGCGGAAAACGAATGAGAGAGTGTTAGAAATGATGGGTGAGAAAAGAACACCTTTAGATATTATTAGGAAGAGGAAGAGAAACTGGTTGGGACATTGCCTAAGAAGAGATTGTATCATGAGGGATGTCCTAGAAGTATGGTGACGGGAAAGAGAGGGAGGCGGCGAAGGAGACTACAATTAATGGATGATATTAAAACAGAAAGATCATACGCGAAGACGAAAAGGTTAGCGGAGGACCGTGGACCATGGAAGCTTCTCAGCTGCGGCAAGTGACCTGCCAATAAAGGCAGAATACCTATGATGATGATGAGGTAGAAGTAAGGCTTCACCATACCTCTGTGGCTTAGATACTTAACAAAATACGTCGGTTTGGTTGGCCTAACCACTTTCTCTAAATGAAAAAAAGCGGGACATGGACAAAAGAAGAAGGCACGTTATTCTAAAGGTCATCTTGAATGTTCGTATGACTAATCAGTAATGCAATAATGAATATTTAAACGAAATCAAACCTTCAAGTTAAACGTGCCATGTTTCAGTACTTTTGGCCTTGGACATAAATTCAGTGACAGAACTGTTCATTTTGCAAATAATCTCATGAAGTAAAAATCACGCGATATGCACTGAGTGTTTTGTGATGGATAAACTCCATATGTCTGGGATCTTTGTAGCTTTCTACCTTTCTTCTTTCTCGTTAATTTCACCAATTCGTCTAAAATTGGCCACTAATTAGTAATAAATTCTGGCGCGAATATCTTTGGATTGAGAGATAGTGGTTGGACTAACTTCACGAACGTTAAGAAAATTATGTATTTTAGAAAGTATTTTAGAAAGTATGAGTGAAACACAGAGCGAACGAAAGCCATCATCATCATAGGTTTTCTGCCATTAATGGGAGGTCACTTGCTGCAACTGAGAAGTTTCCCTGCTCCTCGGTCTTCCGCTGACCTCTTCGTCTTCCCATACGATCTTTCTGTTTTGATATCGTCCATTAATTGTAGACTCCTTCGTCCCCTCCCTCTCTTTCTTGTGACCATACCCTCTAGCATGTCCCTCATGATATAGTTCCTTCTTAGCCAATGTCCCAACCAGTTTCTTTTCCTCTTCTTAATAATATCTATTTTTTTTTCTTTTCTCCTCATCATTTCTAACACTCTCACTTTTGTTTTTCGCTCGACCCAGCTAATTCTAAACCATTCTTTTTCACACTTATATTAGGAAAGCTACCATTAGTTTTTCATCATTTTTGCGTAATGCCCATGTTCCTGACCCACATACAACAATACTCTAGAAGAAGTATTTTATGTATTTTCCCCCCTCAAATCTTTATTCAAAGTGCCACAAAATAGTATTTTCTTCCTCCTTAAAGGCTTCTTTCTCCATTCCTATCCTTGCTTTTATTTCACGTTCACATTTCATATCACCACTAATAATACTAGCGAGGTATCGAAAAGTAGTCACCTGTTCTATTTTCTTCCTTGCTACTTCTATATTTGACGCCGATCACTTCGTTCCATTAAAAAAAAAATCTGCCCCCAGAACCAATCGCATCCAGATTGTCCGGTTAATAAAGGCGCGCCTTATGGACTGTGATAGCACAACTCTGTTATATTGTTGAGAGGAAAATAAAAAAGGAACCTATACAAATAATAGTGGATTTTGACGATTCGTCATCGTATGACGTGTTACCGCCAAAACTGCCGACATTATTTGCTTCCGGTAGATTCCAAAGGCATGAGCTAGATATAGAACTTACAGTAATTTTGTTTTGTGCTAACCGATTAATACTCTAATAAAATATATAATTGAAGTTTTTACTTAACTTTGGCAAGAAAGAATTTTCAAATAGCAAGTGGATCAAAGATAAGGAAGATAAGAAAACGTATTTATGTGAAAATAAAATGAAATACTCACTGGTCTATGCTTTTCTTACCTACAGCAGACATATTGTTTGGAACCGAAAATGTGTGTATTAAAACCTTGCACTTGGACTGAGAGCGGAAATGACAAAATTTCTTGATTAATCTATTTGCGGGAAGATGAAATTAGTATTTCAACGTATTACGTTGTTAGAAGCATTATTATTAGTATGTATCTTAACATCGAAATTCAGGAGAATATCCCTTGGAAATGCGTCCTTACAGGTCAAATAGAACAAAGAGTACTTGAAGAGGTCGATTATTCCAAATATCTGGGAAGTATTTTGACGAAAGACGAGTACTGCGCCAAAGGGATCAGGTCAAGAATTGCCATAGACAAAGAAGCATTCAATAAGAAAAGGTCACCCTTAACTAACAGTTTTAATATTGGACTAAGGAAGAAATTGGTCAAGTGCTATATATGGAGCATTGGGCTGTATGGATCAGAGACTTGGACATTATGGGAGTTAGAGAAGAAATATTTAGAGAGCTTAGAAATGTGGTGTTGGAGGACGATGGAGAAGATAAAATGCACAGAAAGAGTAACAAACGAAAAAGTTTTAAAACGGATAGGAGAGAAGAGGACGCTTCTAGCCACCATCCTTTGTAGAAAGGCCAATTGGATTGGGTACATCTTGCGAAGAAATTGTCTTCGTCACACCGCCATAGAAGGAAACATAGAAGGAAAGCGAGGAATAGGAAGAAGAAAAAGAACATAAGTGATCGATGATTTAAAAAATATTAGAAAATATTGGGAGTTAAAAGAGGAATATGAAAATCAAGAAACATTTGCAGGCCCAAACTGAACATCAAGAAAGAAGAAAAAACCTTCATTAGTCCCAGGACCTTCCAGTGAGTAGACTACATAATAATAATAATAATAATAATAATAATAATAATAATAATAATAATAATAATAATAATAATAATAATAATAATAATAATAATAATAATAATATGATCAATTTTAATTTAAATATACATGAAATATTGCCAGACACATATATACACAAGTCAAAGTCTGTGCAACCTTCCCTTAAATGTAGACGAAATCGACACTTTACATCATGAGTGTGAAACCAGACTGTTTAAATTTTTAGGATAGAAAGCTACTTCATATAAATTCTACGTATTTTGGCCCTAGCTATTGATAAGTATATTCTAAACAAATAGATGTACTGTAACACCGTTCCTGGAGTTTGTCTATTATTATTATTATTATTATTATTATTATTATTATTATTATTATTATTATTATTATTAGCAATACCATCAAATGATCAGCTAACGTACGGAAATTTTATGAGATAAAGGATACACTTAAAAGAAACAAAGAAGAACACTTGAAGACATAAAACACTATCCTCGGCCATCGCAGCTAAGTTAACTGCAGTTGAACACTAGACTGACCTAACAGCCTTACAGAGATGCTTTAAACTAAAATTCAGAGTTGTAAAATTTTCATGGCTTCTCGTGAAACAGATAGGTTCACAAGAGGTATACTTTTAATGGCTATTTTTCATACAAATGCTTCCCTGTATACAAGAAATATATGTATATATATATATATATATATATATATATATATATATATATATATATATATATATATGAGGTCAAAGGCTATAAAATAATGCGCCTTAGTATAAAATCAATTTTTGTTTTAAAAGTTTATGACGTCATCCTTAAAGGATTTTTTTTAGCATACAATGTAGGTACATCTTTCTATCTCGATGGAAGAGATAATTTTAGTGAAACAAAACTTTGTAAATAATTTAGTGAAATACATTTCTTTTGTATGTTTGAAAGAATAAAACACGGACTAACATCAAGAAATTAAATATTTAGCATTCAATCTACCTTGTTGCATTTTTTTTAAAAAGGTTTCCCAGAATTAGTCATAGCGTTCGGATAGATCACTTGTAGACAATTGTTTTGAAGAGTGTACTTTATAAAGACATTTAACTAGTTGATGTTACATTATCTTATGAACATTTTCAGTAAATACTAATTAACTTGTTTAAAAAATATAGTATTCTAACTATATATAAAACTACACGAACTGAAAGTCGAAACTTTGCACGATTATATCTTTCCGGGACTAACTGACAGAAAAAAAAATGCCAAAAGTGAATATTTTTAATTTTTAGAGGTTCTAAAGTGGCAGTGAAGAAATTTCTCATGTTAATCAAACTAACTTTTTTTAACCCATAATATCGTATTTTAGATACTTGGAATAAAAACTTCAAATTCGGTATGCTTGTACGTTTTTGCTAGCGTTAGCTAAGTAAATCACCAAAAAGTTTTTTTTTTTTTTTTAAAGGAAATTTAGAATGTTTTTATAGGAAACTGAATAACCTTTCCCATGTTATTTATATGGACATTAGGGATATGACTTTTTAACTTTTTACAAAATTTTAATTTTCCTGATGTTATATTTAATGAACTTTTGCCTATACCTTACTTCTCTGGTGTTATTTTCGTTCGGGGTTGGAAAAACGTCCCGCACCTAATCTATTGTCATATGCGAGGTAAGTGTAAAAAACGACTTATGATAAGAATTTTTGATTCGCAAAACATGATAATGAAAAGAAGTCTGGCATCTAGGAAAGGTTTAATAGACATTGGTATAATATAAATTGTGGTAATATAATCTATTTATCGTATATTTACAATCAAAATGTAGAGATCTTTGTCTGCACATCAACCCATCAGGCACGCAGAAATTCAAAGATTCCTATGTAAATAACACATTGTGTTTTGTTGTATGTTATTAGTAAGCAACATAAATGCAAGTTATTTTCAAAATTTTAATTTATACTATGCACATTAAACACTTTTGCAAATCAGTTTTATTGGTGTTACGAGCCTAGTAGGTTGATTTACCAGTGATAAAACTTTAGTATTCTTTGCTTTTATACGTATTTGCAACAGTGCTTCCCTCAATTGTCTTTCTAATTGCGATCTCTTCTATTTTTGGATTAAAAATGTCATTCAAAACCAAAAGATCAAAATCAGCAGTTAAATCAGCTGAAAAAAAGTGGACACAGAATTTAGCAACACGTAGAGAACGCCGTCCCAGCATACCAGAAATGAAAACGGACATGAATGAAATGTGTAAAATGTCTACAGAGACATAGTCGGTAGATATTTGGGGTTGTACGATGAACTGAAAGGGCAGTCGGATAGAATAAAGATAATCTCTTAAGAACTGTGTAGACTTTGGGAGAAGCTGAATTTTCCTTTGCTTACTATGCAGCAAATTTCAGCAAAATTGCCAAGCTGATACAGTTGTTCGTAAAATATAGAAAAAGGAGGAATGAGGTATTTGAAAAATCTCTCACTAGTGTCTTCGATATTACAAAAGGAAAAGGAAACTGGCTTTGCAGTGAAGACAAAGAATTGTATAGAAAACAATTTGAATCTGGTGTCCGAGTCGGATACACTACAGAGAAAGTTGCCTCTATATCAACGATCCATCCTTCAGAAAGGCGAAGTAGCTCAATTAGTCCGTGTACAAGCCAAGTGCAACATGTGAGTATCAGTGATACTGAAGAAGGTAAGATCAGCAGTGACTCTGAAATTTTCAAAAGAGCCTCCCCCTATGAAACGTAAGTATAAAGCAAAAAAATCTGCAGTCAAACTCGTGTCAAAACTGTCTCTGTCTACAAGAAAAGCAGCGAAAGTTCTTCAGAACATGGCTGAGGAAGAAATAAATGTACTCACACCTTCACAATCAGGGATTTTGCGTCGAGTGATCAAGGAAGCTGAAACAATGAAGAACCGGCTTAAAGAAATTTTCGGTGAACAGGAATTCTGCTTGCATTTTGATCGGACGAGAATAGGAAGAAAAAAATATTAAGTGCAGAATTGTGAAAGAAGTCTTCGCCTTGAAGTTTTGGTTTGTGAAAGCAGATCCGCCGAGAACATCTATATCTTACTTCAAGCCTTGTTGGATGAGTATAATGCATGAAGGAGTATTAAAATGATCATTTCTATCACAGCATTGAATATACGGCACAAAAGTTTTGTTGTTAGACTCCAGAGACATTTTAAACAAATGGGTTTCGATGAGCCTCAGTTTATAGGATGTCAGCACCATATTCTTGACCTGGTTCTGCGTCACTGGATGGATTCAGTATTCCCAACAAAATCACAGTCATCCAGCTTCAACTATCCAGATCCAACTTCAATTCATCGAAGATGTTTTGGCTGGGTATGAAGACTTATAAGAAAACTATTCTGGCACAGGAAAGGTACCACCATGTGAAAACCCAGGATGAAGAAATGATTTCCGGTTTCTATTTGAACTTTGTGAAGGATATAATTTCTACCGGAAGGACAACGATTGGCCTCAGTTGAACTGGCAGAAGCTACCTTCCCTCAACAATGCTAGGTGGAACTCACGTGCAATCTATGCATGGTTGCCCTTTTTCTCCTTCCAAAATGGAGAGATCAGCTACAACGTACTTGCGACTTCATCGCAACTAGATGGACAAAGGTATGATTTTCAATTCAGCACTATACAGAGGACACATACAATGAATTGCCTGCTGCTTTCTCCGACCTAAAGTGTTCTAAAGCTTTAAAGTGATTTTCCGCTCAGTGGGTGAAAGAACGTTCTATCCTCGATGTGACTCGCTCAAATATGGTGGCCGAGCGAGCTGTGAAAGTGACGCAAGAGCATCACAACACTTGCAAAAGTGACAAATACCTCAACAGCAAGTTCATTAACAGTAATTCACAAATTTAAAATCATTTTACTAATGTACTGTATAGAATATTCAGTGCCAAATGCAGACTGTATAAGTAGACGAATTTTCTTTTAATGCTAAAACAGCATCAATGTAGGTGCGGGAGCTTTTTTCACAATTAAACAAAATCAAAGACATTTTTGAGGTTTGCAGCCAAATGTTCATTGTTTGCCACCCCAGGCTTTTCAATTTGAAAAAAGTCATATACCTAATGGACATCTTATAGACTTCAAAATGTTGCGCACTTCCGGCAGAATTAGAATGATGAAATTTGTTATGATTGTAGCCTTCCGGTACTAACCTACAGGAAAATTGCCAAAAGTGAATATTTTTAGATTTTAAGGGGTTTTAAGAGGGGATGAAGAAATTCCCGTTTTATTTAAATGAGCGTTTTCTTGAGACATAAAATCTTGTCTTTTAGATAGTTGAAATACAAAACGACACTTAAAATTCCATAGAATTGTTGGTTTAAGAAGTGCGAAGATGTATTCCGAGGAAAAGCAGGGGTTCGGGGGCAAAGCCTCCAGCTGGCCGAATTCAGGAAATATTAAGAGCAAATGCACGAAATTCACTTTTGATACAAATGTTAATACATAAGGAATGCGAGGCCGTAGGCCGAGCAAACATGGGGGTCTGAGAGCGGAGACCCCAGCTAGCCAAAGGCTAATCCTAACTGTATATAAAACTACATGAACTGACAAAAATGTACTTCCAGTTAACGTGGGAAGTTGAAATTTGACATAATTATAGCTTTCCGGAACTAACCCACAGGACAATTGCCAAAAGTGAATATTTTTAATTTTTGAGGGGTCTAAAGGGGTTGCTGAATAAATTCCCCATGTTATTTAAACGGGCCTCTTTGGACCTATGATCTCATGTTTTAGGACTTGGAATTGAAATAAAAATTTGAAATTCGGTATGCTTGTATGTTTACGTTAGCGTTAAGTAAATAAATAAAAAAAAAATAATAAAAAAAAATCCAACTTTAGAGTAGATTTATGGGGAACAGAAAATCTTCCCCATGTTACTTATATTGGACACCGTTTACCTCTCAAATTTATGGGAGACTTACTGTAGGAATACAATGATTAAATTTAGCATAATTGTAGCTATTCGGGACTAACCTACAGGAAAATTGTCAAAAGTTAATATTTTTAATTTTTAGAGAGTCCACAGAGGGGATGAAGAAATTCCCCATGTTATTTAAATGGGTGTTTCTTTGGACTTATAGTATCGTATTTTAGATACTTGGAATCGGAACAAAAAAAGTATGGCATGCTTATGCGTTTTTTGTTAGCGTTAACTAACAATACAAATTTCCAACTGTAAATGGGATTTATGGGGAGCTGAAATATCTTTCCCATATTATTTATGTGGGACATCTTCTACATCCCAAAATGTTTAGACACTCTCGGTGGGATTAGACTGTTGAAATTTTGCATGATTGTAACCTTTTGGGAATAATGCACAGGAAAAATTTCAAAAAGTACATATGTTTATTTTTTTAAGGAGTCTAAAGGGGGATGAAAAAATTTCCAAGTTATTTGAATGGACAGAATACAAAATCTTATCTTTTAGATACTTGGAATACGAAAAGAAACTTGAAAGGGTCTAGCGGAATAAGCATGTGAAAACTGCCCCTGAGCATATCTGCACCAAATTTACAGTATCAATTTACAGTTATGAGAAACTCAGTTTCGAAAAGTTTCAGCCCCCAAGCGCTTTTCGAGGGGTGTTAGGAGGGAAGGAAGGAAAATTGAAATTATTTTTTTTTCTCCTGAACGGCTCAACCGATTTGCATGAAAAAATATGTTAGGTGTTCACAAAAAGAGAAAAATCCGATTATTTTTTGAATTTTTTGGAGTTGAAAATTGAAGTAAAAAAAAAAAAATTGAAATTTTCAAAAAAAAAAAACAAATTTAGTGGAAGACTAACTGGGACACCCACAATGTTTTGTTAGTTTTGTCTTGAGAGAGTCCCTAATAACATATTGTTTTCATTTTGTTTGCAAGTGTACCTCATAGTGAAAAAAAAATACAAATTACATAGGTCAGCATCTATGTGGTATACGTATGATACACACTGTACATCACTAGGATAACCAATACCTTTGAATAGGGGGAATAAGTTGTTATAACATTGGAATCTTATGATAACAAGTATTGTTTGTCTTAATGGTAATTGGTCTCTGAGCATGAAGGGGGTACTCGACCCTGTTCGGACCTCTCTTGGCTACGCCACTGCTGTACAACTGAAATTATACATTCCGGAATTTTGTGATAATTTTGTACATAACCAATGTTCTGTGATATATATAGATCTTTGTTTAGTAATTGTTCTTGTTTTGTAACAGTTGGTTAATAATATGCCTGTTGTTAATAGGTATTTATGTGTTTAGTTTGTTTCGATAGTATTACTGTATGTGTGTGTTTAATATGATCAAATAAAGTATGAATTTAAAAAAAATAATAATCGTCACTGTTTTTGTCCACTACTTGAACAATTTCGGTTTTCGTGAACATTTTACTGCTGGTCGAATGATTTTCGATAAGTATCTCGCATGTTATAAATAATACACAACAGCAGCAACGTGAGAACAGCAGCCAACAGTTCTGCCATTAGCGCATTCACATGCATAGTGTATTACACCAGAAATTCCGATATTGTTAGGTTTGTATCTGATGAAGCATCTATATGATGTCCGAGAAATATGTCGAGATGGTACTTTGAATTTGAACACATTTTGTTCAGCCTTCACATATTCGAAAACAACGTTTCCATCTTTATCTAGCATTTCTGCTAAATAGGATACGGCTTGAGAAAGTTGATATGACCCAGTAAAGAGAATCTGCAAGTCCTTTTCGGTCATTTCTGGAAAATCAAGAAGTCCGTTGGAAGTGATTGTGTTGAAAGAGACATTTCGCCGGATCCAACCTTTCTCTTCTGCTTCGATAGCTAGAACATTTTCCATGCCGTTTTGACTGTGCATTCTTTGCAAAATATCATCTGTGTATTCCGCATCCGATTGTAGTCTCTTGCCGTATGAATTATTTAAAAAATGATGCGATTCTGAAATAAACTCCAACTTTCGGTACCAGTTGGTTGCCTATTTTGTGATCTAACAGAGTATACTTCTGTTTCAGCATGCCGTGAACAGTTTCAACTGGCCCACCGAATTTTGGTCACAAAACGAGATTGGTTAGATTCTTGAGTAGTTAATTGTTTGCGCTTCCCTTTCAAAGCAGGCCCATCAATACTTTGAAGTTCTTCTCTTCGAGATAGGTTATCACATCTCGGAAACTAAGATCGTGTATAAACTTATCTCCCCTTTTTTTTCTAGTAATGCATACAAGTCAGTTTCGTCTTGAATGAGTGATTCCAGAATTTTTGCATCACTTTCATTGGCATGATATGGTCTGAGCAGATCTATTACGTATCCATCAGTAGTACAAATCTTAAAAGGCTTGCAAAGATGAACATTTTTCTGGCCAGAGAAAGATCTTCTTTGGTATTGATAATTTGTACTTTTTTTGGTGTCGTGCATAGGTAACATCACAAATTAAAAATAAGGAGTCCTCGTTGGACATTTTTTTTTTTGTGATTTCCGTTGTGTGGTTATTGCTAAGATATAATTTTCAAAAGATGTAACCACACTAGCACAGTAAACGGAAATCGTCTGTTCATGTTCTATACCTAATATGGAAGCTAACATCTTGTTGGAATTTCCAGTTCGTATTTTGAAAAGAAACAGAACGAGGGCTGGAGTTATAGACCGCGACTCCCTATCTCGCAGAGCTCCTCCGTGGATAAGCGGTTAGCGTACGCGCCTTTGGCGTGGGAGAGCCGGGTTCGATTCCCGGCGGGAGCTCATGTGGTTCGGATTCCACGTTAATCAGTAGGTCCACGTCTCATATAGCCTCGCTGCTGAAAGGGACGCTAAACTAAAATCAACTCAAGTCCCTATCTCGCATGTAAACCATCATGTCTCGCAGTTCCATAAGATTGTCCCAAGATAGCCCCGTGAATACTTGAATTTGCTGTTTTGAAAGACTAAAGTCGCCAATTTTATCATACAATGTGGAATCACATTTCAAGGAAAAGGTTTCCGTTATCTTTGTCAATTCTGAGACACTGAGTTTAGAAGTATGAGAATGCACTTTTACGTTGTTTAGAACCTCGTCGTAAAACTGATTCTTAATGTGATGGGTTCTACAACATCTATTCCCAACTGGGATGCAGATATGTTTTTGATGTAATATTGCATTCGTGCATCGTCAGGAACTACAGTGATATTGTTCGTAGAAAAACGTAAACAACAATATTTATGAGTAGCGACAGTTCTTTGCATCGGAGTTTCAACGTACTCCTAACTTGTATTTACTTTGAAGCTCACTTCGAATAAGAATCCATCACATAATGATTGAGAAGGATCAGATTCACTTTCTGAAGGATCCGAATCTTTTTTTTTTTTTTTGGTAAATAGAAAGCCGACATTTATTACATAAAACGTCATTGACCTTCTTTTGCCTACCAAGTACAGCAGCATAAGTCTGCTTCAGTGGTATTTCTGATCACTTTTTTTTTTTACCTGGAGTCAGGGGCGGATCCAGGATCGACTTCTCGGGGGGACGGTGGGTTGTCATACTAATACTTTTAAGGACTTCAAACTTTGGGATGGGTTTTATTTATATATATAAAATAAGAAAGTTTTCTCTTCTGGGGGGGGGATCGCCCCGATCGCCCCCCCTGCCTGGAGTTCTCTTTAAATCTTTTCTGTTGCATCCATTACATACTACATGCATCTTAGGCATGTTTAGTAGCAAACCTATTTAACAAGATTCACTTAAATACTTACAATGAATGAGAAAGCACAAAATGGAAAGTTTTCCGCAGTGATCCGAACGTCCTGGAGTCACGACGATAAATAATAACAGATCTCCAGCGTCGACTTACACTGCATAGCCGTGGAACTCTTCCCCTTCCACTTGTAGCGCATGCGCATCTATAAGTACTTATGGAGAAGCATTCGACCAGCTAAAATACTCACTAACAGTTCATGAAAACCGAAATTATTCCAGTAGTGGAGAAATAAGGGATGGGGATGATTAAAAAAAAATCATTCTTTATTTAATCATGTTAAACACACATATACAGTGATACTATCGATACAAACTAAACACATAAATACCTATTAGAAAATGGCATATTATTAACCAACTGTTTCAAAACAAGAACAATTACGAAACAAAGATACCAGGAAACATATATATCAGGTGTTGCAAAATAAGTGTTACAACGCTTGGGAGGTGACTCCTGCCACTGAGACAAGAAAAAAAGTTCTCTTGAACTTTCCGCTATCGGACATAGTCTCGGATCTACAAGGTGCTGAAAGCGTGGGAAAATGACTTTCGGACGCCAATAGTTCGGAAACTATCCAACGTAAAGAGAGCGGGTAAAAAATTCACTGAAGAAGTCATACCTGCTGTATTGAATTTTGCATGTTTCAGAATCCTATCATGCACGCGCAAGGGATTCCCGAAAGTAACGTAGGGATTCCCGGATAATCCGCCAAATGAAAATTGGTCTAAATTGATATGAATTGATAGGGTTTCTACCAGGTAACAATAATTCGTTTGTATTAAGTCGATATCTGCAACAAATACAAAATGGCGGACACCTTCTTGCCCGTTGTGTGTGGTTGCATAATCGCCAGGTACGGATGCTGGCCAACAGTGACGTTCTGAGTATTAAGTGTAGCGAATTTGTACTCAAATGCTCTAGAAAGACATCTGGAGTGTCGGTAAAGAACAACAGATGAAGCAGGGTGATCACATGTGTGAAAATACTTAACGAAAAATGCCCAGAAAAAATGCACTCATACTAAGTAAACGTGAGTTCAAAGCGTCGGAAATGTAAGGATTAGCGTAAATAACATGAAAGCCATTGCCAATTCACCAATAATATTCCCTTAAACCGAAGCAATATGATCTGCACGGTTGCATACCAATAAGGATGCAACAACTGAGGCCAAGTTGAAATTGTGCAAGGGGACTCACAAAGAAACTAGGTAAACTAAAGGAATGTCACTAGTGGGATCGCATGGTCGATATTGAAATGTGGCCAATGTGTGTGTTGATATCGACATGTAGTTAATGGACAAATGTCAACATGTCCCACTATATGTCATAGTGTTGATGTTTCAATTGTTAAGTTTCTTTTTTTTTTTTTACTTTTAATGTAATTCCAAAAATAACTAGGGTTGTTATCAAGAATATTTTCAAGATTGTGCAAATAGAGATTATATTTATTTTTATCATTTTCTTCAACTTCTTACGCAATTCAATAAACATAGTTTCATTATACTCAGAATGTTGTTTTCTCTTCCTATAATATTCCTTTTGTTTCAAGGTTTTAATTATGTTTGTGAAAAACAATTGGGAAATGATCGTTTCTTATATAACTTTCTTTTAGGGACATTTTTCCCAATAATGCTGTTAAAGACCCTATAAAAGTGATCGAATGCTTCATTCGGATCTTTCGAGTTATATATTCCATCCCAACAAACTTCCCGCAAATCATGATACAAACTCAAAAAAATCTGCTTTAGAATAGTTATAAACTGTAATCGAGTTGCATCTAGCGTGAGATGGTCTAACAATTATCGATTCTTGAATTAACAAAGCTGGGTGATATAAATCTTCAGCTACAAAAGGTTCTTATATTCTATATACATTCATATTTTCACTGAGGTTTGTTATTACTAAATCTAATGTTTTGCCAAATCGATTCTTTATGTTATTTATAGATTTAGATGTGATTTAATGATTTCCTCCATCCTTAATAAGAAATCATAATAAGTTTCCGCTCTAGAATTGGGCGGAAAATAAACAGCAATCACTAGATACGAGAGATTTTCTACTATAATTTTAAGGCAAACTGCTTCAATATTTTCTATGTTGATGTCGATTCTATATGTATGACAGTGGTTTAATACTGCTATAAAACACCACCTCCTTTTTTACTATTTCTGTATTGTCTAAATATACTATATCTATCGTCTAAAATTTCATTATCATACACACTTGGCTTTAACCAAGCCTCAGTAATAACTATGATAACTTGTGTACAATTAGCCAACGCTAAAGGAGACGGAATTTATGTAAATAATCATTTTGTTTAGAGAATTCATACAGTTATTAAGTGTAAACGATAATTTTTATTTCGTTATTCTCTCTGAATCATGTAAGCTTTTAAACTGGAAAATCAAACCTCTATTATTGTAAATAAAAATACAATATTGCGTTAATACAATAAGTTTTCGTAATTCGAGCTTATTTCGGGCTTACTTAATTCGGGCCTAAAGGCTAAAACATATTTCGGACTCGGATCGAGCCTCACATTATAAATTTACGGGCCGGGCTGGGCCCGGGCTGAAAGTTCCGGCCCGTGCAGGCCTCTAATATGCGCCCTCACATTTATTCTTGGGCAAATGCTGCGGTGAAAAATTTTCTCCATTATACACCGAACTCAGAAATATGAAGGCACTTATATTAATTTATAAATGATTTAATATATTTTATGGATCAATATTAACAGACAAAAAACTATTTTCACAAAGAAATTGTCAACTAAAAGTAGGAAATTCGTGTTAATATTCGGTTCAAAATCTCTTGTCGTCACGAATTCTATCGAGGAATTTGAAGCTTAAAATATATAAAACGATAATCATGACTGTTGTTCTGCATAGTTGCGAAACATGGTCGCTTTCACAGAAGGAAGAACATAGACTGAAAGTATTTGAGAACAAGATCCTGAGGCGAATATTCGGACATAAGAGGAACGGGAATAGGAAATGGCGGAAATTTCATAACGAGGAACTGCATAACTTATACTGTTTACCAAACATTGTTAAGGTCATCAAGTCTAGGAAGCTTAGGTGAGCAGGTCATGTAGCCAGAATGGAAGAAAGTAGTAATGATTAACTGGAAGACTAACTGGAAAGCGACCATTAGGAAGACCTAGGCGCAAATTGGAGAACAATATTAAGATGGATCTCGCAGAAATAGAAATACAAAATAGAAACTGAATCGAGTTTCCTAAGGATAGAAGTCAGTGAAGAGCTTTTGTGAACGCGGCATTGAACTCCGTGTTCCATAGGTCATAGAGTTAGTTAGTTAATAATATAAAGACCTCGGGTGTAAAAGGTGATAACCCGCATTTCATGAAAATTTTAGTTCTGTGAATGAACAAGGCGACAAACCACTTCTCCGTCTGTTCAAGGTGAGAGATCTTTGATTTTCGTATGTAGTTGGCAGGAAAGGGCACGGTGACATGCCACTTTGTCGAAGCTTACGCACGTAAAAGGTGACAACCTGTAGTGAAACATGGCGTCGTGCGCAAGGCAGCATGCTGTTCTATCAAAAGAAATTGCCGATATGGCGGACATTTTAAGTGACATTAGTGGTGTGAGTGATCCAGACGATGTGGATTATGTTCCTGAGATGGAAGCGGAATCATCAGCATCATCTGAAGCGAATTCAGAAAGTATTATTGCAAATCTTATACAATGTGGATTATCACAGTTTACATGCACGAACTGTGTTGGTTATCTCCTTGTACGTGCAGAATATGTAGCTAGCATACGCCTCAGTTACTGGGATATAAAGATCATTAAATTTTTGTTATTTTAAATCGAGTAACAAACATTAGCTATGAACGTACGTGTAGATACATAATGAAAATACTTTGTTGTATTCTATCTTTTATAATTTTTTTGCAATGTAGAATTTCTTATAGTAGAATGTGCTGGGGTATGCCAAGGATTATACGTAGTATAAGGCAAGTGGTAGTTCAGTAACTACGCATATCTGACGTTATTTTGTTTTAGCTTTCAACTTTTGGTATGTTCCCCTTTGGTCCCTCTGTAATGTGTAGATCTCAAACCCAGCCTACGAAACGAAAAATATGAAGCAATGGCGTCATTTAAACATCATAGGAGGAAGCCGTCTTGCGATTGAAACTACGCGGGCTATTAAATCGACTTGCTGTTTACTTTTTAAAGAATCACAATCAGCTATTTGTAGGTCTTGATTTAATTACTACATGACGAACGCGTTTTATTTCACACTTGCAATCAATTATTTTTGTTCTTGTGGGGGTAAGAGAGGAGAAAGTGAGACAGGGGAACAGAACAAAGGTAATAAGTATCCGAATGATCTTAAGAAGCAACATGTGAGATGGATATGGTTGTTTGAAAATTTTCTTCCCCTCCAACTAGGTTATGCTTCTCTGTTGACAAGGAAATAGAATGAGAGAGGTAGAAAAGGGTCTCTTTCTGAGAGCTGAACATCCTTTTTGCGTGGGCAAAAAATGCTTGCTTGCTTGTTTGTAGAAACGATTCAGTTTCAGTACAAGAATGATTATTGCAACGTGTAAAGTGCATGCAGTTATGTTTGGTACAATAGGATTACATTTATTGCACTGTTTCCGAGTTAGGAACTCTCATTGGGGTCACTCCAAAATGAACTTCGTAACTATTTCTAACGTTTTCGTTTCTTTTACTTTCTCTACATTTTTTACAAGATACGCGATATAGTATTCTTGATATCTGATAAGGTATGGTTATGAAAATAAGGTATGATTCATTATTTTGTGCGTTAATACTGTTTCAACTTTGAATGTTATTTTACAAAATGGAAGTATTGTAAAAAAAACGCTGGAAAATAAAACTACGCCAATTTTTGCTAAATATATTTTTAACCCTTGCGGTGCGAGGTCGGTACGTTGAGCTCACAACCATTTGAATTGCGAGTTGTGCTTTTGTGCTTCAGCAACAAAAATACTAATGATAATAATAATATGTTTGTGAGAATGAATGTTAAGAACAGAATCCTACTACAATTTTATCTAATGACTATTGGTTCACTGACGGTTTTCTAGGGTTTCTCTCAGTCTAGTCAGTCAAATGATGGGTTTATACCCACAAAACTAGGCACTGACTGACTAACCTCTCCTCTCCTGTCCCGGGCTGTGGCAGAGATGCTTAAAGGCCTCAAATAGAATTCAAATTCAAATGAGAGATGTTAATCATAAACGTAATTGTTTATGATTAATTGCTTTTCTCAATAGCTGCAAAGTCCATATCTGACGGCAACATAGTTTGTCCAACAAGAGGGAAGTAATGTTGTATGGAATTAAACCTTCCGCTACTCAAGAGATGCAGCCAAAAGACACAAGTACCCAGTTTTTGTTTTCTCCACAGCAATTGTCCGAGAATACTGTTAGTGTTTCTCCACGTAAGTCAGTATTTTCAAAGAAACGATGAAGACAACTTGCTATTTCTTCAGACCCTCGACCTGCAACAGATTCATCCCATAGGAAGCATTATCCTTGTTCTTTGGCGCAATCATGAATATTAAAGTTGTACGTAAACATTTTTATAAAAAATTTCGAGTCTTTTCGACGCAATTCGAAGACCAACCAAATATGAAAGTGGAAGCCCTTTCAAACTGAGTGAAGTAATGAAATATGTGAAGTATCATCCATATAATTTGGCAGTGTCAACTTCTCATGCACCAGATTCCAACGATTTTGTAAACATCAGTCTCGAAAAGCGAGACAGACATCAAATTGACTTGTCATCTATTTCACTTGTGAGAAAGTATACTTCGAAAATTCCGCTCCATAAAATAAAATATGATGATGTCATGTCATGTCTGAAATGGATTCCTCCAGCGTACCATGACTTCTGTCTACAACAAAGGCTTTCCCAGGAAGTACATTCAGATGAACAGTCTGAGGACTCTACTGATGAATAGAACTGTCGGGACTACATACTTACGACAAGTAATGTGATGGGTAGTGATAGTGGATTTCAGATAAAAGTACCTACGTAGATCTACAAGTAACTACAAGAAATTAGTGCGGGTTGCGTAGTGTAAAGGGAGTAAACTATTCCAGTTGCCACTGTTTTAATGTCTGATATATTGTTATAGTGATTTCAGTTTGTTAAAGTGTTTGTAAGAAGTTTTACAGAGTGAAATGTAGAGGTCTCAAACTCGTTTTTTCTACCGATGATATATTTTATATTAATAGACTCGGGTGTATTAACGATTTTATTGACTATTGTAATCCATCAAGTGCTGGATTTGAAATATCGTGAGTTACACAGTCTAACTTGCTTCTTCATACTGCGATAGGTAGATTTAGTAGGGGAGTTAGACGACTTGGTAGTGGGTAAACTTAAGCAGTATATAAAGTACCTTATGCCGCAAGTTTAAACTAAAAATCCAGCTACAAGTACAAATGCAGATGTGCTTATAGTACTAATTTGAAGTGAAAATTTGCCAGATTTTGTATATCAGGGTAGTGTTATAATTGCGTCTAGAATATGAAAGGTATCTCTGTGCCACTAGTTCTAGATAAAGGATTTCTAATTAGCATTTTGTTAAATGTAATTTTTTAGTCAAAAGCTAGCCATTGCTTTGCCATCAACGTATTTACGAAACAATGTAATAAGTGCTATTCTTAATACTATATTTTCGTTGGACACATCAAGTAAATGCCGAGATGGACCTTCAAATAGATCGAAGCTGATTCCTTCCTCCTCTCTATCCCGATCTGTGTCAGAGGTACTTAAATAAAAATTCGAATTGAAACATCAATAAAAGTACTTTTCTTATAAAAGGCAATAACTAACAATGCATATGCACGTAAATGGTGATAACCATCAATAAGTACAAACAAACTATTTTAATTTTCTTTTTGTATAATCTGTAATTCGAATGCTAAATTGACAAAAATTTAGAATAAGCAGAAGAGATACATGTTCTTGTGGAAGCTGTAAACTGAGAACTTTCTTGCAGCAGATTAACTACATACAATGTTCTTAAACATTCAATTCCATTTTTCCAAAAATAAGGAAACTGTGGGTTATCGCCTTATACAGCCGAGGTCTTTTATAATAAACTACCTTTGAAAAACTAGTGAAATATTTTAACTTCTTACTTTCTGAAAGATTAATCGCACGTCACACCAAGCAAAGAGAACCATAGTTTTCACACCATAGTTTGAACAAATTAGCAGCAAAACCATTTGATTTTCTTAAGTATGATGTATGGTTATTCATATTGTACCTTTAAATGTCATTGTTCACAGCTTCCGAAACGTTCTTTCTAAATAGACATCTAATTTTATTTCTCTTTTACTACTAGCAGATAAGTAATAGAAAAAAAATAGTGATTTATTTGAATTCTTGGCGTAACGTTATCCATGTTGTAATAGACCCGACAAAAGACAATCGTAGATATTAGAGCCAAAGTGGCAAAAATTAACGACCCTTGACGGGAGAAACTTCTCAGCTTAAAACAAGTAAAAACGGAGTTCTGAACTGTTGAGTCGCTTTACGTGCAAGAAATCGATAAAAGGAAAAGCATAATTCACCGGAGACATTAAGTCCTCCCTAATATTACATTTTCACCAGATTGTTTGGTAAAGAAAGGACTTTAACAATATTTTCTGATCTAAAGGAGTAATATTAATTAGTGAATGTATGACAGAAACTCTTGTGTGAATTTTAAAATTGTGTCAGTTATGAAGTTGTTAATATATAAAGATTGTATTAAAATTTTATATAACTCACAACAGGACAAAGGATTAACAGGACACAAAATAGATATAGAAGACTATTTACTTGATGTCGTGTTGTATTAAAAATATGTTACAAAGGCTATGTGTACTTATTGAAAGCTGAGAACATTCTCTTTAGTATGTTTACATTTGCTCTTGTCAATCCGTAAGATTGGTAATACATGCATATACTTGTAGTTTTAATTTCGTCAGAAAAGATCGCAGAACACAAACAAGCAATTAATCAATGTAAGCTATCTGGTAGGGGATATTAAATTTTCATTTTTTTTTCGCTCAAGTATCTGATGTACTTACAAAGAACGTCTTTGAGCTACAATTTCTCTTTTATCTTATGTTTCAATATATCTTACCCTATTTTACTACAAAAGCCAAAGAAAAACAGTTTCGAAGGAGCAAAAACACACGAAATAAAAATAAATGTATAAAGCGTCTAGGTTTCTCTCCTAGACTAATACGACATTCTGTCTGAGGTTCTTTAAACAACTACTTCAACTGTAACAGAATAATTCTTAGCGAATAGGAAGACGCATACATATATTTTAAGAATTACACTTTCATTATAGTTGTTCGATTTCTTCCACAAGTTTCTTGTAAAGTGTCCATTCATAAAATTGATTTTATTACCTTCGAGCTACGATACGAGAGTAGAAAGTATGATGATCGTGACATCCAAACAAACTCTCAGTGTTCAGGAATTACGTGATCAATACAATGGTGGATGCACAACACCCATAGCCCCGCAACTATACAGCGTACACTAGCACTCATGAAGTTCCACTGCAGACGACTCACTCCTTACGACGGGTCACCGCCGACTTCGACCCAGAAACATGCTAATTTTACTACGTATGATTGGAAAAGGGTATGTTGATCCGACAAATCACGGTTTGTGCTACATCTGTCGGGCAGGAGTGTGCATGTGTGGCGCCAACAGGACGAAGCTGTGGGCCTCCCTTGCGTGGTGAGTACTGTACAGGTAGGTGGGGGCAGCTGTATGGTTCTGAGACGCTTCTGTTGGAATGAACTGGTACTATTGGTGTGTATGGACCACAGTGAGACATCCGTTGTGTACTTGCAGGTATTAGAGAATCTCGTACACTCTACAATGCAACACTTCTACCCACACGAAGATGGCATTTTCAAGAATGATAATGCACGGTGCCACCAAGCCAGGACTCTACTTGTTTGGCTTAAAGAACATTATGCAGAGCTGCAGCATACGAATTGGCCCCCTAAGTCACCGGATCTTAATCCTATAGAACATTTATAGGAAGTTGTGGAAAATATCCTACTATTTTAAGAAATACTAGAAAAAGAAAAGAAAGGAAAAAGGGAATTGTATTCGATTCTGTGTCAAAATACTATGCGATTTCTTCCACTCTCCTCATTCACCCCTGAAGACTCCGTTGGATGAATTTTCTACGTTTTACCATACACTCAGATTTTTGTAACTAGCGTGTTGCTACGAGTCTAAAAAAATAAAGTGTCTTTTCCTTGTTTATTTCTATATTTGCGTATGAAATGTTGATTACGGAAGCTATTGTAGGTTTGGCAGACATTCTGGACACTATGTTTAAGCTACTACGTTTAACCTTTTACTTCTTTCTCTCTTCCTTGTGTCCCTTACCAACCGCTTTGAAAGCAAATTCTGAGTTTCCTTTTGTTACTACAAAAATCTCTCGAAAGTATTATTCTCAAGATTCACTCAATCGAGTTTTTTTCTTATAATTTTATTACCTTTTAAATACGTTTAGAATCATTTTTACAGAAAGAGTGCTTTCTATCATCTTTACTTACTAATCGCTCAACTTTATTCAAATGCAGAAGGATTAATTTAATAAATGCTGAAAATCCTGAACTAGTGTATACACGCAAGATTTAACGAGCATAAGTGTACATAGATAAGGAAATATGCGGCTATGTGTTGTGCAGTTACTTCTTTAGGTTGCAATTGTCTAATGAACAACTCCGAGAGTTTCTTCACCTCAAGTAGAGGAGAATTAGGTGAGATTTCGAGATGTGGATAACCCAAATCTGTTCACTGGAGATAGCACATCCGCCATTCGAAAAGATAGACTCTAGTGTTCAATCATTGTGGAATAGTGATCGTGAAACCGTATCGAGTAAAATCGAAGAGGGCACCAAGTGTGAACTACGTGATACATAACTGGATTTCTCCAGGCGGGTGCTGAGTTTCCTAAAATCCGAAGATTAAATAGTTCAGAAACCACACTCTATCCCTTTCACGAACCACATGTTCCAAGTGTTCATCAAGGTTATCTTCTGCCACAGGTTATCTTCCACCCCTTTCCTGCTCTCGTCGTGTTCGTTTGAAAGTCTTTCTTTACACTCTCTGTAGCACTTGTGCTTTACCGCAGTGTATGTATCCATCCGCCTGTATAAATAAAATTATATCATGTGGTTCACGTTTGAATCGCTGGTTTGAGAAACGTCATAAGTCAGCCATATGCTGAAAATGAGTTTACATGCAACTTTGATTCTTCAAGGATAGCTTCAAGGCTGGTTATGATATTTCAAAAGTCACCCAAATAGTCAGAAGTGCAATATCGAGCTGCAGCAAGTGTCCCTGATTTGAAAAATATCCATATCATCGACTTACGGTATTATTGACATTATTGACTTATGAAGTTTCTCAAAACAGCGATTCGTTTGGCTGGCACTTCGATTGCATTCAATGTTTTTTGTCGAATAGCATGATGTAGTTCACACTTGGCGTGTACTTCAATTACACTCAATATAGTTCCATGCTCACCACACCACAATAATTGAACACCAGAATCTATCTTTTGATATGATGGTAATCCTATTTCAGCAGGCAGCTAAAATCGTAAGATCAGACGCGAAAACATATTCTATCCCTTTCACAAACCACATGATTCACGCAATCAAGGTTGTCTTCCGCCATAGATTTCCATCCTAGGTTAATCTCATTGTGTATGTCGTTAAGTCTTTTTCTTTTGAACTGTCTGCACACAACAGTCACTTAAAATTTACGTCATAATCCTTGATCATCTGACAATGAAGTGTAGACGCATTATGCCCTCCTACCTAGAGAAATCGAATTGCATCATGTAGTGCATCTTTGGTATGCGCTTCGTATATACTCGATACTATTTCACGATCACGATCCACAATGGTTGAACACTACAGTCTATATTTTGGAATGATGGATGTGCGATCTCCAGCAAACAGGTTTGGTTAATCCATGTCTCGCCATCTCGCGTAATTTTTCTCTGGTGGCTTAACAAATACTGAAAAAATGGAAGGTTCTCTTGTATATACATACAACATTTGCAACACCTCATTTGAAACACTTCTTTGATATTGAAGTGTTAAAAATAAAACTTCAGGATTGACAATGAACTGAAAGCAGTTATAGGAAACTGAATGAAGGTTAAAATTTTATATAGTTCCTAAAAGATTTAAATAGGTTTATTTCATGTTATTGAAGCTGAGTGCGCTTTCAAAATGATGTGTATTATTACTTTTGAGGGAATAGAAAATTGCTTCTCCTTATGTTGTTTGAAAGGCAACTTCGCTGGAAATGAAACTTCTTTCAATAACATCGAAAGCTAAGCCTTTTCTGTTTAGAAGTCACATATAAAAAGTTTCAATCCTTCGTAAAATATTAGCCTCTGTAAGTTCTCTCTAGTAATACAAAATTGAAGATTCCAGATCAAGAACTAATCTCACCAATGAATCTGCATTCAGATTATGAACACTTTTTTCTTTCTTTTTTTTTCGAAACGGATTCAGTTGTTTATTTATAACGGAAAACGCTGAATTGGTAAACAAAATTTGTCATCACTGTAAAATTGTTTATACCATGGGTGCCGTAGTTAATGCTCCGAAAATAGATATTCGCTTGGGGTGTCATAGCCTCAAGAAGGAAATGAAATGAAATCTTTGAGTTTTACGTCCCACGTTTATGCCGGTTAGACTAAAGGAGACGGTGATTTTGAGAAATGAGTGAAATGGTGGAATAAAGAAAGTAGGAGGAAACGGGAGAACTCCGAGAAAACCAACGAGCACGGTGTTGTTCACCACAAAGTCCACACGGCGCAAGCTGGGATCGAACCAGGGACCCCAAGCACCGGAGGTGAACGCTCTACCACTGACCCACCGTGCCCCCTACCCTCAAGAAGACTTAATGGCGATTAGGGATAACGTGACTTAAGTTATATCGGGTCCCAAGGATGTAAAATCATTTTATACTCGATACCTATATTGTTTTTACCTTGCTGAACTTGATTACGTTCTGTAAGGTAAAACAGAAGTTGAAAAATACAGAAGTAGTGATGGCGAAATAAATTATGAAATAAGAATACCCATGATCAAGACGATATAGAAATTGAGTCTCGCATGGCGTTCTACGGTACATAAAATCTAAGAAATAAATTTGTTCTACAGTACTTGTTTGTAATTGGTATTATTATTATCTTTGATACTACAGTTTCATTGTGGCTACAAGATTACCGCACCGAACTTAAAAGTGAGAGATTTAGGTTCGATTTCTGGTGGCAGTTCACAAGATCCATATCCCACGCTAAACTGTAGGTCCCCATATCATACAGTCTCGATGCAGAAACGGTCGTTAATGCAAATCAATCAATCTTCTATGACATTAAAAGATTATGACATTCTTTCATATGAATTGAAGTGTATTAGCCCTTTTTGGATTTCCACTTCCTGAGGTAAATTTTAAAACTTTACTCAAACAACTACTACTTCCTAACTGTTTATCGTAGGCAGTGGCGTAAGCAGGAATTTATTTCGGAGCATCCAAACACAATATGAGGGTATTTTATATTAAAATTCCTAAAATTGCCCCTAAAATTAAGCTAAATTTACACACAAGTAGACATTTCGGGGGGATCCGGACCCCCAGGACCCACCCCTTGCGTACGTCCTTGAACGTAGGATCATGATTCATACCTCGTTTCTTTCTTCAGAATAGAGCTTACGTTTCAGCGGTACCACTCACTTGTCCGTATTATACACCAGAAACGAGAAAATCGGGAAAACCAGGAGATTAATAAAAGATATTTTTTTCCAAATTTTTTCGCCTCTCTGGCTCGGCCCTGGCTTCACGTAAGGATCTGATTTTGTTTAGAAAATAAAATACGATCTTACCTTCATATTACGTGTGTAAAACAGCAATATTGTATCTTGAAAAGTCTGAAGGTGTCCTATTATATATATATATATATATATATATATATATATATATATATATATATATATATATATATATATATATATATATATATATATAACTCGAGAAATGTACTGCATCATTACTATTTAATCTAGAGTCATGGTTTAATCAGTATAACAAGCTTTTTCCAACGGTACTACTCACATATCCGAATAATACACCTCAACAGGAAAAATCGATTTAAAAAAAAATATCAAGCCCTCGGAACACTTGCGCCCCTCTTGTCCAATCTCGGTTTCACGTAGGGATTTCAAAAGAATTTGAGAAATACCTAAAGGTACACACAATCGGTATACAAAGTTTCAATCTGATATCTTGGAAACTAAAGGCGTTTTTTTTTTAATTTTACCTTAAGAAGAAAAAAAGAAAAGAAAAATCACACCCCTCCAAGTTGAGCGCCGCCAAGTTGACCATCCGGTGAAAAAAGCATCTGTGATATTCTTTGGTCCATCCTTGACTTAATTATTAATTATTGACTTGATTTAACAAAATTGGTTTAAATAAAACAAAGCTGTTATAGAACTTAAATAAGCGGTCAAAAACGATACTACGTCATCGTAACAAAAATTACCAGAAATCCTGAAAGGATTAATGGTTCTTTATTGTAGATTGATATCTTTCCGCATTTGCCATTTTGAATCAAAAGATCCAGTATATTTCAGTCAAAAACTTATATCTGGAGAAGTACATAGCCAAACTCAAACTAGCACTTAACTGAGTATGATGTGCTTATTTCAAAGAAAAAAATAAAAAAAAAACTCGATTTAGGGACCGTTCAAAAATTTTGTGGCTACTGATCCAAAAATGTATCAAAAGATCCAATATATTTCAATCAAAAATTTTATTGTACGCCTTATATCTGGAGAACTACATATAGTGTAGCCAAACCCAAACTATCACTTAACTCAATATGATGAGCTTATTCCATAAAAGATACGAAAACTAGATTTAGGGACCGTTCAAAAATGTTGTTACTCCTGATACAAAAGCTAATTATTGGCCATCTTTTGATTTTTTTAAAAAATAATTCTTAACATTCTTGGCCAAGATTGGGATCTTTTGATCCATTTTTTGGATCATTCTTTAAATTATTGTTCTTAAATAAGTTTTCCAAAAAAGTACTATATTGCTATTTGAAATACGTTAAAACTCTTCTTAATAACTGAAATTTAAATACATAAGAAGTTGATGCTGCTTAGACATAACGATACCATCAAAAATTAATATAATCCATAATGTGCTGCTAGGCAGGTGTGTTGCTCTTCACTCCGTATTGCGCTCAACCGTGATATGGGTGTCAACCTTGAGATATATAGGGCCAGGACAGGGTTATTTGGAGTTTGCTATAATAAAACATTTGTGCTCAGAACCAACAATACTGATGGCACGAAAATGTTTTTCACATATGACCTGGTGATTTGCGCATTGCAAGTAATTGCAGGTGTGGAATAGCATCCTTATCCTGTGAGTTCCTAGCAAAGTGACATTGCAGTAATTGCAAAGTGTCACTACTCAACTCAGTGAAAACGATGGACTAGGCACTAATATCGGACGTTGTCGATTATCCTTACATGTCATGTTTTGCCAGCATTGCCACTATGTTGATGGGGAATGAATGTGAACTTAAAATACATTGAGAGTGCCACTATTCATCTCGAAGACCCAGAAATCTGTTTATTAAACAGGGTGTAACGGGAGGTAATGCAAATACTGCGGTAGGTGATTGCACGTGACTAGTTCGTGAAGAAAGTTCATATAAACATATATCGCATAACGCCTAGTTTTCGGGTAAACTCGCGAAAACGAGTAACAACGAAAAAACACCACGTTCGTATTCACTGATTTATTACCAGTAGTACCATTAGCGAAAGCACGTTTTTGCGAATGTCCAGTGGTATGCCTTCAAACGCAGATGCTAGCGTCTCCAGAAACTGAAGGGAAGTCTATCCATTCAGATTATTGTCTAGAACGATTGGGCCAATAACCGAGAATCCGTGCTGAAAAATTATGGTGATGGTAGCATGCGAATTGGTATCACACCAATAATGCCGATTTTGCCTATTATTTATGCCATTTCGCGTAAAAGTAGCATCGTCGGCGAATACTATGTACGGATTAAGTGCTCAAGTTTGTTACCCAGTACAAAAGGCCACACGTTTCTCTTCGTCAGCATTATGAAGGCTTTGTTCACGTTGCAAATGGATGCAAATCTTCCTCCGCTAATGCTCTCCACACTGCCATATGAGACCCGATCTCGACCCGACGTCCTATATGCGCTTGGCACTTATGGTGCCAATCGTGCTAGACAATAACCTGAATGGACAGTTTCTTGAGAGGCTACTACCTGCGTTTGAGGACATACAACTGGACATTCGTCAAAAACATATACTTTCATTAATGGTACTACTAGGAATAAATTGGTGAATACGTGTGTGGTGATTTCCGTTGTTACTCGTTTTCCCCAATTTACTCGAAAACTAGGCGTTTCGTGGCATATGTCCATATGAATATTTTTCATGTACTAGTCACATACAATCACCTACCGCAGTATCTGCATTACCTCCCGTTACTCTTTATATAATAATTTAGATCGTTTTTGATTATTTTAACATGGTTTTCATTTCACTCTCAAGCCGACGGGGTGTGAATATGAACATAACGGTGTAAGACGAGTTAACCATCAAACATGTTAATATATATATATACATATATAGGGTGTTTCAAAACAATACCGACAACATTTAGAAGGTGATTCCTGACACCAAGATAAGACAAAAAGTATAGACCAACCTGGTTGCACAAATGCTTCTTTTCGGAGTTATTGGCTGCTCGAAAATCATGATAAATGAACTTTAAAGGTCCATAGGTTCAAAACTATGGGACCTACCGTAGTCGGATCAAGACTTCACTTAGGAACTGATAAGTGCCCTATCCAAAAATACATGTTTCAGAATCCTAAGGTACTCACGCGCCAATTTTGATAGAGCTAGCTTGGCTACGGGCATATAATTTGAAGTACTCACGAACTATTTCTATAAAAATTGTTGCGGAAGTACTGCAGAATTCTAAAAAAATGGATATTTTGATACGAAACAGTTCCTCAGTGAAATCTTGACCAGATTACGGTAGGTAGTTTTGGAGCTATGGACCTTTAAATTTTAGTTTCTTCGTGTCTTCGGCAGCCTGTAACTCCGAAAGCGAGCATTTGTGCCCCCAGGTTGACCTATACCTTTTGGTTTATCTTGGTGTCAGGAATCACCTAAAAACTTTTGTCGTTGATGTTTTCGAATACCCTGTATATTGTGTTTTTCTTATACAAAAACCATTGTTAGATCATTGTTTTTTAGATATTTTTGCTGAAATTCATTAATATACTTACTATTAATAAGCAAGCAGTTCACTTTGTAATTAATTGAACAAATAAACAATAAAATGAGAAGTTCTGATTTATACTCAAGCCCTCGCATTCTACTATGTAATTCTCTAGGGGTTTAAGCATGTATAGCTGATATTCTTGTCATGGTATAAATGCAGCAAATTGCTGTAGAGAATTCAGAATCGCGAAGAGTCCCTGTGGATGACTTCCATTGGTTTTCTGATGAGCTCACATCTAAATTCCTCTCGGGAGTTTCTAATACGATAAGTTCCGATTCCCATGATTGAGTTGTGGGATTCAAAACTGAAACGCCGTTTAACTGGGCCAAGGATCACGCTGTCTAACGACAATATTTCATTTAAAGACATCTCGATTAAAAGAATGAAATTCAATTGGAGCCTTGATTTGGTGAATAGATTCACAGCAATTGTAGCAAGGGCATGATCTTTCATTTTGGTCTCATTGTTTTGTAATATCGTTGCTAATCTTTTAACTGTAATATCACATCTTTTTAAATAAATATAGAGTGTTCGTAAATTATTTCTTTGATTTCAATTAGTGACGGCGCTGTGACTATTTAATATATTCATTGTTCAGAAGCTTTAAACAATACCATATGTGTTTACAGTTCTTGCATTTTTTATATTGCAGACTTACCACTCAAAATACATGTTTTGTCGACAGGTGTGTATCACAACATACGTATCTGTTGGCAGAGTTCAATAATAGAGTATGGGGTAAAATAAACAGTACTTATACTCGCGTATTAATGGCGTACAGATGCAATGTGGTATGAGCTTCTAGCGTCACATATGTGCTCAGTTGGTGTCAAATAGTGTATTGTACTGTTGGCGCGAAGACAATGTTTCAACAGATGAGAAGGTGTTTATTGTGGAGCATATGGTGTGGGGCAGCGTCTCACTGCGGAAGATGAGCGCGCCAGTCTGCTGTATTTCTCTCGAGTGTAATTATCGCATATGAAGATGATGATTACATCAGCAACATAAAGATTGGTGATGAAAGCTATATGTACTTGAATCGCTACATTAATCGTCAGTTGATTATTGATCCATTCTTGTAGGATTCTAGCGATTTTTACCGCACCAAGAATTTGTGGTTACAAAAACAGTGGATGCAGCAAGATGAAGCTACTGCTCACACTACAAATGAATCACTTGACCTTCTGCCTATATGAGTTTGAACATTGCTTGATTTCCCGTGAAACGGATCCTCCATATCATTCCCATTTCTCCTTGGCCTCTGGAACCTACCGTAGACAGGTCCAGATTTCCACATATGGGTTATGATGAAGGAAGTATTATTCTGAACATATAACCCTTACCACAGCACCAGAGTTAAGAGAGGAGATCCGGTGATTTGGTTTGCTATTCCAACAACACGCGCTCACTAAGATGTTCATCAACCTATCGATCTACAAGACCGCTATGAAGAATATGTGCTACGTAAGGGTCAACAATTTGAATACATGATGTACAGATACATGATTACTCTCAAATTTGCAATCGAAGTAGAGCAACATTTAGCTAACATCCGTTTGACATTTCTTTTGTTTCGTTATGCTGTACAATATATAAATGAACAAGTGTCAACAATCTGATTTCAACACTTTGTTTTACCGCATACTGAACAAGACACCGCATCAATGCAGTATTGAACCAGCGTTTTTATGCATCCGAAAACACTATATATAATTTTTAAATACTACAACCCACTTTCTCAGAAAAAAAATATATAGAACTAGATTGTTATGTATACAGAGTGTTTCGAAACAACACTGACAATGTTTGGAAGGTGATTCCTGACACCAAGATAAGACAATGAGTATAGACCAACCATGGTACACAAATGCTTCTTTTCGGAGTTATAGGCTGTCGAAAACATGAGAAAATGAACTTTAAAGTTCCATAGCTCCAAAACTATAGGACCTACCGTAGTCGGATCCAGACTTCACTTAGGAACTAGTATGTGTTCTATCCAAAAATCCTTGTTTCACGATCCCAAGGTACTCACACAACAATTTTTATACAGGGAGTTTAGCTCCGAGCATATAAATTCAAGTACTCACCAACTACTTCTAAAAAAATTGTTGCGGAAGTTCCGCAGAATTCTGAAACATGGATATTTGGATAGGGCACATACTCACATACTTCACCTGTTACCCTTTCTTATATATATAAGAAAGAGTAACAGGTGAAGTATAATATCAAATGTCCGGACTACATGCATCATTTCTCTGCCTGACAAGTATCATGTACTTTAAAATATTGAGTGTTTTGCGCACGAAATAGTGTTAGTGTCCCAAATCTCAAGATATATATGTTTCAATGGGCCACACCTAACGCCAAATGATAGGTGAAGTTAAAGCTAGTAAATATGCAAAACGTTTTAGAATTTTTATAATCGTACGTAAAGAATTGCACGTAAAAAAGATGAGTGAACAATCCGCAAAACTGCACCATATTTTGCTTTCTTTTTTTCTTTTCTCTTTTTTTTTTTTTTTTGTCAATGAAGGCGCAAATGCTGCGCTCGCCTTTTTAAAAGAATTACCCTGTTTATAGGCAAGATATATTATCTAAAGCCACAGCCAGAAGATCGTTCAACCGCTTTTGTTCTGGAAATTTCGTGAGTGGGAGGACATACCCTCGCTTTTTATTGGTTTGTGAAATTGGACAAATCTATGTCAAGCTTCACGACTTTTCGCGATCACTATAGGCATAAGAACTCACTAATTTATATTTATTGTTTTTATTTAACGCCCCACGATAATGATCCGAAGGCTAATGGTGACGGCTAAGATAAAATAAATTATACTAATGGGATAAAAAAAAACAGTGAGAGGAAACTGAACAACCCATGCACACGCAGTTTGTCCACTACAAAGTTACTCGGCACCAGGGTGAAGTGCTCTACAACTAAATCCCCTCAGACGCGCATAACAGTACACGACCTTAAACTTTTAGTGACACCTTAAATTGGGTTTATTTCTTGAAATCCAGTATCAAGGCTCCAGTTTAAAGTGGAATCCGAATTATGCGTTCAATGCTCTCACATTGGGAATCAAACCCGAAGCCACGTGCACCAAAGGCCCACCCTACACACTAGTCTAACCGACAAAGCGTTTTGTGTTTCTAAATAAGGACTGTTTGCAGTTCGCACATTATTATTTGTAAGCCATATGAAGGTTAAAGAGAATAGACTATTAGGATATCTTAGCATTGTTAGAGAAACAAGTATTGAGTGAACTGATTTTTTTAAAAAATAACATATTTAATGAAAAGATTCGGATTCAGAAATAACTTAATATTGTATTTCATAGTATTGTCGTCGGTGTTAAGAAAAATATACATAAATGTATATATAGTTTATAAATAAACCCAGTCGCTTGAAGTAAGTGAAAAGCTGACCTCAAAATCTAATCAAAACAGAAGGTAATCGAGAAAAAAAGTAAAGTTCTTCCCAAGTTTGCTAGTCAAAGGTTTTCATCGTATATATAACTAATTTCTGTAATAAACCAAAATGGACCATTATAGATATTATTATTATTATTATTATTATTATTATTATTATTATTATTATTATTGTTATTATTATTTACAAGCTTAATGTTGAATAAGCGAATTTACCCTTTGAAACAAAGGCATAAAGTGGCTCAAAGAGAAAGTAATATTCATGATTTGAGCGCAATTATCCAATGTTACATCCTTTCTTTTCCTCTAAAACTATGGGTAATTCTTTCGCTTCAATTATTTGGAATCTGAATGTATACTATGCATCGTAACCATCATGTTCTTAGCCTCACGACTTACCAATGACTATCAACCAAACTGACAACAACTGGAATACAACGTGAAAGCATTAACTATGCTCTTAGCTGTAATGGCAAACACATCAGGATGTCACTACTCACTAACTACAGCAGCGAATCTTCATGCTCTTCAGTCATCTCTTGTTTAGGGAAGAATAAGATTAGCAACTTTACTCGGAATTTAAAGAGCTAAAACCGTAACAAATGCTTCATTTTTACGACCAAGTTCTGTGGGAATGTTAACCCAAATTGTAAACGTGCTCCTATCTTACTACAATGTACCCACTTTGGATTCATTTCAAATTTTGAGTTCAAATATTTCTATCAGTTAACTTCATCAAAATCATCATCATGATTGTTTCATTTCCAAAAAAAAAAGTCCTCATGTAATTAATCAAGGCAACTCAGAGTAATGTTAATCTCTTAAGTCTAAGTCCATGGGTTCAAATCTTTCCCAAACCTCATCGGATTTTCTGGCAGGTGAACTTGGAACATTTCTATTGTAATCTTACCAATCATATTATAAGCTGATCAAACACAATATATGGAGTATTGGGGTGTATGATTCAAAGACTTGGATATAAGGGAAGCTAAAAAGCTTTAAAATTTGATGATGATGATGATGATGTAGGAAGATGAAGAAGATAAAACGAACAGAGAGAGTAACAAACGACGATGGTTTAAAACGGATAAGAGAGATGAAGCTTTAAGACAGGATCCTTTGCAGGAAGGCTAATTGGATTGGGCACATCTTATGAGAATGTTGTCCTCTTCATATTGCCATAGAGGAAGAGATGGAACCAAAGCGAGGAATAGGAAGGGAAAAAAAGAACTCTTTTACGATTTGGTAAACAGAAGGAAATTTTGGGAGTTGAAACAGGAAGCTGAAGATCGAGAAACGTGGAAGAAATATCTCCAGAACCGAACATTAAAAAGAAAGAAGTAAAATTTAAAAAAGAACTCATTAGTCCCTGTAATTAGAGACAGAATACTTGATATTATTATTATTATTATTATTATTATTATTATTATTATTATTATTATTATTATTATTATTATTAGTTGAGTGCTAGGACAAACTTTCTTTTTTAAGAAATTATAGGTTTGGGCATGGTAACCTTTCTTCCATGTTCCTCGATTTTCAGCTTCCTCTTTCTGAAACGTTTTCTCCCTGAAACTCCCAACATTTTCTTGTATTTTTCGAATCATCGATCACTTGTAAATTTCTTCTTCCTACTCCTTGTTTTCCTTCTATCTTTCCTTTTATAGTGGTATGAAGAGGACAATTTCCTCGCTTGGACTTCCTACAAAGGATGCTGGCTAGAACTGTAATCTTCTATCCTATTCGTTTTAAAATGTCTTTGTTTGTTATTCTCTCTATTTTCTCGTCCCTATTTTCGTCGAACATTACATTTCGAAAGCTATCTAAATATTTCCTCTCTAACTTCACTCAGTCTTTGACAAATGTGCTTAGGGCAACCTGAGTTGAAGGTGACCGGAGTACTTTGTTGAGCTCGTCACTTCCTATACGTGACGAACTGTTCACACCACCAGAAGATTACTTCGGTGTGTTTGGAATACTGAACAAACCATTAACTTTATGTAGTCATATATTAGTTGTTCTTCTGAAGTCTACAACTCGCTGCACACTATAGGTTAAAAGTGTCCTTAATTAGAAAAGCTCTAATTATTTCCAATTAACTTTCCTTTAATTTTGTCCGCCAAGTAACTTCCGGTTCCACAAATATGAATGTTCCATTCAAACTATGATATGCTCTTTCGTCTTAATAAACATCAAAGCACGTTCATGTTGACCATCATGCATATCCAGTTTCAAATAATTAACTCTTCAATCTGGTTCGACGTACACGTGTACGGACTCCCATAGTGATCCAAGAGGTGGTTCGACGTACCCATATACGTCCGTGAGCGAAAACGCAAGTCACTCAAGAGTAGACTGCAATATGTTGTCGTCTGTTGGCTTACTAAACTGTATGATACAAAGTTGCACTTCTAAAGTAACAAGAACACAAGGCATAAGAATTACTTTGCAAAAACAACATGTAAGCCCTTATTATTATTTTTGTTATTATAGTATACATTACTAAGCTGCAATTAAATATCCTCAATGTATTAGTTTAGAGATACACAAGTGTTAATGCTTAGACATGGTTACAGCATTGTCCTGTTTTGACACAATAAAATGAGACAAAACTGTTTTAAAGCTGCAATTAAATTGGCACAATAGTTTTAAATCTGCAAACTGCGTGCATGCTAGCGATACCTATTGACATTTAGTAAGCAAAGCAGATGTTAACTATTAAGAATTGATATAACTCGCAGACTGAGATAGTATAATTATATAATAATGACTAGCCTTTGGCTAGCTGGGGGCTCCACCCACAAACGCCCGCGTTTACTCGGCCAACGGCCTCTCATCTCTTGTGTATCAGCCTTTGCATTAACAGTGAATTTCGTGAATTCTTTCATATTTCGTGAATTTGTCCAGCTGGAGCTTCGCCCCCTTACCCCCGCCTTTCCTCAGCCTAAGACCTCATACCTCTTAAACCCACGATTCTAGCGAATTTCAAGTTTTTTTTTCCTATTTCGACTATCTAAAAAATAATATTTTGTGTCCCAAGAAAATGTCCATTTAAATAACATGGGAATTTCTTCATCCCCTTTAGACGCTTTAAAAATTTTATATATATATATATATATATATATATATATATATATATATATATATTCACTTTTGGCAATTTTCCTGTCGGTTACTTCCGGAAAGCTATAATCATGAAAAATTTCAACTTTCCACGTCAACCAAAAGTAGTCCTTTAGTTTAGGTAAGTTCATGTAGTTTTATATATAGTTAGGATAATTGCACGCAATATGCGTTGAGTTTTACCACGTTTTCAGAAGAAATAGATATGAAAGAGATTTTACAATACAATACACATTTCCATAGAAGTAGCTGAGAGAAACAGTACAACAAGAGAAGGGAGGACATGGAATAAAATAATTAATTAAGCAAGTGTTGGCAGTGTAAGAGTAGTATGCCAGAAAAAAAAACTATCGACTAAGCTATGGATGTTCTTGTTTCATTGTCAACATTGTATTTTATCAACGTTAGATTACCAGCCTACTAATTTCACTCTCAATATAATGTACAAAGAAATGGAACAACAAACTGTGACACCTCAGAGCACTCAACTGTAAATTGCTTTTCTATAGCTTAAATGCAATGTAAAATATTTGCATTAATATTGTAATTTACGAGGGAAATTCAGAAAGTAATGCCTCTAAGCGCACTACTTGACCAATGTTACTGCAAACACTCTGAACTCTTCATCATGAATGGACTGATGTTTAAGCTATAGAATGTCACTTGTTCCACCTTCCTACAGAGTAAAGAAGCAATTCATGACATCCAGTAGTGACCTCCGGATGAGACAGCGGACTTTCATTGAATTTCTGACTGCTGAAGTTTGTGAGCCCAGGAACATTCATGGCGACGAGTCTTGGTTACATCATTACGACCCGGAAACGATTCGCCAGTGGATGGAGTACCACCGCACGTCCTCTCGTCCGTAAAAAAATTCAAAGTTGTTCCATCTACTGGCAAAGTGTTGTTGATATTCTGTCTCACCCTTCCCATAGTACAGATCTTCCGCCTTGCTACTTTTGGTTCTTCCCCAAGCTTAAGGATACCTTAAGGGTCAACGCTACAGGTGTGACACGGAAGTGGAGGAAGAAGTTCAGCAATGGTGTCACCAGCATCCACCACAATTCCTCGCAGATGACATGAAAAACCTTGTTTCGCGTTGGCGTAAGTGTGTTGCCCGTAATGGGGACTATCTTGAAAAATGATGCACCCATTTGTATATCCACACTGCAAGCTCCCCCCCCTCCAATAATAGCTGTATCGGTGCTATCTGTCAAACGCAAATAAAGGTATCACCTTGGAGGCATTACTTTTTGAATCACTCTCGTACATAAATATCCGGATTGAATAGTACTTTCTGTTGCTGAAGCTTCAAATTAGAATTTGATTGTTCAGTGACAAAAATCCATTGCATTTGTCACATACGAGTCTCAAGGTAAGAAATTAAAGCTACATATTTATTTTAAAAAAATCACGCAGACAGGAAAGCTTTCTGTTGAAAAATACGTAACAAAGTCTCTAGAGGATATTGTACAAAGAAATCTCATTTTCTATGTCCATAAAATAATTCAACTAACTACAGCAATTTAAAACAGGTATGCACATTTTGTATGAATATGTAAAGAGAGTAGAGTGTACATGAATACGATAAAAATATATATGAAATTATACAAAAAAAAAGAAACAAGTAAGACATGCATTTCCGAAGGAGAGACGTACTAAATAAAGCAACAATGCATGGAAGGAAACGCAGAACGATAAAGCTGGAAGTGGGGATGGCTTACAACACTCCTCCAGAGACTCAAACAGAATGAGATAAACGAGAACTGGCTGGGATTCAAGAGACAGCATCTGTTAAAATTCGAGAGAAAGACATATGTTTACATGCATGAATAGAATTTAATGATGCGCACTGCCGTCAGCAATTGTAAATTTCTCTCATTGAACAGTTATGTTCCTGCAGTTTCATGTTTGTTTCAACAAATAAGTTTCAGAACTAATCCTATACATGTAAACATTCTTTGTTTGTTTGTTTGTTTCGTTCTTGCAGAATCTATCTAAATATTTTGGAAAAGCAAACATATGTGCTGATACCAAATATGAATCTATGAAGAATATCTATCGAAAGTAAAAGTATGATTTCATTCCATTTAGTATATACTTTGAAATTTCTGTCTATAAAAAATAAGGATTCTATTCTTCTGTGAGTGAGTCATAACATGACAGCTTTCTGTGGTCTACAAGTATAAGTTTAGATGGAAAACAGTGAAGGACACATACACACGCATAGATCCACATATGTATATATTCACACATATTAATACAGAGTTAGTCCGAAAAGTAGTAGGACTGAATTAAAAATAATGTTATACACAATTTTAACAGATCGACTTAATAGTTTTCAAAATATTCCCCTTCTGCATCAACATAGCGTTTCCCGTGATTCTGCTAATCACCTGAAGACTCCCTGGAACACTCTTCAGCTCCCTCTCTACGGCCTCTTGAATGGTCTGGACCAAGTCGTCCTTTCATGACCATTTTCGGTCGCAACAAGTCTACAGGAGCGACATCTGGGCTATAGGGTGGCTGGAAAAGCTGTGTGATGCCATGTTTGATCATGAAGTCTGTGACAGCAAAGATGGTGTGGCTCGACGCATTGTCATGATGAAACTTTTACGATCGAGCGATTTCTGGACGGACGTGAACGACCCTCTCTGAGTTTTTCAAGTACTTCCAAGTAAAATGCAGCATTCACAATCTGACCAGGTGGTTCAAACTCTCTGTGAACCACTCCTTTGCAGTAACATAATAATAATAATAATAATAATAATAATAATAATAATAATAATAATAATAATAATAATAATAATAATAATAATAATAATAATAATAATAATATCAACAACATCAATTTGATTTTCGACTTTCTCATGCAGGCGTTTTTCGAGATCACTCCCATAAGCAGTTTTGATTATGTTATGGGTTTCACTTGAAGTTTACCCAGTGTGACGCAAAACGTCACCGCGTAATGTTACTCTAACAAACTATTCATTATGGATATGATATGGCACCTCAAAAGGCTTGGAGACGACTTGCTATTGGTGCGCTGGTAGCTAAGACACCCACCACCAAACCAGCGCAGTAACATCCTCCCCCTTTACGACGTTTTGGAGGGAAGAAATCAGTCCTACCACTTCCCGGACAAACCCTGTGCAATCACGCGTGCGCGCGTGTGTGTGTGTGTGTGTGTTTGTGTATGTGTTATTTTTTTCAATCTGCCTGTCAGGACTTCTTATAAATATACATATATAAGAAGAAGTCCTGACTAATTGGTTCATCAACACTCAGGATAAACCGCTTAAACTAGAAACTTGAAATCTAAACATAACATAGGATTTGTGATTTAAAGTCTCACTAAGATTTTTTTTTAATTCGACAGGGAAGGGTTGAAAGAGGGGTGACAATTATTATCTTATATTAGCCATATCTCGGAATCTCTAATTATACCGAGGAAAATTATGAAATGAGTTTGAATTCTCATTGTTTCTTTAGGGTTGGACAAATCATATATGTACAGGGAAGAAAATAATAAATGTTGAAACAGCATACAAAGTCATAAAATTCTGAACTTAATTAGGAAATGAAACATGGGCATTCCGTGTTGAATCCAAATCGAAAATATGTTTGAAAATAGTAATTTCAAGTTGAAATAAAGATGAAATTTAGAGAGATTATCGCTTCAAAACAAGATTTATGTTAG
The DNA here is from genome assembly GCF_964235325.1 of Thermobia domestica. Taxonomy (NCBI): domain Eukaryota; kingdom Metazoa; phylum Arthropoda; class Insecta; order Zygentoma; family Lepismatidae; genus Thermobia; species Thermobia domestica. The sequence goes on from NC_137459.1 coordinate 7,546,297, forward strand.
CCTTCCTGTTACTTTTGGCTTACAGTAGCCAAATTAATTTTAGTGCTTTCCACGAAGGTATATTCCATCCGTTAAAATTCTTGGTAATAAATAAACATTACACAACGCTTAAGTAGTATTAATATATAAGACGTTATGTTTTATTATCCTTTGTTTTAAAAAAATGAAGCAAAGAAATGTTTTCGCTTCAGATTTTTGCATTAGTGTCGTCTATGGAAGCACAACTTTAGGAAAGTGATCAATGGCTCAATAAATAATTAACTTTAATTTAATGTAGTTCTCCTCTATTCTTGACCATTGGTCGTACGAGTAAACTCTCCAAGGAGCTTAGTTCTGAGTGCTGTGGGATGGAAATAGATTAAATTGCCAAAGATACAGCTGCTTCCAAACAGACATGTTAAGACAACGGGAGGAAAATCAGTTTGGCTAAAATCAATAACAATTAAAAATAATACAAGGTAAAATTATAACGACTTTTTTTTTTGTGTGAGTTCACGGCTTATCGTCCATTTTATACGAAAGTTTTTTCTATTTTTTTGTTACCGTTCTTTAACCAGTTTTATGCAAATACGTTTATATCGGTACACTGAAAAAAAATAATAAATAAAATATCATTTAAACAATTTTAGAACAGTTTTTAAGGAAAAAATAAAATAGTGCTTAGAAAATGTGCTTTGAGTGTCCAAAGAGCGTTAATTCTTTAAAACAGTGTCTACTGTGACATATTTAAAACACTTCGAAAAACCAGTATCTAAAAGGGGATGAATATGTCATGTGGAAGAAGAGTCGGAGTGTGAAAAGTGTCCTAACTGTGTCTAGAAGTCATTTTCAAATATCCTGTAGTGTAGATGGATAATCGAAAGAGTTTTCGTGCGATATTGTTTTCTGCAAATATAGCGTCACTGATCACGTAAGTGTATCATGTGTTTGCGGTCTATTCTTAGTTCCTTTCATGTTCCACTCATCTCTGCCTTACAAATTTGATTAACTACTTAACGGGCGTTTCTCCGGACAATTTCGACAGAATATCTGCCTTTCTTTTAGATCTGTCTCTCTCTTCCTACGTGTGTGTTTTTATTCCTTTTTGATCCTCAACAATTTCAACAGCTTGAGGTAAAGGCTGAATATTTATGTCTTTTGCTTGACTTTTACACTTTAATCTAAACTATGAATCTCTTTTCTTTATTTTATCTGCTTTTGCTACGTAATTCTAAAAAAAAGGAAAAAGAAAGAAAAAAAATATGTAATTCTCTTTCAAATTGTAAAACTATGATATACTTCTAAGCTGTGGTTATTCACTGTTGAAACCAGAGGAAGTTATTGCTCTGTCTCTCAGTATATCGTGACTCATCGAACCACGTAACTTTGTGTCATTGCTCTGCGGTTCAATAACAATGAGCACGTATCCATCCAATCGTTAGCTATGGTCCTGGTGGCTTAGTGGTAGAGCGTTCATTTCTGGATCATGGGGTTCTTGGTTCGATCCCAGTTCGCACAAAGTGAACTTTGTCGTGGACAAACACCATGTGCGAAGGTTTCCTCGAGCTTTTCCCGCTTCCTTTCACTTTATTCGTTTCACCATTCCATTCGTTTCTCACCATCACCGTCTCCTTTAGCCTCGCCGGCATAACGTGGGGCGTACAACTTACATTTCGTTATCGATTATGTCATACGGTTATCATTGGTACACGTGCAAGGCCCATATTTGTCTCTGTAACGTAAACTGTGAGCTTAGACACATCCGTGCTTTGTTCACTGTTAAAGTTTCCTTGCAATTGTGCCACAGTTTGCGCCATATCTTGTTGTACCAACCTCAACAGTCTACGACAGGTGTGGCAGCCCCATGTCATGTAGTTTAACGTTGATTTCATCCTCTGTCTCACCTTTGAAAGACACTAACCACATCAGCTCGCAAACACCTGACTAGTCACGTTGTTTCCGATATGCTTGTTCTCAGCCGTTTAGCCATCACAATCTGACCCCAATTAAACTTTGATATATCGCCGGCCTTCCCTCTTCTACGTACAAACATCATACTGACTGATTGAATGAGATTCTGGTCAAGACCAGGCTAACGGTCCTGCTAACGGTCATGCCCATGACTCCCTTTAAAAATTAATGGATGGTCATAATGTTTTGAGTGGTAGTGTAGATACAAAACTGTGATACTCTTTTATTTGATGATTACTTCATAATTTTTTTTCATCATAGAATTGACTTCAATTCTTATAGGTTTAACATCTGTTACTTATCAGCTGTGTTTTTAATTTCTGCGGTGTGCATCCAATTTTCACCTAATTTGTTACGTTTGTATTTATTTATGTTGCTCACACGCTATATTTAAAATTGCCTGCGTTTCTATAATCAAGAATATAATAAAATTCAGTTAGTATAATAGATTTCAGTATAATAAAATTCAGTTAGTATAATAATATATAGTAGAATATAATAGATTTCCAGTGGAGGAGCTTTTAAATTTGAATGAATTATTCTGGTTTGAATTCAACATTAAACAACAGGTCCACGTCTCACATAGCCTTGGTGCTAAAACTTAGTACTAAACTTCGGTTTAAAAAAAAAGGAAGTAAACTAGGAAACTGATTCGAATGCAAATTTAAGCATACTCAATGCATGATCAAGATTTATATTCGTAACTAGCTATCGAACCCTCGCTAGCTAGCCCCAGAACCCTGCGTTAGATTGGTCTGCGGTCTCACATCTCTTAGACACCCAATTGTACGGAATCTTAAGTTTTTTTTTCCTATTTCAACTATCTAAAAGATAATATTTTCTTTCAAACAAAACAATCATTTGAATAGCATGGGAATTTCTTCATCCCTCCTCTAAACCCCTTAAAAACTAAAAATATTTTCTTCGGCAATGTTTCTCTAAGTTAGTCCCGCAAGGCTAAAATCACGCCAAATTTCGTTGTTCTGATCCTGCCCGAAGTGCCTAAACATTTTGGGGAGTAGAATATGTCCCATATAAATAACATGGGAAAGATTTTTCAGTTCCCCATAAAACCACTCTGAAGTTGGAATATTTTATTTTTCGGTGACTTACTTACGTAATTGTAACAAAAACGTCCAAGCATACCTAATTTCAAGTTTTTATTTTCAATTTCAAGTACCTAAAATATGAAATTATAGGTCTAAAAAGGTCCATTTAAATAGCATGGGGAATGTTTCATTCCTCATTTAGTACCCCTTAAAATTAAAAATATTCACTTTTGACAATTTTTCTGTGGGTTAGTCCCAAAAAGCTAAAATCGTGTAAAATTTTAACTTTCCACGCCAGTCAGAAGTACCCGTTATTTTATGTCAGTTGATGTAGTTTTATATATAGTTAGGAGTAGCCTTTGGCTAGCTGGGGGCTCCGTCCCAAGATATCCTACATCGCTTTTGCTTGGCCTACGGCCTCGCATCTGTTATGTATCACATTTGCATTAACAGTGAATTTAGCGCATTTGCTCGTCATATTTCCTGAATTTCCACTGCTGGAGTCTTCGTCCCCACACCCTCACCTTTGCTCGGACTATGACCTCGCACCTCTTAAACCCACTATTCTGCCTAATTTCAAGTTTCTTTTCCTATTTCAACTATCTAAAAATATTTTTTTTGTATCCCAAGAAAACACCCACTTAAATGATATGTAAATTTCTTAATACCTCTTTAGACCCCTTAACCCTTAAGAGATCCGGGGTTTTTGGGCTATTTTTTAGACTTTAAGTCAAGCAGCTACTGCATCGTCATTATTTATCCTAAGATCATGATTCATACCTCATTCTCTTCAGAATGGAACTGGCTTTCAAATGATACCACTTGCATGCTCATATCATATACAGGAGAGAAAAATAATGTCAAAGAGAAAATTTCGGAGGGATTTTTTTTTCTCGCATTTTGGGTCCCCTTGGATCAACCCTGTGTGAATGTAGCCATCTAAAAACATCTGATAAATAGTACTTGGTATCTTGAATGTGTGTGCCAAATTTCAAGTTTCTATCTTGAATACCAAGGGCGGGAGAAATTTTATCAGGAATTCCCACCATGCCCCATATTACCGTAAAACACCACGATCTCAGGTAAAAAAATTCCTGAGACATTACTAATTACCCTAGGGTCATGTTTAGCCCATCATCCCCTTCAAAATAGAACTGCCTTTCAGGCGGTATGACTCGCGTGTCTCCATCATGTATCTAAGGCGGGAAAATGAGGAAAAACGGGATTTTTTGGATCTAAATATCCTTTTTTCAACTTTTAGCCCCCCTGGACCCCTCCCTGTTTTAACGCAGAGATCTGAAAAAAATCTGGTAAATACTACTCGCTGGGGTGAATGTTTATGCACAATTCCAGTGTTCCAGGTGCAAAAGTAAGCCCGACAAAAAAAAAAAATACCGACAATGTCCCATATTCCCGTATACAGAGGGAACTTTTTAAAAATTCCCTGAGACATCCCTAATTACCCTAAGATCATGTTTTGCCCATCATTCTCTTCAGAATAGAACTGCCCTTCAGGCGGTACCATTCACTTGTCCCCATTATGTATCCCGTGAAAGTTCTATCCCGTGAAAGTTCTAAAGGCGGGAAAATCCCGTGAAAGGGATTTTTTGGTAAAATTTCCCTTTTTCAACGTTTAGCCCCTCTGTACCCCCCTGTTTTAACGCAGAAATCTGAAAAAAATCTGGTAAGTACCACTCGGTGGACTAAATGTTTGTGCACAATTTCAATCTTCTAGGTGCAAAAATAAGCCAGCACAAAAATAGTACCGAAAATGTCCAAAATTCTCATATACAGAAGTATATTTTGATAAAAATTCCCTGACACTTCCCTAATTACCCTAGGGCCATGTGTCGCACATCATTTTCTTCAGAATAGAACTGCCTTTCAGGCGGTACCATTCACTTGTCTCCATCATGTATCTAGTGCGAGAAAATGAGGAAAAACGGGATTTTTGGGTAAAAATATCCCTTTTTTCAACTTTTGACCCTCTGGATCCCCCCCCTGTTTTAACGCAGAAATCTAAAAAAAATCTGGTAAATACTACTCGGTGGACTGCATGTTTGTGCAAAATTTCAATCTTCTACGTGCAAAAATAAGCCCGCCAAAAATACTTTACATACCCCCCCCCCAAAAAAAGTATTACACGAAAATATAAATTTTAGACTTATGACGTCATCACCTCCTATGTCTCGACACAGGAAGGTGTGAAACCATCCGTAATGTCTTCTGCAATGCCTCTGGACTTGAAAAACAAAAAAAATAATAATAATAAAATAAAATAAAAAAAACGGAACAAAAATCTCAAATAAGAGAGTTATAACGCAATGTACCATGAAACATCCCGTATGGTACAAATTGTACCATGGGATCCCCAAAAGGTTAAAAATTTAAAAATATTCACTTTTGACAATTTTTCTGTTGGTTAGTCTCAGAAGGCTACAACCATGTCAAATTTAATCATTGTAGCCCTACAGGAAGTGCAACAATGTTATGGTGTAAAAGGTGTCCGATACAAATAGCATGGGAAAGATTTATTAGTTCCCATAAAACCTCTAAAGATGGAAACTTTTATTCTTAGTGATTCATTTAGATAACGCTAACGAAAACGTAAAAGCATACCGAATTTCAAGTTTGTATACCAATTCCAAGTGCCTAAAATATGAAATAATAGGTCCAAAAAAGTCATTTAAATAATATACGAAAATACTTCATCCCCTTTTAAACAATTTAAAAAATAAAAATATTAACTTTTAAAAATATTTTCTTGTGGGTTAGTTCCGGAAAGCTACAATCATGCCAAATTTCAACTTTCGTCATCAACTGGAAGTAGCTCTTTAATTTATGTTAGTTCATGTAGTTTTATTATAGTTAGGATATGAATTACGCACATTGATATTTCTGAACAATATTTTTTTTTCGAGTTCAAATGTAGGACTTCCCACTAGTATATTTAAATTTTAAAATAATCGAATCACAAAGTTTTTGTATATCTTGTTGAAGTATTTCTCTGGTTCAAACGTGTATAACAAAAAAAAAAAAAAAGAACTATCACCTTCTGGAGCAGCGACATACAAGTGTAATATTTTGCTTAAATTGCATTAGTCAGATTACATCAACTCACTATTGTGCTATTCACTCACTATGTAAGAAGAGAGAGAATATATCATTTCATATCATGGGAAAGAAACTTGTCACTGAATGGTAAATCTAGATGATATATAGAATTGCAAAAAAAAAAAAAAAAAAAAAAAAAAAAAAAAGAAAGAAAAAAAAACTTTTGAGTTAATATCCCAAAGTTGATTTCCAAAAAGTAGAATGCTGACATAGTATTTTCCAATACACAAAGCACACAAATGGCATTCCAATAGTTCATTGACACGAATTATTAAAAATAACATAAAATGTATATACACAAGTGAAATGAGTATTAGTATGTTTTATATTACTGAGTTTTAATTGAGAATTCCATTATAGCATACAGTTTCAGTTCCTTGTGTGGGTTTTCTCGTAGCCACCTGGTTCTGTGTTCATTTTAGATCCACGTATTCATCGATTAAAAACCTGCTGGAACTATAACATAAAAAAAATAGTTTCATTTCACAGTGTGAAACAGTGATAGACTTAAAAACTACGGAAATTTAATACTCAAACTTGAAGAAGTACGTCTATAACTACTGATTCTAATACTTGTACAGGGTGTCTATAAAGTCTGGGAATATGGGGAAAGCACATTTTAGTATATTTAATGCTAATAGATAATATTTTCAACATGATTTCCATGCTATTCAATGCATATTTTGATGCACTTTGCAAGATTAAGGTAAACTCGATGGAATATATCTGAATTGCCGTCGATTTCATCACACTGACTGGTAATGCGTTCTGCCATGACTTATCCAATATGGATTACCTTGAGACCAGTATTGAAGATTTTGTCTGTTCACTTCACCTCTGACACAAAACAGCTTTATCATTGAACAACACACAGTCTTTAGTAAAATTTATATATTCATCCAATTTATCTGCAAACCATTTACACATCTGCATGCGTCTATCGGGGTTATCTTCATTCAAGTGATGCAATATCTGTAACGCGTACGGATGAAACTTCTCCTCTGCCAGGATTTTGTGGATGGTTGACCTTGAAACACCCAATTCCGTGGATGTCCGACGAAGCGATTTGTTCGGGCTAGCATATACCTTCACCAAGACAGTCTCATTTGTCTCGCCTGAAGTCTTTGGTCCTCCGGAAGGAGGTTTGTTCAATACACTGCCTGTTTCTTTAAACTTGGTGATTAATTTCCCGATTTTAGTAAAACAAGTAGGTTGGCAATGAGGGTGTCGAAGGTTAAATTCTTCCGCAATTTTGCGATACGACCATCCATCTCGTCCACTTAAGAGTACCAACTCGACTCGTTCTTCTTTAGACAGAGACATCATTCAATCTGGGAAAAACAAAAACAAATTTTTAGAATTACCTACGTAACCAGACTTTATGGACACGTTGCAAATTAATAATATCAAAGACAGCCTGTTCCTCGAACGCTGCATATCTCTTACCGATATTCCTTACCGTTTTGCTCTATGGAAATCAGTATTGAAATCGGAAGTCTAGTCTACAGTTCTGCTTTCTGTAGAATGTTACAGGTTGTGATGGTATGTTCCCTTGGCATCCTAAATCTATTGCAGAAAACTGTCACCATATCACTTATTTTGTTCTATGCTGATAAATATTGAAACCGGTAGTATAAAGGTAACCAAGAGAGTTCTTTCGCGTTTTCACATACCTCCTTCGAACATCGATATGTCACCTAAGATGTATCTGGAAGATCAAACATTGTCCCTATCAGCATTGACGACCTTCTGACAACGTTCTGAAAGTCCATGGAACCATAGCGGTAGAACTTGGTGGGCCGTGAAGTAAATAAGGTATCAAGTGCATTTTGCACCTCTACTAGGAATTTGAACTGGCGTCCTCTAAGGTGGCTATTCAATGAATGGAACAGGTGTAAATAGGACTGTGCAATGTCCTGGGGAATATGCGGATACAATACCGTTTCCCATCCAAGGCGTAGAATGGCGTTCCGGGTCATCATAGCCATGTGCTGCTTAGCGTTGTCTTGTAACAGAGGAACCCCTTTGCGATCCAGAAGTGCTGGCTCCAGAGTTTTGAGTTTTTCTTGAACACTTCTAACTGCTGACAGTACACAGTTGCGTTGAGGCTCTGACCAGTTGGTAGCAGTTAAGATGCACAATGCCGAGAGCAGTCCACCAAACACACAGGATTACCTTCTTCTGTTGCAGTGCTAGTTTTTCGGTTCTTTCGGAACCCGTTCATGGGTTGCTAACCAATGATGATGGTGCCGTGGAGCTTCGTACAGGATCCACTTCTCCACAGGATCCATATGTCAACACTCTGTCTAGAAATGCTCCTTCCTCAGACGAGACAGCAAAGAAACACAGCTGTCTGCATGCTTTGCCTTCTGGCCCAGAATCAAATTATGTGGGACCCATTAACTCAACTTGTGCTGCTTCCCAAATTATTGGAGGTGTTGCCGAATGGTTTCTCTACTCACACTGAATTGTAGACCTACTTCCTTATATGTCTGGTCACTGTTCGCCTCAATTGCTGCCTGAAGATCTTCATTTTTGCATGTGTTGTTCTTCCGGCACGTGGTGCGTCTTCGAGTGTTTCGTCGTACAGCATTCACGCCCTTATGAGCTCTGTGGAGTTCCCATATTCACTCTGTCCTTAAGCAAGTTCACTGAACTGCCACAACCAGATGGTATGTTGGATATACTCACACCAACAACTGACCTTCACCTTATTTCCATTCGCAATGGTACACATACCTCCAGAAAAAAAGTGACAAAACTTCCCTGGTTACCTTTATAGATAATTTGAACCAATTTCAATGTGAATAGAGGATTAATATAGAAGGCGGAGAATATTCTTGGAACATGAATCAATTGAAAAAAAAAGTATCTTAGTATATATTACCACTATTCCTCTGTGGAAATCAGTATAAAGACCGAAAGTAACATTAAATTTGAAACTTGCAAATTTTGTAGAATGTTCCTAAAAGTTTCGGTACGTTGCCATGAGTCGCTGAATCGTTCGTATGAAAGAGCTTCATGGCATCTGTTACCGATTATGTTTTACGACGATAAACCTTGAAACCGGAAATGACTAATTTGAACCACTTTCGGTTTAAATAAAGAGTTAACGGAGGAGATAGGACCTACTCTTGGGACGCTGAATCGATCGTGAAAAAAGGTATGTCAATATCTTTTACCATTTTTCGCTTTGATACCTGTCGGCAGACTTACAAAATCGTTGTATAAGACTTCCGATACTTATGCAAGCATAATATCGAATTCTAAATGCGGATGTGTTTTTGATCACACTTTGATAGTAAGCTCCTTCCTTCATATCCTTTGTCTTTTATAACAACATAAAGAAACTTACAAATTATAAGTACACATTGTATGATTAGCTTTTAGTTTTAGCTTGAATTCCGTACATATGATGTCCCTTTATGCACCTTGCTTTGAGTATGAAATCACACTAGTAAACCATTAGTCGACCCTCCCCCTAGAACGTATACAATACCAGGTCAAACTGACGTGCTTAGTCGCCTGGATTCTATTTCGAAATGAGATGTTACAGGTATGCAACATTGATGTAAATCCACTAGCTTATCAGTAGGTGCCGTAGATTTATCAAAGTAAGAGGGTGCCTATTTCTATGTTTTACCCGTTGCCTATAAATGTTTAAGAAATTTTTGAATTGGATTTAAATTTGAGAATTTTGCAGACGAACCCAAGTATCCAAATGTTCCTTGAGCCTTGTAAACATGGCAGTTATCTTCTTGAAAGATGAGGGTGTTAGCTGCACGTTCATCATGAAGCCGGAGAAATGGCAATACCTGTTCCAAATAAACATGCCGTTTCATGTTCAAATTTGCCTACGTGAGTGGGTTTTAGTTATGGTACAAACACCGCTACACTATCACAGAATATCACCTAATTTGAATCATAACCTCTTTACATTCAGGCAAAATGCTTCATTAGGCTTTCGGTGCACTCGACCCCTTGCATCGTTGGAATATACGCCAACATTGCCTGTTTGCACCCCACTTCGGTGCAATGTCAGGGTTCTTGAACTCATTGAAGATACTACATTGAGAAAAGTCCACTTTCGTGATACAGTCGAATATCAATTGCTTCAAATTCTTTATATATATATATATATATATATATATATATATATATATATATATATATATATATATATATATATTCTGTGGGAAATTGGCTGGGATGGGACCAATTTTTGTCGGGTTTAAGAACGATATACCTTGAGCAGTGTAAAATTACTCTCCGGTTCCTCTTGGCTAGTATGTTTTTTTTTTTCAACCATAGTTGTGACATGGCTGTGTGTTCACATTCGTGTAATACCATTCTTAAAGACACATTGGACACTCCACTTCGCCACATCAACAAATCAGAAACTGCATTTATTATGTACCCAAGCACAGTGGCCTCTTGTTCCCATTTCGTCACATGTTTGTTTTTCCCGATCTTGACAAGCAGTTTTTGTGCAATCGACTAACACATTTAGTCCACTTAGATGCAGTGACCATGTGTCAGCGGTGATAAGTCATTTAATCACGTGTAACCATGAAACACCAGCGACCACCTTACAAACGTTCCAATATTAGTAATCGAGATGTAACTAATTGTTGGCCTACTATGGTTAATTTATTTTCTTAACCAGGTAGTTCTTTCTCTGCTCTGACATCAACGTCATTCAAAACTTGACTTTTTTATGTTGACTTTAGAGCAAATATCAGCAAATAGGTGTTTGAATAACTCTGAATTATTTTCTTACATAAAGTGAATACTTATGAGGCATGCCTATTGGCAATCGATCTTATACTCCAAAGGCATCCTGCTAATTACCATGCGCTTCTAAGATTAAGCTTACGTAAGAGATTTACTCCTCTAGTAAATATTTAGCTGATAAGACTAACATTACTCAATGTGCAATAAAAATAGAAGTTGTTACAGAAATTATGCATACAACCCATTAGTTAGATTAATATTGATCTGCGTGTTATTTCCTCACGAAGGCACACCATTTGCTTACATATTCAACATTGCTTACACATTCTACTAGTGTTGGAGATTATCTAACCTTAGTAGAGAATTGATATTGTGCTTGTTGAATAGAGCCGATAACTTAAGATGAATGGTTTTATTATTAGAAACATCAATTGCTTTCAGCTCGTATGTATAGGCGTAGATGCTGTTGGTTGAGTCTTTAATGATCTGTTCTTGTCTTTGAAAGTTAATTACACAGTTCTCACCAAGCTCTATTCATGCAATTCTACGTATCGCGGACGTTTCATGATATAGCGTTTATTGAAAATCAGAATAAAGGTTATAATATAAAGAGTTCGTATTCAGAAACGAGTAACTAATGATATTTAATTTATTTCTAACAGTAGATAAAATTCATATAATACGTAATTATCATTAATTTTGAAATATTTTTGGATCAAAATATCCGATATATTTCAGTCAAAAATTTTCTGGTAGGCCTTATATCTGGAGAACTACATATATTGTAGCCAAACCCAAACTTTCATTTAACTCAGTACTATGCGCTTATTCCGTAAATAATAAGAAAACTCGATTTACGGAGCCATTCAAAAATTTGCGGCCCCTGATCCAACAAACGAATTATTGGGCAAGATCGCAATCTTTTAATGCATTTTTTTGATCGTTTTAAAATTATTGTTATTACATTTGATAGAAATATACGATTGTATGTAATTATGTATTGGTTAAAACAACTTATTTTCTACACGGTTGATCTAATTATGAGATCATACCTGTATGAGTACTTGGAAAACGAAATGATACAGTTCAATTTATGTATCTTCTTTATTTTTATTTTTTTTAAAGCTTTCGAACTATTACCCAAGTTACCAAGTAACCCATACACAGTTAAAACAAATATGTGAATTCAACGCAATGACCCTGCGTTACGTAAGTTTGTTCATTTTTGAAATCTTTGAGTTTAACGTCCCACGATTATGTCGGCTAGGCTAAAAGAGACGGTGATGGCGTGAAATGAATGAAATGGTGGAATGAAGAAAGTGGGAGGAAACAGGAGAACCCCGAGGAAACCCATGCACACGGTGTTTGTCCACCACAAAGTTCACTTAGCTAGAGCTGGGATCGAACCAGAGACCCCATGCACCAGAAGTGAATATGTTCACTTTTGACAAAAGCTTCGAGCCACATCAACTCAATTGCACTTTGGAGTAAATGGTGGCAACTACTGGACATGATGATTATTTATTTCATTTTAATATCACACCACTATTGGTACTGTTTTATATAGAGTTGGCAAAACATACTTAAAAAGACACATTTTCTATTCTTATGAAGCAGATATGATTCTTATGAAGGTTAATAAAGTGTAGCAGAAATTCTAGACTGCGCGGGAGAAATGCAGGTTGTGAGGAGGCGATTTGAATCATTTGTACTAACAGTACCAAGACACGATTATTCAACTCACTTTTAAAATTGGCTTATATCAAGATAACCGGAGGTGGAGCATCGCTCATAGATCTCCAATTGATGACCTGAATTTCACAACATCCCACGTCCACTCTTTTTCTTCGTATTTTGCGTTTTTTTTTTTTTTGTTTTTTTGTTTTTTATGTTAGCACCTATGTTTTAAGGGCTATTCACTTGCATAATACGTAAATACAAATCAAAGCTAAAAGAAAAGAATGCAAAATAATTTCAGCTAAACAGATTAGCATGCCAAGTATAACCTTCTTGTCTTTCTTCTAAAATCACAAAAGTACTCCGGTGGACTTGGGATGTTCTGCAATTCAGGTCTTCAATTTTAACTTATCTGATTTTGGCCGATTTCTGATTTAAACCGTTTCTCCCGTGCAGTCTAGAATTACTTGTAAAGTTATCTAAATATCAACATGTCATCCATTTAAATTTCAAAGACTGTTGAACTGCAGCAACAAACGCCACTTCAAAGTTTGAAATGACAAAAATTCTGATACTACATAAAATGTTTAGAATGCATTTTTTGAAAATATTTCTTTATCTTTGCTTTCTCAGAAGAAAAAAAATAATACTTTGTTTAGCAAAGACAGTAATGAATGAAATAGCTGAAGATAGTCCTGTGGATTATCTAGAATTTACTCTAACATTGATTCCACAAATGGCTTGGTAGTCAAGCAAGTTGTCATTTTTTTATGGTTATTTTGAAAATTTAAGAGTTCGCTTTCATCTGGCTCAAGTTCCACTGTATTCTACACTTCATGTTTTATTTATTCTCTTATGACCTACTTGTATGATCAATGTATTAATTTCAAACATTTACATAACTCAAATTTGCCTTTCTTTTTATGGATCAGAGAAAACTAAATACATGGAAGTACGTCGGGACCGTAATACGGCAAATTGTGGAGGCGTTAAAATATTAAATAATGCTTTTGATAAAGTGGATACTTTCAAATATTTAGGATCAATGTTAACAGACGAAAATCATATTCACGAAGAAATTAAATGTCGACTAAAAGCAGGGAATTCGTGTTACTACTCGGTTCAAAATCTCTTGTCGTCGCGAATTCTGTCGAGGAATTTGAAGCTTAAAATATATAAAACGATAATCATGCCTGTTGTTCTGTATGGTTGCGAAACATGGTCGCTTACTCTGAGGGAAGAACATAGACTGAAAGTATTTGAGAACAGGATCCTGAGAAGAATATTCGGACCCAAGAGGAACGAGAATGGGGAATGGCGGAAGCTCCATAACGAGGAACTACATAGTTTATACGGTTTACCCAACATTGTTAGGGTCGTCAAGTCTAGGAGGCTTAGGTGGGCAGGTCATGTAGCTAGAATGGAAGAAAGTAGAAACGCTTTCAAAGTCTTGACTGGTAGACCCATAGGAAAACGACCATTAGGAAGACCTAGGCGCAGATGGGAGGATAATATTATGATGGATCTCGCAGAGATAGGAATACAAAGTAGAAACTGGATGCAATCAGCTAAGGATAGAAGTCAGTGGAGAGCTTTTGTGAACGCGGCACTGAACCTCCGGGTTCCATAGGCCATAGAGTTAGTTAGTTAGTTTATGGATCATCAAAAATTAAGGGTACATTTTGAGATCTCACTGAGATATTGGATTGTGGTAGACAGTATAAAAACATATATCTATCCAAAGAATCATAATTTATTATAAAACTAGCATAAATGCCAGTTCTTCAAACAGAGGAAATATATTTATAGAAGATGGGTGACTCGCTATAAATTAATTTGTGACTATTTAATAAGTTTTGTACTTTTATGTATGAAGTGCACGGTTATGCAGGAATGGAAAATTTGGTGAACGGAAATTCATTTAAAAAGAAAAGCAACAATAATGCTATTAAATTCGAATGATGAAAAGTGTAGTGAAAGGAAAATCGGGTTTGTATTTAATGTTCTTTTCATTTTATTTCATGCTTAACTAAGTTGTTTTATTACAATACTTGCTTATAAACTACATTTGTTATCTTATTGTTTGGTGAGTCGATGTATAAATTCTTTGGGTTTTCCACTCTAGAGAAGCTACATTTAACTGACCGTAAGAAAAGCATGATTCTTTTAAGTTAATACCACAATATTTTAACGTTTATCCTTGTGCCTTATTTATAGTGATGCTGAATGCTAATCTTACTGGAAATTGCAGTCTTTTGAATTGAAACGGCAGTTCGGTAGATATGAGTGGAATCCTTAGAATAAATACTGGTTTTCCTTTATCCTTTCCTGGTATTATTTTTGATTCAATTATATTGTTTGATAACTGTTTCATTACATTCTTGTTCCATTACATAATGTTGGTGAATACAAATTTCTCAACAAAATAATTGGGGATCCTATTTTTAATCTTAAACAATGCAAAGGCATTCCTGGCATTTGCATTGAATTCAAAAATTGGGTGGGAAAGTTAACACTTTCATTTTCATCAATCATAGAATCAATTGATTTATATATTCGTTCCTCGCCAGGAATCTTGTTTTGAATTTTTAAATTAATATCGTCGACGACGTCATTTCTTACTGCTAGAATGGCTCTTTCAAATAACCAATTTCAATTCGTGTAATTTTGAACAAAGTTAGGGTAAAACTTTATCTATTAATTCATTTGGACTGTGGACAGCATTACATAAATCACTTGTAAGTTCAATTTGGCCAGTTATACAATCAGTAAGAGTTTCCCGCAAAGGGTCTCGTTTCTTCATCATTGAAAAATTGAACTCGCATATTTGTTGTTAATTGTACTTTCTTGACTCGAGGCCAGAGAAATGATTGTCTCAAACATGCATTTATTTAATCTGCTGGAGTTGATTTTGGAATCACTGGAAGCGTTTGCCAAAAATCTTCAGAAAGTATAACTAATGCACCTCCCATTAATCCTGAATTACCTCGGAGATCTTGTAGCGTTCTATGTAATGCTTCGATTTTTTTTTATGTGCCATTGAACATTCATTCCAAATGAGTATTTTAGCCTGTTTTAAAAGTTCACCTCGTCCAGATGCTCTTGATACATTAAAAATGGGAAAATCTTGTTCTGCAACAGTTAATGGCAGTTTCAAAGCTCAATGCTCAGTTCGTCCTCCTTGAATTAATCTTGCTGCAATTCCAGATTATGCCAATGCAAGCGCAATTTCTTTTTTGGCGAGTATTTCAGCTAGTATTAAACTTATCAAAAATGTTTTTCCGGTACCTCCTGGTGCATCCAAATAGATTACTCTCCCCCCATACCCTTGTTTACATGGTCCATAATGAACTCATAAGCTTGCTTTTGAGTGTCATTTAACAATGGTTTGTTTTGAGCGATGTATTGCAATAATTCATGAACATTATAACCTTTCTCTTTCAATATTTTGGAATTTAAAGCATCGAATCCGTCTCTATTAGGCGCTTCCATTCCAAGTGCAACTAAAGTTTGATTGCTTATGGCTAAGTATTTATCTCCCAAAAGAATAAGTGCTTGATTATATATATCTTCATTGAACTCGCTGTTTAAATCAAGATGAGCTTGTCGCATTTGGTGCAGTACATCATCGCTCATACTTTCTTTGAATTTTTCCCATAATCTTCTGAAATCGATGAACTACATGTTGTCAGTATTATTGCATCTAGATCGTTTACTTGTTCTGCGGTTGCTGTCAATGCTGCTTCTCGAAGAGCCAACTCCCAATAGTTATCATTTTCTAGTAATCCTAAACGCTGGCACGCTTCTCTGTACGTTTTACATACATATCTATCGATCTTTTTAAAATCTATGAAACATGTTGGTCCACGAATTGCATGCAGTAGCATTCGTAGATAGAAGTACTCAGCATTTTTTTTGGATGCACTGTATACACTCGTCCTAATACCTCACTTTTGAAGATTCCTTCGTAACCTTCGACTGGAGCTCCTTGCTTTATTGGTTGAAAGATTCGTCTTGTTGCGTTCCATGTATAATATGATGGTACATCTGCATATAGCAACGTTTTTGCAAATGAATCACTTTGACAAAGTTGAAAAATGCAGTTAAGATGGTATTCACAGGTGGTCCACTGCCTACTCTCCGTGCAGTTTCAATTGTGAAATATATTCGTTGGCCATTTTCCAAATGTACTGCTGAAGTTCGTTTTGTAATTTGTTTCTTCAACAGTTTCTATGTGTCTGCTTGCTGCGTGTCTCACTCGATCCTCGTATTTAACTTCTTACCGTTGTGCATATATTAAGCTTTTTCTTAATGTATTCATTCTCCTCGGTTGTGACGCTAAACGTGCTTCGTGATCCTCATCTGTTTCATTTCTCCGCTGTTCTTTCTGCGTCCTTCTTTTAGAGTCACCAGTGGCAAGATTACCTCCTCTTTTACGTTTCGGCATTCTGTTTAACGTTATTATTACTTAACACTCTTAAATTCCATTTAATATACTGTTCACCTCTTTAGTTTTACCTTTAGCAATTTACTTTCACTTGTTACGTTTTGAACACACCACTGACATACAATTAACTGTCTTGCAATTTCACTTTTCTTAGATCCGATATTAAAAGTTTCCCTGGCATGTATTTAATTTCCAATTTATAGAGAGTAATTCATTCCCTATAAACGTATTTTTCTTGTGCCAAGAACGGGCATTTTAGGTACTTTGTGATAATTCTGAAATCATCATTGTATTTTCAACGAGGTCTGTAGACATTATACCTTCTTCTTTTAAACAAACCTATAAATAAATGTAATGGCTCAGACTCCCATCCATCGTTGCCTGTTACCTTTTTTGGTGTTATTTGAGCACATTAGTGCCAAACAGCATTAAGTAATTTGAAGATGAAACTGGCATGTATTTAACTTTCCGTCACTGTACCTCCAAGAAAAGTTATTTCTTATTAATCTCTAATTTTAGTTAATTATGCTTCTGAATAAGTCATTCTGAAACACGTCTCTTTGTGGAAATAGTGTCGCTACTCTATATAGACTCTTCTTGTGTTGGCGTATGGCGATTACAACCTGGAACAGGTAAACTTCAGGGGCACCACAGAGATAATTGTGTTCAGATATGGGAGGCAGCCTTTAGGAGAAGTAGTAGTAGTAGTACAATTAGTAATTGTAGTAATTGGTAGTAATAGTGGTAGCAGTAGTAATAGCAAAACAAATAGTAGTAGTAGTAGTAGTTGGTAGTAGTAGTAGTAGTAGTAATAGTACAAATAGTAGTAGTGGTAGTTGGTAGTAATAGTAAGTAGTGCTAGTAGTAGTACAATAGTAGTAGTAGTTCGGATTCGGTTAAGTTAGGTTAAGGTAGGTTCTGTTGTCTGGCTCCCATCATCTAGACATAACCCCACCATTTTCCTTTCAATACATTAAATAGGTTGAGAAAATCCTGAATATAATGATAATAATACCTGTAAACTTTAATAAAAATGACTCCGTATTCTTAATGTGTGCCTTCCTAGTGGTGCACATTCTAGAATATTTTAGAACCTATTGGAAAATAATATAACATGCTGGCACTTCCTACAACAGTTTTGAACATTCTGAAACATTCTGAAACCTTTGGGAAACGTCTATAACGGTCTGTAACATTTTCCAAGATTGTTGATAATTCTAAAATTTAACCTTTATTTTAGCACAGTAACACCGCTGCTAGGGTGTTTTCTCCCTGTAGGACCCCTCCTGGTCCAAACCGAAACCTTCTTCCTGGATGGGAGATACAGGGCTAAAATACCACATAACTCCCGTGGGGCTCCGGGTCTTGGTTTCGGAGCCTTTGTGGCACGCACGGACAAACCACACTTACCTTTATTATATATATTGATTGATTTGAGTTTGACAAATAATTTGATCAGAGCCATTCCTAAATAAATCTTTATTTGTGATTTATGTTTATTGCTAAACAATCAAATTACACTGACTTAGAAGATAAGTACTTTTGTAGTACCAATTTGGCTTAATCCGGTAAGTATTAACTCTGTTAGCAAGTGAGTTATGCTTCTCTCTATTGACGCTGATAGATGGTGCTAGTATCAAAGTCGTGTCCATGATTTCAACTGCCATCTGGAAAGACTATTTGGTGGATTGGAATCTACTCTTTGGTTCTTTGTCTACGATGCGACGCGACGTTACCACATACTGAAATTCTCGTGTTCAGACGAGGACCCGGAAGCTATGCAATTATATATTGTTTCGCCTTATTTTGACCTGTAGATTAGTGCTCTGTATTTTGGGTTGATTTCCCGTAGGCGTCATTGTTTAGAACACTCGATATGTATACGCCTCAGTTTTCAAGTTGAAATTCTAAATATGATAATGCAGGCCTACATACCTGTATCTATGTTCAATTACTTTAAAGATGAAACAACTTGACATGTTGAGAAGGAAAGAAGATGTAAGATGGTATGCGTGATCTTTATGAATCGCCTGGTAATTCAAGAGGAAACGTGCGGTATGGAAACGTGGCATGACAAATGACAAAAACTTTGTTACCGAATTATCTGTCTGTGTGTCTGTTGTATGCGATTTTTTTTTTTTAATTTTGAGCCCTCCATTCGACGGAGCATCAAAAGTTATCTGAAAAAGTGGTGATTTTACTTTTTGTGTCACATTTACCTTTCCCGAGATATTTGCCAAATAATGCCCAATTTCGGGAGATTTAAGGAGCCATATCTAGAGAACCATAAATTAGAGATAGATGATATTCACGTTGATCAATACCTAAGAGGATGGTAAACATGTTGGTACCAAATACTAGCCGGTGGCCACTGTCCAACTGGCCACTGGTTTGGCCAAAGGCTACCAGTTAATATTGGTACTAGAATGTTGGTACCGTTCTCGAGATATTGGTCAAAAGATAGTTCCGATTTCTGGAGATTTAAGGAGCCATATTTCGGGAACCGCAAGTCATAGAGAGATGATATTTTACGAGAAAGAGAAAAAGGTGCGGATAAAAATACTTACTTCTACATGTAAGAATAATCACAGTTATCCTTCCCACTCCACCTCTCCATTCCTTTTAAGTTCTTTCTGGCAATGCTCTTGAAGCATTCCCAACTGGAGCAATGTTTTGTTCTGAAATGTTTCATGGTTCGCCTTTAATTGTAATTCAAGCACTACTTCCAGAAAACCACTCATATGTACAGTAGCGTGCAAATTAATACGAAAAAGACGCATGCTTTTCCAGGTATACAATAATCCTAAAATATGTTGCAGTTTTAAGCTTTAGTTATAGTGCACATTATCTCTCGATAAGGTCCTTTACAATAAACAACAATTTATTGTTATCTAATAGTTCATTGTTGAAGGGGGTTCTGTAGTTCAAATGAAATGAAATCTTTGAGTTTTACGTCCCACGGTTATGCCGGTTAGGCTAAAGGAGACGGTGATGATGAGTGATGAATGAAATGGTGGAATGAATAAAGTGGAAGGAAACGGGAGAACCCCGAGAAAACCCACGCTCACGGTGTTCGTCCACCACAAAGTTCACTTGGCGGAGGTTGGGATCGAACCCGGGACCCCAAGCACCAGAGGTGAACGCTCTACCACTGAGCCACCGCGGCCCCCTTCTGTAGTTCAAGTGTTTTATTATTGTCGGCAAACGAAGAATCAGTTGTGTTGCAAGTTGTGTGTCAAGCGGAAGGTTAGTTCTTCGTATGACTGGATCTCATTTTGACTGCTATTCAAATGGATACAACACAATGGAAACGGTCGAAAATTGTCACGTTATCACAACTGCATACTCCAATGACACGAAACCAAATTGTTAGTGAATGTTGTGTCGTATTGGATATGTTTAACTTAATTTCGAAACAGTATCGAGTAACTGAATCTATCGAGCCTCAAAGAAATGGAAAATGTGTTCCTGAACGGAAGACTTCGTTGAAAGATGACCGAATTCTTATTTAAAAAAAAAAAAAAAAAAAAAAAAAAAAACAGAATACCATCCTGATCGCTGTTGATTTATGTGACTGGGCATGCATTTTGCAACAATACGTCCCAGACTGATTGAATCTGGACGAAAAATCCATCGAGAAAAACAATTTCTTATAAAATAAATGTGTAAAAAGCGTGCAATGTAGGGAAAACGTCATCGGGACTGGATCGTAAGTGACATGAAGAAAGTGTTTTTTTTTTATTGCAATTTTGGAGTGCATGGTCACACGATTTATTTCGTTCATAAAAGAAAATGTGAAAAACTTCCACCAGTATAAATGCAACAAACTCCAAAACACCCCCGAAAATAATGTTCTGAGGTTGTTTTACATCTTAAGGGCCTGGACCAATAGTTCCTGTTAAGGGAATGATGAACAATGATAAACATATTGAAATTCTGCGATGAAAACTCTTTTCATCTCAAGAAATATTTTACTGCTGGTGGCAGTGTTTTCCAACGGAAACTAGCAAAATGTTAACATCTGGAAAAATGAACGAGTTCTTCGATATTAACTGTGTGTAAGTACTTTTCTGGTCAGAAATATCACCTGACTTAAATCCATTGAAAATTTATGGTCGATCTGCAAAAGGGGCATGTCAAAAGTGAATTGCTACACCAAGGAGAAAAAGTTTTGTGCCCTTGTTAACCTGCGATACAATGACAAAGAGATTAAAAGCATTTGTGCAAATTTAGTGCAATTATGCCTGAACGTGTGACAGATGTGATTTTAAATAAGTGAGGTCGCAAAGTA
This sequence comes from Thermobia domestica, assembly GCF_964235325.1. Taxonomy (NCBI): domain Eukaryota; kingdom Metazoa; phylum Arthropoda; class Insecta; order Zygentoma; family Lepismatidae; genus Thermobia; species Thermobia domestica. The sequence goes on from NC_137459.1 coordinate 7,567,559, forward strand.
CTAAAGGTATTTCTAAATACATATACAGGGTGTTTCAAAACAACACCGAGAATGCTTCCTTTCGGAGTTCTGTAAAGTAATTCTCAAAAAAAAATGAAAAAGAAACACATTTATGTATATTCAAAACTTTGTAATTAAAAATGAAAGAAAGAGGCTGAGTTTCCATAAACAAGTAAATTCACTTTCAAGGAAGTGAAATCAGAAAGATGGAAGTTACAATATCGAAATTTAAAAAAAAAGAACTCATACAGATGAAAGGCCAAACCAAAAGTATATAAACTAATCAATAAATAAATAAATGGTCAGAAGGGGCAGAATTGACAGAATAGCATCGTTATAGTGGATTCTCTTTGCATAGTCAAGTTAGTCGACCACGAGATTTTAAATCTCTGTCAGAATGGACTTCAGCTTGTTCAAACTTTCAACTATCCTGTAAGTAAACTTTTGTTTGAATTATGCTAAGAACAAATATACAAGAAGTACAGTGCACGGAGGTCTTCTTCCAAGACGGGCTCCAATTCATAATTTTTGTATTTTATTAAATTTGTAATTTCCTTTTTCAATACTTAATTAATTCAATGCAACCTTATATTATTATTAATAATAAGATGTATTTAGTTTAGTCTTTTATTCTACCGAGGATTCTATAACCTGTTTCAATTGCTCTTCTGATGAACTATGCATATCATTGAAAATCCTCTCTCTCTCAAGAATAACTGTATGAATATGAATATAAGCAACGTAAAATAAGCAATATCATTCACTCATTGTATTCATATTTAGTAAACAAATTCCTCTATTTTAAAGTTACGGAACAGTTATAGGCTGCCCAAAGCATGAAAAAAAAATGAAATTTAAAAGCCCATAGCTTCAAAACTATGCGACATACCGTAGTCGGGTCTAGTGTTGTGAAGCCCTGAAAAAAAAACGGAAATTTTGTGTTAAAAAAAAGAAAACAGTTTTTTTTACCGTTTTTTCCTGAGCTCGGAAGAAAACGGAAAAATTGACATTTTCAAATATTTTACTGCATTATGCATTAAAAATCCGAACTGTTTTATATTCACTAGTTTACAGTTAAGATCATTGAGTACTTATGTTTCCTGTATTAGAATAGGGAAAATTTGTGGCAACAAATATATGTGCACCACTCCTTTAAAGTTAGCACCGTGATAGAATGGAGTTATGGCTACAAAAGATACTAAAATATAATCCTAGCTAGATTAATTAGTATAGACGCATTTGAATAATCTTAAGCAATCTTATGAAGTTCCCGCTTTATGACATGAGAGTGTCACAATAACGGGACCAGAATCATTTTAGTTAATACCGGTATGCTAAAATCAAATATGGAGATACGTATCTTCTTTGTGCTGTATAAAATTTTCGGAAATTCTGAGCGCATTAGTAAAAATCTTTTGTTCGGAAAGATTGCCAAAAACGGAAAATATAATTTAAAAGCCATTTCTTCGTCTGATGCTAATCTGATTTACTGTAACGTGTCTGCAGCATATATATAATGTATTTCGCTAGCAGAAAAAAAAATATTTAAAGCAACAGGTTTCATTTTACTTTTCAGTTTTCTGATTTCTGGTAAAAATTCCTCTTTTCTTATTTGTATATTTTATGAAGAACCCAAAAAGAGATATGATCTTATTTACGTAAACACACATACATCGCACAAGTGGTAAATTTGAGCAGCGAGAAATATATTAAAGAATTTAACATGTGAAACTTCCATTCGGTCTTATTAAAGACTAGCAAAATAATATGTTCTTCGCATGGGGAGGATACGTTTCATTTTAGACATAAAGGGCACCAAAACTGTCACCAATGAACTCAGGGACCCCAAAGACTACGAATTCGACACTAGTTCCGGTCATTTTCATTACTTTTACATGTCACCTCTCCCTTTAGGAGTACTAATGAGAGCTCAATTTGGATTTAAACGGCATTCGAAGTGTCACTATTCATCTCAGCGACCATCAAAGCTATGGATTCGACACTAATATTGGTCATTTTCGATCATTTTTGTATGTCTACCCCTTCTCCCTCCCCCAAGTAGTGGCGATGAATTTCTATTTAGACGGCATCGGAAGTGCCACTGTTCATCCCAACGACCCCGAAAACTAGGAATTCGACACTTATATCGGTCATTTTCGAACATTTTTATATATGCAGAGTGTCTAAAAAGTCGCCTGACATAGGGTAACTCTGTTATTATCAGAGTTACAACAAAATATAAGAGAAAAAATCATATCCAAATATGATGTTTTCAACCTAAATTGAAGGAATGTTTTAAATCGGATGAGGCGTTAGGGCTATACACTCTTTATGCGCCCAATTTTAAATGAAAATGCAACGTTGCCATTTATATGGACCCACAACATAAGTGAATGAAGTTACTGTCTTTCACGCAAACATGTCGATGGCCAGCCTCCGTTTCAAATCATTCACTTTAAATTGAAAACATCATATTTGGAGATGATTTTTCCTCTTACGTCTTGTGGTATTTTGTAAGATAAGTAAAAATTAAGAGGGAATATCGGTATGGAATTACACGTTGATTCTAAATCAATGACAATAATTGCAGATATAAAGGTTTCATTCCACACCGATACATTCTGTGTGCCCAGACCTCATAGGATACACACTGAAACAGTGTGCGAATTAGATGAGTTATATTGGGGAGAGGGATTAGGCCAACAGGGCGTAGAGTCTGAAGGTGCAATAATTGAAAACGAGACAATAATGCCTTACCCCTCCCACACACACTATGATATGACCTCTGTAATAAATAAGAGATTCATTAATTCAATAAATCTACCGACAATAACTATGTATGTATTGTCTGACATGCACACACCCCACCTAACCTTTCTGAACGTGTTTAAATGTTGTACTCACTCTTGTGCCCGTAGCTCTCTAAGGTTTATTTACTTAATAATTCGGACTGAGCGATAGCCATGATCACAAACATACATTAATTTTTCGGCTAATTTTGAAATCTTTCCGCTTTGTGTTATCACACACGCCCTTGCAAAAGAAAACCTACTTCAGTATTATGAACACCACTAAAATCATCAGTTAAACCAGACTTACTTTAAAAAATCTACTATTAACCCATCATACGAGAAATTGATTGTTGCTGGTTCCGAATTCTGGCATTAAAGTCAAATCGAAGAACAATTATTTAAGAACACTCAATTCAGACTTCGAACTCGTGTTTCTACTCCCGCTAATGCTGCGTTCTCCACTTTTTTTTTTTTTTTTTTTTTTTTTTTTTTTTTTTTTTTTTACTATCGACTCCGTGACGAATATCAGGAAGTCAACGTTTACAATTACTTTACTATTAGGTTACAGCTGAGTTGATTCACTGTGTGCTACGTTATCAAATGAAGTATAAACATTGCACTGAAATTTTCCAGATAGGATTGTTGGCGTGGACGGCAAACTGTACAGCGAAAAGAATGATGGAAACGTGAAGGGTTAACTTTAAAAAGCCCGCTCCAGTTGAAGTGCTTAGACAGACACAGACAGACAATGACACGGAGAAATGATGATGAAACAAATCTTCAATTATGCGCTTAATCACCTTCACTAACGTGCTTGCTTACTACGGACGCATACCTAGCTTGCACGTTATAGCCACGAGAGAATATATAACTCAGATTTTGAGTAGTTTCAAAACTTCATTTCCGTAAACTGTAAAAGGTAGTGACGTCCAGGTAATAATAGTAAACTTTTATTCTATTAAGTCCACTTGTTCTGTTTATTGGATATTATACAAACTACTAGGAGCTCTTCATAAGGACTAGTAAATCATAGTCCTTCTTTACCTGACGAAGATTTTTTTTTTTTTAAATAGAAATATCTATTCACTGAAATGCCAAACAAAGAAATATCACTCCGAATTGCCTGAAGAAGATGATTGTGATATACGGACACATACCATATCGGTGTCCGCAAATTTTGTGTATCGCAATGCAACGCAAAAATTATGGATAGCAATTATAATTACTATGCCAATTACTACAAATTAATTGCAACTTTTGAGTTGCATAAACGAAAACCACTAGGGAATAAGGACCATGCGCTAACAAAGAATACACTGGAAACTGAAATATAACAAAATAAATAAATAAATAAATAAAACATGGTGACAATCGATACAATCGTCAAGTATGGTGGAAGAAGCTATTTGTTTACTTCTTCTTGTCCAACCGCTAACAACATTTATAAATCCTTATGCGACTTTCTTATGCACAATAAGTACATTCAAATACACGAACGACAAAGAACTGAAGGGTATGATGATACGGTTGCAAGTAAGAACTGTAGTCTTAATAAAATAGTTCAACTAAACAAGGGTGAAAATAGTGGGAAAATTAGAAATGACCAAAACTGAATAGTTTGCATCGCTCATTTCGAAATACAGCTGGCAGATTAAACTTACAAGAAATTACAAAAAAACAGTGAAATTTGGTGTTATATCAAGCATAATTGGGGGGAAGCGAGCATCCCCGGTGGGGATAATTTAGTTTATTTCTTTGGGGGGGACAAAATGTGATTGAGGGGGGAAATCCTCCTCAACCCCTTCGGTAATTCGCACCCTGCACTGAACCCATTCTTCTCAGCTAGTGTCATCCGAAAAGAGTCTTTGGCACAAAAAAAAAAAAAAAAAAAAAAGAATGCATCATTACTCTCTGGTACACTGGACGCTAAACCTTAACCCTTATCCGGGCAAGCGGGGTCTTCCAGGCCCAGTAGCTTCATATTTATTTTTTTTTTTCAATTTCTCAATAACCATAAAAATTTCGATGACAAAAGTATGAATTCTTCTATCTTTAGTCGAAGTTAAAGTCATGAACAAATCGAGTTGGTACGGCCCCAGTTGCCGTCTACGTTACAAAAATATATTGCCCGGACAAGGGTTAATCTGATGATGAGTCATTGCTTGCTCATACCTTAGCGTTTTTCTTGACCTGACGTAGATTGGGACTTAACCCTACGACCTCTCGTTGACAGGTTTGCAGACGTGTAAATGAAAGGGCATGTCGGTTTATAGAACACCTTACTCCTACATGTTTCTACATGTTTCACTATCAAAGAGTATCACTTGACATAATAACCACGGTGATTTGCAAACTTAATAACTTAAAGAATAAAAGTATTTAATGAGTAAATCGTCTACTTCTAAATAATTCTCGATTTCTGATGATGATGAAATATCAACAAAAATGTTAGCACAACCAAAAACAAAACAATGCTCCTCACACACTAATCCACCCCCACAACTGGTTTGACTGGTTTAAACTGCACTTGCTCCTCCTAGTGGTAAGAGTTTAAACTAATGATAATGTGCAGCGTGTTCCAACCCAAAAAAGAGCAGTATATCGGTTTACCGACCTATGTCGCTCTTGGTGCTTTTCCTCTCCCTCTCTCTCTCTCTCTCTCTCTCTCTCTCTCTCTCTCTCTCTCTCTCTATATATATATATATATATATATATATATATATATATATATATATATATATATATATATATATCCTCCTCCCCGCCCGCAGGTTGCGGGGATGATATTGGATTTAAACGGCATCGGAAATGTCAGCGACCTCGAAATTTATGGATTCGACACTAATATAGGTCATTTTTATATATGTCCCCCCCTTTCTTCTTTCAAGTTGTACCTTCAGAGTGAAATGAGAGAAACTATCCCAGGCCCAAACCTCATCTACGTTGAAAATTTTTATCGAGATCGGTCTCGTGGTTCAAGAGTTGTTATCGCACTAGAAAAGAAGTATGTGTTTACATACAAAATTTTGTACATAAAATTTATATAAAAGTTATTACATAACAGTAATTATATCTTTTAGTACATGAGTATTAGTGAAATTTACATACTGCTCTCTCTTTTAAGAAGTAATTTGGTTAAAATTAATAAAATTTTACTAGATCAAAGAGCACATTAAGAACTCAGTTTCATACAAGAGATCTATTTGTTGCAACAGAAACGCATTATGGTAGATGCGTGTGCAACTATAAGTTCTGTAATTAATGCACAACCAAGAATAAACAGCAAAAAAAAAAAAAAAAACACACACACATTAAGAAAACCAGTGCAGACTATTGATTTTCAAGAATAATTACAACAGTTTTATTTTCCAATGCTCCTTTTTTAAGTATTCACAATATTGAAATTTCTCAACTTACATTTTCCACGCGTTGGAGAAAAAAACGATTCCATTACTAGTAAAATTATCCTAATACAAAGATTTTTTTTTTCAATTTTTCCAAATTTTCCGGACAGAAACCGGAAATAAACGATTTCTTACCAACAGGTTCAAAATTTCCGGAAATTCTATAACACTAGTCGGTTTAAGACTTCACGTAGGAACAAATACATGCGCTATCCAAAAACATATGTTTCAGCATCTTAAGGTACTCACGAAGCAATTTTTATAGAGATAGTTTGGTCAAGGGCATATAATTTGAAGTACTCAACAACTACTACCTCTTTTAAAAAAAATGTTGCGGAAGTACCACAGGATTCTGAAACTTGGATATTTGGATAGGACACATAATAAAGCCTGTGACAAACATCTTGACATTTCAGCTAAACGAATAAAACGCAAGCTCTGACGCGATGTTGCCGAGTGCTAAGGGGTGTGGCTATGGCTAAGCAGACGAACTACAGCGCGATCATGTGGCAGAGGATAGACGTGGATGTGTACAAAATAAATGTGGCAATACCGCTGGTCTCTTATTTACTAGCAGCATTTAAAAGGAACTTGGAGCGCCGCCTTCAAATGCCAAGATGTTTGTCACGCCGTTTAGTTCCTAAGTGACGTTTTGACCTGACTACGGTAGGTCCCATCGTTTCGGAGTTATGGATTTTTAAACTTCATCGTCTCATGCTTTCAGCAGCCTATAACTCCGAAAGAAAGTATTTGTGCAGCTAGGTTGGTTTATACTTTTTGTCTTATCTTGGTTCCAGGAATCACCTTCCAAACCATGCTCGGTGTTGTTTTGAAATACCCTGTATAATTATTTATATTTCAGTAATTACATTCAACGTAAAAATGTGTACGTTATTGGGATTATATTTCACACTACTGTAACTACACAAATCAGCTTCCTGCTTGTTCTGCGCCTAATTTGCAAATTGAATCGCTTGTCCAATAGTTTTTTTCTTCTGAAAACTCTGTTCACCGTATAATTATGCTTCTCTGGACACGAGCCCAACGAAAAATGCAAGAGAAGAGAACTTTGTTTCCCAAACGAGATGGCACGCTAAGAATTGCCACCATCTGATTATCTTGTGTGGCAATTCTGTGCTGTTCTAGCAGTCTCTTTTGACAGTTCTTGGTTGTAAAAGAATATTTGTTTCTCGTACGACAAAAATTTTACAAGGAGGGAAAAGCATTATCGATAGTAGCATAGAAGAGCATATATGATCATCTGTGAATTGTTTACCATTGTGTTGAACTGTTGTTTTCGAAGAAAAAAAAAGAAAAGCTTTCTGCACGGTTGGTCCACAGCACTCATTTATATATTTTTTTCTCACGCGGGAGATTGAGTCTCCTAGTGAACACAGGAGAAAAGAGGAAAATGCCTGATAATATTAGGATAGCGACTGGATGGAGACTGGTTTCCATGCATACAGTGAATTGTTTGTTGCGTAGTGAATCAATAGAACGCGAGCCAAATGGTTGAATGGGTTCTTTGCACAGTTGCCAAGTTTTGCAACTTTTTATTTGTTTTGGTAGATATACATTTTGGCTAATGGAAGTAAAGCATAGCACCGAAAAAAAAAATAATTATACTCGCCCCCTTAGAGCTTACATTGTTCTGTTTTTTTCGTAAATAGGAATTCATTTATGGTACGTGTATAAATGACCCATCTTCGTCCACGCAAGACTATTGTAATGAGTGTGCTGGTTGATCTTATGGAAATAGCTCGTGAAGGTAGGTAGGTTGAAACAAAGGTATAACACAACCTGAAACAAGGGAATACAGTACTTGGCCACCAATAAATAAATAAATGACCAATTTTTAGTGTATCGAACGGGTCAACAAGGAAGGGGCTAGCATGAATGTAAACACGAAATGATGCCACAATTGTAGTTGCAAAAATATCCTAACGCAGAGTCACATGGCTCTAACCGTTTCACTGTAGTTTGAGAAATATTCATGAATTATGTTATACCAATTACGGACCGAAAATTCTCCAGATATAAATCAAATTAAACAATTCTTGCTTCAAGAGCATAGCCAGAACGAACTTAAAAGGAATGGAGAGACGGAGCGGGAAGAATAACATGTGATTGTTCCTACATGTAAATCTTTGTATCCGCACCTTCTCTTTCTCGCAAAAATTCGCAAAATATAATATATCCATGACTTACGGTTCCCGAGATATGGCTCATTAAATCTCTCGAAATTCGAACTTTTCTGGCCAATATCTGGGGAATGGTGGTCAGCTGTCTAGTGGCTACTGGTCACTATTTGGTACCAAAATGTTCATCATCCTCTTAGGTATTGACCAACACTAATATGATTTCTCTATGACTCGCGGTTCCCGAGATATTGTTCCTTAAATCTCCTCAAATCCCATCTATTTTTTGGCCAATATCACGGGAACAGTAAGTCATAGAGAGATGATATTGGTGTTAATCAGTACCTAAGAGGATGGTAAACATTTTGGTAACGATATTAATTGGTGGCCACTGGACCCGTGGACTAGTAAGACCCGTGAATAAAGCGCAGAAATATTATCGCTGTAGTTACTTCAACTAATAAGTTAAATGACCTAGAGCCTAGTACACTGTGTTCTTCATTACGAAATCCATTCTGACAAGGAAAGTACTTGGGCTCGAACGGGTGAATACACACAGAAAGGAAACCTTGTGTAATGTTAGCACCCCGGAAGCAAACAGTAACGTCCGTTTTTCTGCAAAATGATGTAAACGTTAGCAACAGCATTGCAAAGTGGAGCATATGCCATAACTAGTGGGCGTCTATAAAGTCTGACCTCGGGCCATTTTTGCGGAAAAGAGTTGGGTGGATGGAAAAATCGGCAAACACGTATCCTCTTTTTTAAAAAGGTGTACACATGTTAAATGAAAACGTTGTGTCCCAGAGTCCCTCGGAGGGTCGCAGACAGGGTTCAACCAAAGTTATCGAATAGTAAGGGGGGTCAAAAATATATCGTTGGAAAGGTATTGTGGAAACAAACAAGATGAAGCAAGTCCCGAGTCTCTACGCTCATACTGTACAAAATGGTAGGCTGTGAAAATGTCAACACTGTTGTCATGAAAGAGTCTGTGAGTGTGCTTACAGATTCGGGACTTGTCTCTCCTATGAAGCGCGAGATATGGTATCTAGGGTCCATTACTGGCACTTACAACTTTTGGCAAAGGAAATAGCCAGAAATATTGAACTGTCGAATTTCACAGTAGAATTTATTACAAATTTGAAGCCGAAGTATGGAATAAGATCCCATCGAATCACTGTTACAATCGTGGAAAGAACATGACGAGTCAGAAGAATTAACGAACATTGCGGAAGTATTTGTGACAGAAGTAAATGAGCACATCAAGATGAAAACCATCTTAACGAAATTTGTGTGAAACTGGATCAAAGCCAGTTCAACTACGAACTATCGTCAGACCGTACATTGTCGAAAACTGGAGAGAAAGATACTATTTGGACGTTGCAGTTGATGCATAGTGCAATATACAGCTATACTATTGACCGAATAATCCAGTGGTAAATTCGGTCTCCGTGTTGCAAGGGACATGGAAGAAAGGTGTCTTCCTAATGTAGTAATGGACGCAAGTGTATGCGGGAATATGAGGAAAGAACATCTTACCAAGTTTTTTTTTTTTTTTTTTTTTTGTCGGTATTAAATCCACATTTATCTGGCAAAGATACATCTCTCTTACTGTATGACTCCTGGTCGAGAGACAAGGATGAACATCTCCGGAATGCCTGTAGGAAGATGTTTCGGTATGATATTAATCTCACCCAAAACCTACAAAAGTATGCTCAAATTGTGGATGTATATTTTTTCCGGCAATACAGATTCTACGCCAAGCGAAATACTGACTACCTCCAGTTACGTTCCCGTGTGCAGCAGCCGAATTTACATGATCGGTTCTTTCTCCTGAAATTACATTCGGTCATCTACAATCAGATCTCGGCGAATATTTATCGACCAATGCTTCGTTACGCATGGTAGAAAACTGGTTATGACAATGGTGAATCTGTACAAGCTTTCAAAAGTGTAATCAATGTAGCTTTCCATACGCACATCAAGGAGTGTGCGGTGTTGACATGCGACAATTGTTACTTTGTTACCTGTGCGTTCTGTAGTATTCTGTACAGGTTTGATCATTTTATTGAGAATCCTCATGTGCACTTATAGTTACGCCACGTTACCTACGTGCGCCTCCTACTGTGACATCTTGTGGAGGTTTTCAACATATTGCAGACAAAATAACGTCACCATTTGTTTAAAGGTAAGGGGACTTGTTTAATCTTGTTTCTTTTAACAATACATTTCCACCGATATACTACTTGACCCTTTTACCATTTAAAACTTTTGATTGGACCCTTTCTGGGACCCTCCAGGGGACTCTCAGACACAAAGTTTTCATTCAAAATGTGTGCCCCTAAAAGTAATGAGATACATGTTTGCTGATTTTTCTATCCGCCCTACCCTTTTCCGCAAAAATGGCCCGCGGTCAGACTTTATAGACAGCTACTAGTTCTGGCACGTGCTTTACTTTGTCCTGCTCTTGCGGACGTTTACGTCATTTTGCAGAAAAACGGATATCACTGTTTGCTTCCGGGGTGTTAACATTACACATGCTTTCCTTTTTGTACGTATTCACCCGTTCGAGCCCAAGTACTTTCCTTGTGAGTCATTCAGCTTATAACAAACAAAGCAAAATATCGACGTTTAATTCTCCCAGAAAGTTAAGCAAAAACCTCAGAATCAAATATACTTGTACTTTTGGGTTTCAATTTCAGACTGGAGTCATGTATTTAACTAACAAGGGACGTTCAATCACCAATATATTGGTCTAGGTCCTTTGTAACAGAAGTTTGAATATATATATATATGATACTTTCAAAACAAATGATAGTCTTACTTTTTCTTTTCAAATGTGCCTTCTACACGTCAAAACCTATTAAACAAACCACACCTTTTCTTGCAATTGTTATCTCTACTTGCGGTACCTCTCATATAAAGTAAAAGCACGTAACATCGTAGAGTTGATGATAATGATGAGAAAACATGAAGGGAAATGAAACATCAACGTAGGCCCTTTGACAATGTCACCTCTACAGCAGCGGATAAAACATTATGTCTGTCATGTTAATTGTAGCTATGGCAATCTCGGATTTTACCTCCAATTTCCCTCAATCACGCAAAGTAAGATTCTCGTTACAAACTGATTGCTATCTACGCTTATTTGCATGTTGAAATTAACCTCACTTCCTTTTTTTGTATTGGCCCAAGCTAATTTTGTAGTTCTACAGAAAAAGGCATTACATGAAACTGTAGTTTTTTTTTTTTTTTTTTTTTAATATATGCACAAGCATACTCTTTCGTGCGCACGCAAGTACCCATTTTCTAAACATTGTTGAGAAAGTATTTTAATTCCCTAATAACTACACTAATTATGTACATCGTTATTTTATGTTTCTCTTTTCTCACAAATTGTGACAATTTCAAGATTATTTTATGTAATGGGGAACAACTGATATACATGAAAGCTTTAGGATTAGGATTAGGTTTAGGACTTAGATTTCGGGACTTTCGGCATCTAAGGCCATTTAGCCCGTCACGTTTTTGAAGGATGGCATCCCTCGGCGAGCACACTATCCGGGGAAAGGGAAGGAAGGTAGGATTGGTGAAGCGGCGTGAGACCTATAAATTAGGTACCACCCCGGCATTTGCCTGGTGTAAATGAGAGAAACCGAGAAAAACCTCATTCAGGTTGGCTTACCTGAAATAGCGTTTAACACTTTTTCGACCGAGTGCTCCCACCGGGAATCGAATCCGGGACCGCTCGCACCGAAGCGGCATGAAAGTTTTAATGACTGTGCTTGCTTGGGAATAAACATAAAATGAAGTTACAGGAACACTGACAGTAGTCGTTGAAAATACTCATAAACAATGTGTTAAATGTTTCCTGGTGGTAGTGCCGAATACTTTCAACATGGTATTGAAGAAACAGTCGTCTTACAGTCATCTTAGGACGCTTCAATTAACGCCGTTCAGTAGCTTACGAAAACAATTATTTATTGTTCTTTGATACTGTACAAAGGTTTGACGTAATTTTCTTGCTTTTATCTCTAAACTAATAACTATAGTTCTTTTGTTGTACAGTTTTGTTACAAAAGCTGGCCAGCCACTTCTCTATGGTTACCTCTCTACTCTTTCCCACAGTTGAAATTAAATCAAGCAACTGATACATTTATTCATTTAATCTTTGTGTATTATCATGAAAATTATATCATAGGAGATACCGTGGGGTCTCAAGAGATACCACATAGAAATAAGTAATTATGGGTGTTTCGTACGGAAATTGTATACAGATACGTTTTAAAATGACACTTTATTGCATTGCACTGTAATTCAAATGGTTATCTTCGACATCATTGACATCGTCGTCATCCAAAATCGAAAAGAAATACTTGATGACCTCGTCACCAGACAACAGGTGCAACTATAACCTAGAATAGTTAAATCCTGATATCTTCTTGGGATTGTTACTTGAAGTAACGTGCTTTAACCCATTCAACTTAGACACTTTGTTATCTATAAGCTGTTCAGAAATGTAAGCAGCTTTCAAGATATCTATTGTTTCAAACAGTAACCTTAAGAAGAAAGAGACAAGGTCACAAACGATGTAGCGTAATATAAGAAAACATTTTTACTATATATTTAACTTACTTTATTATGTCAAGAATTGAGTAATTTTCGGAAACATCATATTAATAATTTCTGTCATCTATTGAGCATTATGTAAACTATTAATAGTTTTGCTCGTTTGGTAAGAAGAAACACACACACACAAAAGAGAGAAATAATTGAATATTTACATGGGCATTACCTTAGGGAGTTTTCATGACCTCAATAGTAAACAATCATATTTACACAACAGTAAAACAACGGGAAACGATACTTTGTGTTCAATGTGTTAAGTATACACAGGAGAGAAAATGCAAAAACAGACTTTCAGATACTTTTCAATTAAGAGATATACGACATCAAATATCTCTGGGATCCCAGGAGGACCCCACGGTAGTACATAAGGGTTAAAGTAGTAACATTTTCTTTGTATGGTTGCTAGAATATCACTTTCTAAAGAAAGATGGAAGCCCAAGAAGATTTTTTTATATATATATAAGACTGTACTTTTACCCACAACTGGTCAATCACAAACAAAAGGCTGCCTTACGAATCCCGAAAAAAAGACGCGTTATGTTTTCTGAAAAAAAAAAAAAAAAACTTCTAGGATTGAGATATCGTCTTGCATAAAGCTCCTGCCATAATACTTTGGTGGGTGTATTTTGCGCTTCCGCCTCGATAAACCGAAACACATCCCGTAGTTTACACTTGGAGGAAGCTCCGATGTCACTTGATACCTTTCCAGACTTGTTACACCACAATTATTGAACAGTAGTGTATGTATTTTGGTATGATGGATGTGCGATCTTTAATAAACAGATATGGCTCATTAACGTTCATTCTCCTCTGGAGGCGAATAATAATAATAATAATAATAATAAAACACGTTTATCGTAATGGGATATAGACTAAAATATAGAAACACCCTATGGAATATATGTTTGTGTGTTTAGTATACCGGAGTTTGCAGTTGACGCTCCTTTTAGTTGAGTTGTCTTTTTTTTTAGTTTGACGTCCCTTTCAACGGCGAGGCTATATGAGACGGGACCTACTCATTAACGTGGAATCCGAACCACATGAGCTTCTGTCGGGAATCGAACCTGGATCTCCCACACCAAAAGCGCATACACTAACCGCTTAGCCACGAAGGAGCTTTCTCCTTTTTGATGTTTTAGTTAATTTAACTACCGATGCAACGTCCTTTATAGGCTATATGGTAAGCTTCATTTACAGTCAAAACACCGTTCTGTACAATTATCAGTAAATCATATCAAAGTTAACGGAATAGAAATACACCCATTGCAGGGATCCATATAGTGTCTCCGTAACCAAAGCAGAGGAAATGTTTGCTGTATCGCGGGTCACAGTTTTCAAAAATTACAATTTATAGTGGGAATGGGAAAAGTGAATCGGCGAACGCCGGCGTGGAAGGAAATACGTGCTGAGTGATAAGAGACAGACAGTCGTTGTGCTGGATTTGTAATGAAACATAAGAAGACAATAATTCCAATGTGTCCTGAATACCACTGCTGACGTGAGTACTACGTCAGTGCTGACGTGAATATTACGCTTACAAACCCTATCAACACCAAAACAGCAATTGAAGATCTCGACAATCATGCTAAACGATATTGCTAAAATTTCTGAAACTAAATCACGTTATGCTGCAGATATTACCGGAAAAAGTAGTTCGAAAATACAAACAAAATTATAAGAAACTTCGAAGAAAATCGATCTCAAAATAAACGGTTCCTTGCGAATACTTTAGCAAGACGTAATTCATGCAACACCGTAGACTATTAGTGATTTTTTTTAAATAAGAAATATGAAGAAAACCAGTCGGAAAAGACTCGCCTCTCAGAGTAAAGTACATTTGAATTAAATTTGAGTTTTTTTAAATGCCTTTAGGCAACTGTAGTGTGAATTAGGAATTACCCTGGAATTGCTCAGTGTCTGCTCTCGAAGAATCCACTTCCTTCAACCTTCAGAAAATTGACAGAAACTATTGATTTTGCAAAACTCACTGCTAGCTTTTCACTTTAGGGAGTGTATATTTACAACGATGGTGGGTGGACGTGCAGCTTTGCACCCCCCTAAATCCGGCCCTGTGTATATATATAGTGAAACAAATAAACCACAATGATTAACCATCCGCTTTATTCAATTTCTTAATTATTTCACTACCAATTCGAGTGTCCCCAAAACATATCTCTGTCCGGTAACCTTCCTTGGAGTCAAGACCAGGAAGAAATATGTGAAAAACGAGTTGAATTAATTTTGAGTTAAGCGTCCTTTTCAGCAGAGAGGCTGTATGAGACACGGACCCAGGGGCACCGAAGAAATTTTTCAAGGATGGGGCTCATCTCCATGAATGCTATATTACGTATGGTGTTTAATATACGTGGTTTGATATATTACGTATACATTTTCGAAAGCCAGAGCGGGGGGAGGACTCGTTGCCCTCCCCTTCGGGCGCCCATGCAGCACGGACCTACTGATTAAGGTGGAATCTGAATCAGATGAGCTCCCGCCGGGAATCGAACCCGAGCCTCGCATGTCAAAGGCCCGTACACTAACCGCTTAGCCACGAATGAGCTACACATCAAGAAAGAAACATCGATATCAGCAAGGTGAAAACAATAATACTTGAAAACATTATACACTGTTTTCTGATATAACATGTGAATCATCCGACCTGCATTTGGCATAGGAAGTTGAAGGGAAACTAGTCTTAGCTTCTGAAAGGATTGAACATTTCAAGAATCAAAGTAAATGCATATTACGTCAATGTCAACATTGCAACCTTCATGCCACAATAAAGATACCTTATGTTGAAATACACTACAACAGAAATAAACCAAAATTTAAATAAAAACTTGATGCATATAAGGAAAGTTACTGTCTATTCTTTCTTTTATTTTAATCCAGGATCTTTCTTTTTTTTCTTTTTTTCTTTTCAAGGAAACATGAAAACTTCTCCATATATTTTCTGTAAAGTTCTTCAGCAAGTAATTTTGCAATTAGTATTCAAAACAAACAGAAATATAACGAGAATAAGTTCTAAAATTATGAATCTTCATTTAAAAAAAAAAATATATAATAATTTGTTTGTTACTTCAATCTCGGGCGCGTGGGATTCTTTGACTTTGTCGTGGATAAACAACGTGAATGTAGGTGTTATTGAAATTTTCTGGTTTCCTCCCACATTGTCGTCTCACTGCTGTCATGGGTCTCATTATCACTGTTTCCTTTAACTTGTGTACATAATCATTGGGCGTTAAACTAAACAAACAAACACACACACACACACACAAATTTACAGGGTGAGTTAAAAGTCCTTGGACACCTGCATAACTTTGAAAATCGTCGGGAAAAGTAAAAATGTGATGGTGCGAACAGAGGTTTGATTAGGGGCCGGAACCTTTGGAGTGTATGTCATTCATGGCCGCCATCTTGAAATCCGCCATTTTGGATTCAAGGCTTTTTTTAAATCGGAAGGGGATATATGACACATCAAATAACACTAGCTTGAGCTCAGGAATTTAGTGGTGTAATTTGTTTTTTCTATCTTGTACAGTTTAAAAGTTATTAATGTTCAAAGGTGGGAAATTACCTTGATATTGATCCAGTTCTCTCTTTGTTCCAGGTGATCTAAAATGGGCCTGACACGTGAAAAGAACATCGAAATCATCCTTATATCAGGGGAACGCAGCTACCGAACAATAGCAGCTGACTACAACAGACGGCACCCAGACAGAGAACCGGTATCGCAAAGCACGGTGGCTCACGTGATCACCAAATTCCGGGAGACGAGCTCTGTTCAAGCACGTAGCACGTAGTGGGCAACCAAAGACTGCAACCAATGAGGAAACTACAACGGCGGTTGTTCCGTCGTTTGTGAAAAGTCCTAAACGAAGTACACGTCGTGTGTCCCTAGCATGTGCAATAAGGAAATCATTCGTTGTTCGGATATTGCACACCAATCAGTGGCATCCTTACAAGCTGCACACGCAACATACACTGAACGAGGATGATCCTGATGGCCGGTTGGAGTTCTGCATGTGGACTACTGAACAACACGAACTGGATCCTGCGTTTGCCAAAGGCATACTGTGCAGCGATGAAGCGTATTTCACTTTGAACGGGGAGGTTAATCGACATAGTTGTCTATACTGGTGTTACGCAAATCCGAACTGGGTTGACCCGAGTCGAGTACATAGTCCAGCGAAGGTGATGATGTGGTATGGCATATGGGACACCCGCATCATTAGGCCAGTTTTCATTTGCAACACCTTAACTGCACCATAATATCTGATGCTGCTGTAGGACCTTCTGTTCCCTGCAACACTGAACGCTGACAGCATTTTCCCATCTTATTTTCATCACGACGGAGCTCCTCCACACTGTGGACTTTGTATCCGTGAATGGTTAGATGAACAATTGCCAGGGAAACGGATTGGTCACCGTGGTGCCGTGGAGTGGCCGCCCAGATCCATTGACTTAATGCCCCTTGAGTTTTATATATGGGGAAATCTTAAGCAGATAGTATATGCTGAGACAATCCGTGATTTGAGACACCTGGAGGAACGCATCCAACAAGCCTGTGACCAAATTTCAGGAGACATTCTCCTTCGTGTGCAGTCAGAGTGGTTGCGGCGACAACAGTTGTGCATTGCACGGGATGGACAATACGTAGAAAAGTAGAACATGTGTTGTAGCATTCAGTGGCAAGGTAATTTCCCACCTTTGAACATTAATAACTTATAAACTGTACAAGATAGAAAAAACAAATTACACCACTAAATTTCTAAGCTCAAGTTATAGTGCTATTTGATGTGTCATACACCCCCTTCCCATTTAAGAAAAGTGACTTGAATCCAAAATGGCGGATTTCAAGATGGCGTCCATGAATAACATGCACTCCAAAGGTTGCGGCCCCTCATCAAACCTCTGTTCCCATCATCAGTTTTTCTTTTCCCGACGATTTTCAAACTTATGCAGGTGTCCAAGGACTTTTGACTCACCCTGTATATCCACACATATACATATCCACTGTTTTTAAAATATAGCAAAAAACTATTTTAAGCTAAATTTAATAACTGTTCTACCTTTTGCCAAGCAGATAAATTTAAAATTTTAAAATGCAAGAATAATATTGGTATTTCATTATACGTAAACTACACTTACACATTTTAAATTTGTAGTACCAGACGACTAAAAGAAATGCATTATTCTTTAAGAGCTCCCTTCTTAGAATTTCAAAAGCATATATATTTTTTTTAAATATTTACGTCACTTTGCTCTTAATAACAATCAGACTTGCAGAGATAAATCCAAACAAAATGCACGTTTTCTTCTCGTTCCCTTTCCCTTGTGAGGTAGAGCCGAAGTCCTCAATTGCATTCATTTTTAACTTAACAGCGATCTTTATTTGCTCACTTCTCCCAGCGATCTTCGGGCAGTCTCCTCTTCTCGCTCCACTCAAAACATAATGTGTATCCTAAGAGGCAAGAGTACATACTATAGAAAACATAGTAAGAAATATACTAAGAAACATATTAACTAATCAAAACTATATAAAGTTAAACGATATTGAATACACAAATAACCAGTTGAGAATGCTCCAAGAGCATTGCCAGAATGAACTTAAAAAGAATGGAAAGATGGAGCGGGAAGGATAACTGTCATTATTCCTACCTGTAAAAGTAAATCTTTGTTTACGCACCTTATTCTGTTTCTTGCAAAAAAATAGCAAAACATCACGTCTCTATGACTTACAATTCTCGAGATATGGCAGCTTAAATATCTAGAAACTTGAACTTTTTTGGCCAATATCTGGAGAACGGTTGCCACTTTGCCAGTAGACAGGGAATCAGTGGCCACCGATTACTATTTTGTAACAAAATGTTCACCATCCTCTTAGGTATTGATCAACATTAATATTATCTTTCTACAACTTATGGTTTTCGAGCTATGACTACTTAAGTATCAAGAAATTGGCCACTTTTGGCCAATATCACGGGAACGATAAGTCATAGAGAGATGATATTGGCGTTAATCAATACCTAAGAGCGTGGTAAACCTTTTGACACCAATATTAATTGGTGGCCATTGGCCAAACTAGTGGAGAGTTGGACAGTGGCCACCGGTTACTATTTGATGCCAAAATATTTACCATCATTTTAGATACTGATCAGCACCAATATGTTCTCTCTATGTCTTACAGTTACCGAGATATGGCTCCTTAAATCTCTGGAAATCGACCATTTTTTTGACCAATATCTCGGGAACGGTAAGAGTAACACGACAAATTTAATCACTTACTCTGATAGTTTTTGATGCTCTTTCGAATGAAGGGTTCAAAGTTGAAAAAAGTAGACACACAGACATAAAGAATTCAGTAGCGAACTTTGTAAGATGGACTGCTCGTGGCATCGTGCAGCGGGACTGCCATCAGATGCTCAGAGCATCAATGCAACTGTGTACTGTCAGCACTTGAACCTTGTTCAAGAAAAAAAAAAAAAAAAAAAAAACTCAAAACTCTTTAGCCAGCACTTCTGAATCGCAAAGGGGTCCTACTGTTACAGAACAGTACTAAGCTTTACGTGGCTAGGATTACCAGGGACACCATCCTACCCCTTGCATGGGAATCACTTTTGCATACGCCATGATAAAAAAAGTGACAGAACTTTCATTGTTACCATTTTATAACATAATCCATTCGTATAAAGAATAAATTTTTATTGTGACATCACTCAGAATTCAACGAAACAAAACTAAAATTTTACGAACTTATTTTTATCTCCTTTTTCCAAAAAAAATGAACATAAATAAATCTTCGTCAGTTATATTAAAATTGCTGTTACAACATGTAGTTATAACTTGAACCAATGTTAGGGGCGCGGTGGCTCAGTGGTAGAGCGTTCACCTCCGGTGCTTGGGATCCCTGGTTCGACCCCAGCTTGTGCCTTGTGGACTTTGTGGTAGACAAACACCGTGCTCCTGGGTTTTCTCGGGGTTATCCCGTTTCGTCCCACTTCCTTCATTCCACCATTTCACTCACCTCTCATCATCACCGTCTCCTTTAGCCTAACCGGCATAATCGTGGGACGTAAAACTTAAAGATTTAATTTCATTTTATTTTATTTCTTGAACCAATGTTAACCGTTAAAAAAATAATTATTTGACTTCATTTTTCTAATTGTTTGTTCATTATCTTTTTTAGGTAAAATTCAGATATTTATTTTCAAAAACTTGCAGTGATAGGTAACTAAATAAGGTGTATTAAAAATGACATGTTGATTACAATAGGTAAGCATTATTTGAGAAAATGTCTACCTTTCCCGCATGTAAAAAATAACTCTCATAAAAAAGAAATATGCATCCTCGCAATAAAAATTGATCTTAACTTGTTCTAATTTTTCAATTACTAAGAAAATATTCGACACGCACAACTGCATTTTAGTTATATACGATTTATGACCATAACATTTAATACTTGTTACTCGTATAACTATTTTAGCAGTATTTGACCTTCACTGCCATTCAGTAACATCGTTGATATCATTTGAAATACTATTTGATCGTTGTGGTATTTCATAGTAGCTTTGAGAATGAGTTGTTTGTCTTAAACACGACTTAAGCAATTTTTATCATGTGAATTGGGAATTGTTGTTAGATGTTTTGAAGAAAGTTGGGTTGGGATGGAAAGATCGAATACTCATAAGAAACTTATATATATATGAACCAACAAGTTAGAATAGGAGAGGAAACGCCAGACGAGATTGTAATTAGAAGGGGGAGCTCGGCAGGAATGCTGTCTCTCGCCAGTAGTATTTAATACCTATCTAGATGACATAGTGAAAAAGAGCCTACATAATGAAGACGACATTTCGGTAGGAGGTAGAATGATTAGGTGTATGCAGTTTGCCGATGATATGACGCGTGTTGTGGAATCTTAAGAGAAATCAATAAGATGTTAGAGAATTTGAAGAAGGATTGTGTAATGTGGGATGAAAATAAATGTGAAAAAATCAAAAAAATATGGTGATTGAAAGTAAGTGGTCGGTGTCAAATATAGAAGTAGGAGGGGAGAAAATTGAACAAGTATCTAGTTTTCGGTACGTGGGTAGCATTATTAATGATATGAAGTGTGAAGCTGAAATAAAAGCAAGGATAGGAATAGCGAAAGAAGCCTTTAAATGAAAGAAAATACTACTTTATGGGACCTTTAACAAAGAGTTGAGAAAAACATTCATAAAATCCTTCGTGTGGAGTATTTTACTATATGAGACAGAAACACGGATATTATGCAAAAATGCTGAAAAACAACTGGAAGTTTTCGAAATATGGGTGTGGAGAAGATTGAAGAGAATTATCTGAGTCAAGAGTAAAACGAACGAGAGGGTACTAAGATGGTGGGGGACATTGGATAAGAAGGAACTCTATTATGAGGGATGTGGTAGAAAGTATGGTGGCTGGAAAGAGAGGGAAGGGGCGAAGGAAACTACAATTAATGTACGATATCAAAACAAATCGTACGTGAAGACGAAGAGGTTAGGTGAAGACTGTAAAGCATCAAAGCTTCTCCGCTGCGCAAGTGAAGTGCCAAAATGGCAGAATTGCTATGATGGTGATTATTGTTATGAAGACTTACAGTAAATAATTCATTGTAAGCTGCCAGTATATCTCAACTCAATAGTTCTCAAAAAAAATCCACAAATGGTAATTTACTTTTGGGAGTGAGATTTCTTCTACGTTTTTCTTTAATTAAAATGACTCAAGTCTTAATCTGAAGTCATAAGTTTCTGAATCTTCTTATAACCTATCATTAATAATCTGACAATATGGCAGAACGTATTTCTACTGAGAAGATTCAGAAAAGATGGTTTATTCGTAGAGATGTGTTATTTCCAAAATATCTTCTTAAGAATGATTCAGGCAATTTTACTCATATTTGATAAATAAATGTTTCTTAACAACACTGTAAAACGGGATTAGATAGGTAATTTCTTATGGAAACAAATCACAATGGGCATTTTACTCTTGGAGGTGAGTTAATTTTCGAAAGATTTTCTGCAGAATAACTCAGGTAAATTTGTTCAAATTTCAGAAATAAATGTTTCGTTAATAAGCCTCTCAAGCTGCATTGATCACTTATAAAAAAATATCCACAAGAGGTAGTTTATCGTCAGGGTGTGTTTTCTTGGAATGCAATTTTTCGAAATCGCCTTATACTTTTTTTTCGTATTCCATAAACAGCCCTAAATATTTCAGTAATAACTACAGTAAATGATTTAGTATAAGAAACTGGGGTAGAAAATTTATTGTGCTGATTCTAACCTTTCATTCTTTCTGTAACGTTATCGGTTAGACATGAAACAGACCATTCAGTAAATTAACTGAAGCAAATTAAATAAACATAATGATAATTATCTACTAAGTGTATTTTGGACATGAAGTTTACAATTCTATTAAAGTATGGTGTGATATATTTCGGTTAGAAAATAAGAAAGTAAATTTTGCTTGACGCCGAATATATAGCTCTTCCAAAAGAACCCGCAGAACTGAGGTTAAACTTAATTGTTGTGCTTATTCATTTTATACAGCAGTCTCTGTTGTTAGTCTTCCGATATCGACTGCTACTTTACGTGAATGTTACCTTCCAACAAAGGTTCAAAGTTTAGTTGTAATGGAATTAGTTTGTGCACAGTTTCCCGTTTTCCAATAGATTCACTACGGTGTCGACATCCCGGTGCATAAAGTTGCATTCTATTATCTTTGCAATTGAGTTTAAAACAAGTTCACAAATTCCATGAATATTCCTGAATGTGAGCCATAGGATGCTGTTTGTTATTTCCAGACTCACACCTTAATAACTCATCTCTGGTTCATGAAATTTACCTTTTATACTTGAGTTTATAATAATGTTGTACAAAGGTTGCACTGCATGGGTTTCCGATATCCAAGCATTCATTAGAAACACAGTTCGTATCAGAGGTTCTTGCTAAGGCAACTAAATTAAATTACAACAAAAATAAAATTGCCCTTTCAGACAGCGTCAAAATTCTGTTTACGAAGTAACTAAATACTTTTCAAAGTGACTTAAGGAACGGATTAAAGTGGTTTCAGCCCTAAATCCATTTTTAATTGCACTAAATATATATTTTAACATTAATGTCTAGCGAGCCTGGTTCACATCCTTACTATGTTTTATTTATTGATATTTCCTAAGTAAGTATTTTATTTACATCCCTTACAATATTGCATGTGATTTTCGCTGGAAAATGCCAGAGTAGATAGTTTATAGGTAGACTGAGCTTTTACTTACAAGTGACAATAGTACTAAAATCATTTAATTTTAAAACTAAACTAAAATAAAAATGTATACAAACTTGATATCTCCGTGTACATTTGCATGTTTCATGTTATGTGCTTGCCTGAAAAAAAAATGGATTTTTGATCCAGTTCGTTTGTCGCTTGATATGTACAAATGTCTACATTTCATGCCATTTAAAACATGGAAAACAAAGTTTTAATTGTCATTTTAGTATTGCTCCCTAAGTTGTTCTAGCTACGGGGACACTTCAGAAAGTAATGCAACTTCCAGAAAAGGTGTATTTATTCTAATGATTAAAAACTGAATCATACATAATTTTTCTACATAACCCCCTGCATTTTAACGCACTTTTTGATGGGCATTTCCAAACAATGATCGCAGTCTTACTTTCCGGTTTGTGATGATATGCCTAATTTTCATCTGCATTAACGATTCGCTGTAAAAAACCATCTCCCTCGCGAAGATAACGTTTCAAATGTTTATGAGAGATGTCCAACCTTTGTGCCTTATGCTTAGCGATAAACAGCTGTCACCATATTGCGCTTCCATTCGACGAATAATTTTCGAAATGAAGTGAAATGAAATCTTTGAGTTTAACGTCCCACGGTTATGCCGGTTAGGCTAAAGGAGACGGCGATAATGAGAAATGAGTGAAATGGTGGAGAACCCCGAGAAAACCCACGCACACGGTGTTTGTCCACCACAAAGTTCACTTGGCGGGGGCTGGGATCGAACTCGGGACCCCAAGCACCAGAGGTGAACGCTCTACCACTGAGCCACCGTGGCCCCCCGAATAATTTCCGACAAACGAAAAGCCCTCATTTTCTCCTTGGTGTAGATCGACAACGGAGCTGCAATGTTTAACAGTCTGCTACACTCCAACGACTAACGCGGGAATAAGAGTGACACGTTGGATAGAAGTGTTACAGACGACACTAATTCAGCGCTGGATATTAACAGTGTTACCAAACCCTAGTGCGAGAAATTGCAAAAATTCCTTTACTTTTTGAGTCCCCTCGTATTATCCTTAGAGTGCATATTTAATTATTTAATTAACAAACCTAATGTAGATATCAATTAACTTTTCAGTCAAAATTTAAGAAGGTACACTTTACTGGTGTATGTTTCTATTATTCGGACGATTCCTCGTAAATGACTGAGAACCCAGTAAGAGTGTTCTACTGATATTATAAGTTTTCTTCGGAGAAAAATTTTCGATAACAGCTATAATAATTTTGTTTACATTTCATAAAGATATATTTCAGTAATAACTGCAGCGTGACAATATTTAATTTTAGAAATGAAAACAAGAAACTGTAGCATATTGTTTTTTTTTTTTTCATTTAATTGACATTAGACACGGCGATAATGTTTTTGTATTGTAATATCCCAAATGGTTTTGTTAGAAACAACCGACATGTGCTTATATTGACAAACATCAATCATATGCGTCTTACTACCTATTGCTATACCTGCAGACGACAAAGCCACAAGTGACACCACTGGTCATGTAACGACTAAGTATCATAAGCGCCACCTGGAGCACCTATATATTTCAGCGACAAGCATGACTCTGCGACTGGTCACCTCCCTTCTTTAGGTTACTCTGGAGCTTTAGGAGATACGTAACCCAAAGCCTCTATTTTGCACGAAACTCTAGGCTTTTTCTCTTCCCACTCAGTTTGTTCGGAACTTTGTTGGGACTCCTAACACAATCACCTGACTCACTTCGGAACTTTGTGACTCTTAACCCTCCCTCTGCTTGCGTGGAGCATTAGGGATTTTAAAGCACTCCACCTAGCTTGCACGGAGTTCTGTGGAGATCCTACTGTAGACTGCTCGGACCTTTCTACACCTTTCTTAACCCAGTACTAGAGAATTTACATTAAAGTTATATTTGTGATATGCTGTTCATAGAGAATTTTGCAACAAAAGTCGGTAGTAGGAAAGATGATTCCGGACCGTAATTTGCTCCACCTATACCTGCACAAGTAGAACTTTACGTATTCACTAGTAACCATCACTTATATTTCTTCGCTGATTTTTTTTTCTTCATTTTTTGTTGTCTACATCGGCCTGAAGACCAGCATTGTGGGAAGAAATGCCAATAATGAATAATTGTTACTGCCACACCTATCTACTAAAATTTATCTAATTTCTCAACATTATTATTTACACAAATTTCACGAATAACGTTTTGACATGTCACCAAACTAAATATTTTAGTAATGTTCCATTAATCAATATACCTATTTGAAACACACTTCACCTATAGGGTACACGACTGAATTTATCTTAACAAAGAAATATTTATTACCGTAACAAAATAAAGGTTCTAAGTGTTTTTCATTGCATTATCAGTACAATTGTGCTGCTTGTTTTGTTAGTTTTTGCAGCTTAAATTAACAAAAATAAACTTAAGATGTTGGGGATTTAGAACTGATAAGCCGTTTTAGGACTTTTGGAAACTAAAATTGGTATAGTCGAGGTAATGAGTTAGGGACTTGGGTTCCTTCGTAAATGAAGCAGAACATATTTAAATTGAAAACAGATTGTGACGTTGAGGGATGAAAAAGGTTGAAATAAATAAAATATGGATAGACAGTGAAACCTGTCTATTTTAGCTACCATCAGTTCCATTGACAAGTGGCTAACTTAGACAGATATCCAACTTGCAGAAAATAAGTGTGATTGGTGTATTTTTAGAATAGGATTTCTAATATTAGTTGATTGTAAAATTTTAATAAAATTTTACTAATCTTTAAAGCTATCTAACTAAACTGACTCTATGGCAGGGGCAGCAGTGGCTCAATTGTAGAGCGTTCACCTCTGCTGCTTGGGGTCCCGGGTTCGATCCCAGCCCCCCGCCAAGTGAACTTTGTGGTGGAAAACACAAAGTACGTGGGATTCCTCGGGGTTCTTTCGTTTCCTCCCACTTTAATCATTCCACCATTTCATTCATTACTCATCATCACCGTCTCCTTTAGCCTAACCGTCATAATCGTGGGACGTTAAACTCAAAGATTTCATTTTTTTGACTGTATGGCTTATGGAACCCGGAGGTTCAATGCCACGTTCACAAAAGCTTCTGTGAATGTTTCTGAACAAGCACCTTATGTTTGCAGTAGAAGGTTGTTAGCCTCACGCCAAACCGCATGCTGAGAGACCACACTTTGTCGTCAATCCGCAACTGCTTATTCCGTATATTCGCAGCTAACTTTTATATCTAGAGGCATTTTCCTCGATCTGCAACCTGAGGACGCGCCAATCCGTGGTGATACCAACCCACATTACACAGACGTATCTATAAATCCCACATAGCACACGAATGTCCACGGGCCATCCGGGACTGATCCACAATGGACAACGGGACGTCCGAATTTTCTCCCGGGAAATCCATAGGACCCCCACGGGATATCCAGATGTTCGCTATAATATCCCGGACAACGGGATAGTCAATGGGACCTCAAACGGCCGCCCACTGTTAAATCGTGGGATAATGTGATCCTAGATACGTCCGGCTTGAGATTTCCTGTCCCATCCGGGACGTCTGTGGACATCGGTTAGGACATCCATGGGATGTCTACTCATTGTCCTGATAATCCTGGAAACTATATGGGATAATTTGGATGAAAATGGGACGTCCTAGGGACGTCGAGTACTATGTAGGATACCTTTAAAATATCTTCAGAATAGGGTATTGCATGTAAAAAATGATAAACAGAAGTTACAATATTATTGAGATAAGTTCAAACACAAATACTGTACTAATAGCTCAGTAATGTTGTACCTTGTTAGGAATAGTAGATTTGAGTATGAATCCCCGCAAGTACAATGAGTTTTTGAAATAAATTCTATGAGACTCAGGGTATCCTTGTAACCCTGAAACAAATTAGATCAAATTGTGTCTATTTCACTAGCACTAAGCAAATTATTTAAACTTAATTATAATTGACAATGATGTAAGTGTAAGTAATTGTGTAAAGAAACACCATAAAATTTCTTAATGTCAGTTTAAGGCCTGATTTAATGACATTGAATGTCCGCTAATGAACACTTAATTTAAAATAATATGAGCTACATACATGTGGAAAAGAGAGTTCGTTTTAGCTCTCCACAAAAGACGTGGACATCTCGAGACAGGCGAATGGAGGAAAAGGAATCTAGCGATTAACGAGAAAAAAAGCAAACGAATGGATCTGTCTGCTTAGGCCCTTATTCTTTCCAACTAACTCAGCGAGACTCATACAAATGGCTTGATGTCAGCGGCCACTCCGGTTTCCTTCAAATGAAGAAAGCAGCGAAAGGAATGAGCTGGTTTTCCACACCAATGCCAGAGAGTACTTCTTTCTTCCACAAAAGATGGATGTTCTATTGGTTGGTGTCAATATTGAACAAGAAACTTCTCATCGAATCACTTTACTAACACATTATACCCATTACAAGCACAATATTTTCTCTCAATACCATCGTATCCTGTACACTTCGAGATAACGTTCAAAGGAACTTTGTGAGTTTTATAACATAAAGTCCAGAGACTAGGGTATACGTAATGCTCTTTAATCTAATTTATTTTACTTGTTTCCGAGGGAAAACTAAATCTTACGTATCACTTATCAAAATAATGTATTTCTTTTGCGTACTGGTAAAGTAAATAACATATATGCTGACGCGAATCTTTTAAAGCAATCAAATATATGCATTATTCGATCATCAAACATATCTGGGTGCATACTATTTAGATGCTGGTCAAGGAAACAATACTTGACATTAGAGCTAAATCTACGTAACATCTGTATCTTAGAGATAGACTATGCTAAATCACTTTTAGGTCGAAATTGAGTTTCAAGTAAGTTCATTCTTGTGGTGTAATAATATGGGTCATACTTATTTTAATATTATTAATATACACTTAGAAAAATATGTTATCCGGAAAGCGATATACTGTACAAATATACTGAGTCCATATGCTACTATGGAAATCTGTATGGAACATACGTTATTTATATACTACATACGTACTGCCTTTTTACCTCTTCGATGTTACATCATGTCGTTGCAGGATGTCTGACGTCTAATAGTGACATCTACGTACATTATATACGTCACCTACATGTTATATAAGTTCATCTATATGTGAAATCCTTGCCGTTTATATACAGTTCTTTCATTCACATGGGACGTACGTATAGATGGAACACTTATATGGAATATATTACAAAATATACTAGCTGAACCTACCCTCTGTACACAGCGCATCTAATTCACATATGAGCATGAATCTCCTTGTCATTCCTCACATCTTTACAGACACTTGATAAAAATCGACAAAGGGTACCCTAAAGGGGAGATGTTCCGATTATTATTTCAATATCTCGCACCGTTTGCAAGATTCAGCCTACTTCCGGCTGGAGTATCTAATTCATGTATGATCAGTGTTTTCTTTCTTCTTGCATGCAGTATGTAATAAGCAAATACATTACACCCAATTAATTATAATGCCAGTGATACAAAGTATTTATTGGGCAAAACTCTCCAAACAATAAAGACTCATCTTAGACTGGAGAAATGGTTATTCTTCGTTTTTCATTATTTCGCCATAAAACAAATGCCTGAGAGAATGTAACCCCTATATAAAAGCAGGTGGTGATGGAATGTATAACTAGTAGGATATAATGTTTTACTTTTTAAAAAATCAACAGTTCCACTGTACCTCTTCAAAATGTAATAAAGAAATAACGGCCATGTTTTTAGGTATTCCATTAGAACTGGACAATCTACACAAAATTTGGAATCGACCAGGGAAAACGGCAAATTTCTAGGACTTGTGGTTTTCGAGATCTCATTGTCAAAAGGATTGGAGACAAATATATAAACCTAGTATTTTAATATATAGATGATTCAATTATACTTTTACTGTGGGATATGGCACTCTTTACAATTAACCTGGTACACTACTCCTTTCTCTTCTGATCTTATTTCCTTTTCTTTCTTCTTTCTTTTCTCTCTCACTAAGTCAATTATCCTCTTTTCTCCTTTCCTCTTTGTTCTTGTAACCCCTTCTTTCCTCAACAGGTTCTTCAGTGTCTCCGCTTTCTCGCCTAAACTTCCAATGCCAAACCATCTTTTTCCTTCTTTCTCTGCTTCTACAGAAGATAAGACAGAAGAGAAGATTAGAAGAAAGAAAAAAAGGAATAAGCAGAGAAAGAAGAAAACGATGGTTTGGCATTGAAAGTTTAGGCTAATTTGCTGGCAAGTTAGCCAGAACATCTAACTATGTAGGACATTTCCTTTTTACAGGAGTTTTAAACACATAACTGTTTACAATGCACATTAACAAGCTAGGGGTAGATGCAGTACTGTGATAACCCTAAATACTTCCGGATGACACGGTGCGGTATAACTAAGTCTTTCTTTAAAAAGATAGATTTACAATAAGAAGAGAAATGTGAGGAATAGAGAATTAGTAAGAAAAGGTAGAGAAAGCTAAAACAATAACAAGTTAACCTTTTGCGGTGACTTTCGTTGTCATTACTTGAATTTCAGATATGAAAAGGTGAATAGATACTAATACTTAATTTACCAACTTTGGTTTCATGAGGACTATGACAATGGTTCACATAAAAGCATGGTATATGTATGTGTGATGGTGGTACACATGCTTCCGGTTCAGAATCTGGTTAGATGAGTGTTTCTTAAGCTAGTACACAGATGTAGATCTACACGTTTGTTAAATATGTATGTACTTTATATATGTAAGCATGTTTGTATTCTATCTTTTCAAGTAGTTTTGTATTGTAATTTCTAGCTATTTTAAACTTCGTTATGTGAGCTATTGCCAACTTGGTATTTCATAAATTTAAAGTGACGATAAATTGATTGGCGATTTTCCAGAATTTAGGAGAAATTTTGCCACTTTTTCTCATTTTAGTAATTTTAATGTTACGTCATAAGTAGAATTAACACAATGTTTGTTTTCTGTTTCTCATAATACACAATTACTGCTTTTCTATAGTATAATTGAAGCCGTGACTTCTATAAGCGCTCAAGTCCAGCTGAAGAGATATTGAGAAACTCAATAAAAATTTAATATTTGTTGGAAATGTGAACCTGAAAACCAGACTTTTTTTCATATTTACGCTTCGGTGAATAACAAATGGTACTAAGTATGAAGAAAAACTGATTTTCAAGTTCATATTTCCAAGAAATATTCTGCTTCTATCGAGTTCCTCAATATCTCTTCATCTAAACTTCTGTGGTTATGGAAGTTACGGCTTCAATTTTTGTCACTCCCCTCATTTACACTATGTCATTACTTTTAATCATTTATATATCATTGATAATTGTATTAACTTCACTAAATGCTCAAATCATTACTAGCTAGCTGTATTTCTGTTTGAGTACTATTTTTGTAGGTAAATGATTTATTATAATATTCGTTTAATTGTCGTACTATACTACATTGTTATGAATACTGCATTGCTTAGTACCATACCAAATGTTTAATGCATTCTTTTATTTTGTGTCTTTGTAGGTAAGTGAGTCCTAAATTCAGAATAATAGTCGAGTTTCTTTAAATCATTGCTATACGTGAGTATTCTTTATATATTTATTATTTGTTAATTTTAAATTCATATTACTAAATTGAAATATTATGAAACTTTGTTAAAAATATTCTTATTGTGAAACTCAATCATTTTCAAGTTGTGAGCCTTTTTGTGTTTCTTAGACGTTGATCCAATTAGGTAGAACCACTAGTATTCATAAAGTCACTTAAAAATTCATTACAGCTTTGAGAACAACAGTGTTGACGCATTTTTCTAATTTTCGGTACCAATGGCTGTCTACAACCTAGGATTTATCTACTCTATTACGACTACTATCAAAGACTTATATATATATATATAGAAAATGCCTTTGATTGATTGATTTTGAGCTTTACGTCCCGTTCAGCAGCGAGACTATATGAGACGTGGACCTACTGATTAAAGTGGATTCCGAACCACATGAGCTCCCGCCGGGAATCGAACCCGGGTCTCCCGCGCCAAACGCGCGTACGCTAACCGCTTAGCCACGAAGGAGCTCTAAAATGCCTTTGACTTTTGTCATTAAATATTTCCTTAAAATAAAATACATGTGTCCTATTTAACTATGTAGATAAATTTCTGAAAAGAATGTCTAACTTTGTTACAAATTTTGAAGTTTCATTTTGATATTTATCCTAATTTTGAATAAATTAACAACTTACTGTTGCTACTCTTAGTAGTATATATGTCAGTATTTTATACTTTGATTTTCAAAAGTTGGAAAATCGCCCTAGTAGCAGAGACAACTTGCAAACCGCTTGCTGGAAGCTTGAATTGAAAGTCGGCAAGCTTGCATCCAGTTTAATTGGAAAGCGTGAAGCATGCTGCAAGGTGGATTTCAGTAACGAAGTTACGTGGAGCCAATCCTGCATTCAGTGTTCCGTTTAAGCTTGACATAAGCGTATTACGCTGGCGGTAAGTCAATAGCCAATGAACGGCAAGTGATGCTATGACGCTCTGCGAAGGGTCTAAAGCATCGCTTACAAGTACAACAAAAGGAAGATTGTATGAAAGCATGCGTTTCAAGTGCAAGCGTAGAAAGCCAAAAGCCAAGCACGCGCCAACTTGCCGAAAGCTTTCTTGCTACTAGGACGTCACTTCCTTCGATTTTACTGGAGCTTTGGTTGAAATTAGTAAGGCGCCTTCTGCTAGTAGATTACTTATAACAGCGTTTCCCAACCGGTGTGCCACGGCACACTGGTGTGCCGTGAATGGGCCGCTGGTGTGCCGCGAGAAATCGAAACAAAATTATTAATTTTATAGCAATCAAATTGCAAAACGTAGAGAAAAATGTATATTTGTATTTCACATTACTATGAACCTCTACTATGAATCTACAATTTTAAGTTTCATATACTGAGAAAAATCCGTTCTCCAGACAGCGATATATTGTACAAATATACGGAAACCTCTTGCTTACTACAGGAATCAGTACGAGGCATACGCTATCCTTATGCTATATATGCACTGCCTAGATGCATCCTAGATGCTATATATGCCTTAGATGTTACATCATGCCGTTGCAGACTATTTCGTAACTTGAAAATTTAAAATATCATTCAATCCTTTCAAAAAAATTACCTACATTTTTGTTTTAAAAATAAGAGATATTTGTTTGTTTGTTCGTTATTTAGTGACCTTCCTTCTTAGTAAAAAGGTTGGATACAGTTTTTAAAAAGAAAGCGTATTTCTAAAAACCTGAGTCCAATTTTTCATTGCATTTGTTTTCTATTTGAATGAATTTGAATGAAAAATAAGCATAATTATTTACCACGGGGGAAAACCAGTGATCGAGCTTTCTTCTCTGTGAGGAGATCAACAATAACAGAAAAAATACCACTGTGTTTTATATTTACAAATAATAATATCTATAAGTGTGCCGCGAGAATCCAAGTAACACCCGTAGTGTGCCGCAAGTTGAAAAAGGTTGGGAAACGCTGACTTATAACGATAAAAACTAAGAAACAGCCATAACTTCATAATGGTCCGTAATGATTTATGCTAGGCCAAAAGTAACAGCGCCATTCAATTTCATACAAAAAGATGTTATTAATGTGATATATCGCATGATATGGTTTGCATTTAACACAATTGAGTAAACTTCAAGATGGTCAA
Source organism: Thermobia domestica (assembly GCF_964235325.1). Taxonomy (NCBI): domain Eukaryota; kingdom Metazoa; phylum Arthropoda; class Insecta; order Zygentoma; family Lepismatidae; genus Thermobia; species Thermobia domestica. The sequence goes on from NC_137459.1 coordinate 7,600,523, forward strand.
AGTCATTGTGATATGTCTTAAAACATTTGTCCTCATTCCTATTTATCATCTGCATTGCTATTTTGGTTATATGTTGTAAAGTTTACAACTGTTTCCCCGGATAGTGTGCTCGCCTAGGGGCCTAATCCCTCATACGTGATAGGCTTAAGCCCGTAGACATCTGTATAAATAAATAAATAAATAAAACAAATCTCTTTTTTTATTGCGTTTAAATGGTCGGGTTCTCTTATTGTCTCAGTCCACCTCATTGTGAAAACAAACTCATTGGTTGTGAGAACAAAGCCTCGAGCTATTGTGTTTCTTTTGAATACTTCCCTATATGTTGGGACACTAGGTGGATGATTTCTCACTTTGACCTTCAGACATGTATGACAAACGTAAAGTAAGTTTGAAGCAAAAGCTGATGATATTGACTCAAATAAAGTAAATTTTTCTTCTTTACAACACATGTTGACGTCTGTACAAACTCTATAAAAATATATATATATATATATTCAGAGTTTTGGTGCGAACACCACAAATGTAATAAAATTCATTTTGATTCACCTATTTGACTCTTTTGTTTAAAAATGGAATCAAGGGTTGTCATGCCAACCGAAGGTGAAGAAAAAAGACGTTTGAGAAGAATACGAATGAGCAAATGCGTTGAGGATTGTGACGAGAGGAGCGCTTTACCTATTCAATACGATTTCTGCGCTAAAGGATGGGAGGGAAGAAACAATTGATTGTGTGTTGGAGGAAATCAGATTTTCTTTGTTGCAGGTAGTCGAAACACTCTGAACGCTATCCCTGTTGCTAAGTTTGAAGAAGCATACGTGTAAAGATAAGCCTCACGCGACATTCGCATTCCATTGTTCTATGGAAGTAGCACGTTTTCCCTACTTCGCCGGAATTCCAAAAAAAAATATTTAGGGAATAGGAAATAGAATTTTATCAAGTTCATACTTAAGAAGATGAGCAACATAAATACAAGTAGGAAAGCTTACGACGCAATGACTAAGTGGTGAATCTGAATTTCAAGTTCGAATCTTGAATCATTATGCAATACCGTAGTTATGAAGGACGGGACTTACTATTAACTTTCCGGTGCTTGAACCCAGTGCAGTTGGCAGGTGCACGGACTGAAAAATCAACACTCATAGCGGGCCCTGTAGTCTGTTCCCCATCTATGTGTTTCGTCTGCAAAAAATTCCCAGTAGGTGTCCATGTAGTTCCAATGCAACATTAACTTGTATGTTCACACCTCTTATCGCAATACTGAAAGGGTCGCTAAAATCCAAGCCAACCAATCGTCTCCATGATAGTTGGATTAGTTTAAATGGTGAAAGCTACGCAAGTAGTTGGAGATTGTTGATGGCACAATTCATGACAGACCTTCCTGCCAAGTACCCAAAGAGTCCATAGAGCCCATAAAGACTCACGTTTCGTAGTTCTGTGGTTCCCCACCCCCGGTGCATTCCAACTCCGGCTCTTTACAGGACCAGGGTTAATGCATATTGTGATATGATTTCGGCGACAGAGCGCATCAGCTGGCCGGTTGAGGGACACTGACCAACCAACGACCAGTGGCGGTTGGGTGCCGGAACAGGACGCTGAACTGATGCGGTAATGATCTGACAGATGAATGTTGTGATAATGGTTACAGTGTCGATGATTTCAAAGCATCACTTTCATAATCGACCATATGCTTTAAAGTTTGTTGCCGACTTCTTAAAAAAATGAAGAAATGAACTACTACTTTTTTTTTCGTTGTTAGTATTATTATGTTAATGATTTTTGAACAACATATTCATTCAATGGTAGCCCAAACACTTTTCAGAATGTTAGCATTGCAAGTCCTTGCTTGCTGATTGAACTAGTTAGAAATATCTCTAAACACGTATTCAAATTTTAAAGAAAGTTATGCCTTGAATAGGTTTCAACTACATACGTTTTTCCTGCTCACAGGAAACACAATAACTGAAACAACACGAAAATAATAGGTAATCCACATTCATTGACATTCGTTATTTGTATTACTAACATAATAACAAGCATACAAACTGTGATGGTAATTCTTGGTGCTTGTGTAGAGAGTGTTAAGTCGAAAATAGTCTTTTCTTTTTGGGGGGGGGGATTGAAAGTTTAAGCATATTGATGATTTCTTGAAATAACTCAGAATGCACAAGTTCATAACTTCGGTACAAGTTTGAATTTGATTTAACCCCCTATACACACATGTGTAGAGATTCTTTTTTTCATTTTCCAGTGATACTTAACAGTAAGTGACTGAAGCATTGAGTGTTGTGACTTAACACCCTTTTAACAAGCACCCGAGAATTATTAGTTAATAACGTAACAACGTACATTTACATCCATTCGTGCGCTTTAGTAAGGTCAACCCTGTATTTAATGTTTGTTTGTTTTAGCTTTGATTAGTTCTTTAGAGCTCATGCACATTCTTTAGCATAGTCACGGAAAACACTCATTAGTCGTGTCGTTCCTGTGATTATGAAAATGATCAATTGGCATGCATTATTTTGTCTACATATGCGTCGGAAGTAATACCAGATAGTTATATACTGCAAAGTTATTTCGTAAAAGGAATAAACAAGAAAGTTAATTTTCTGTTGCACGCATATGTCTGCTTGATAGCAGTATCATGTTTAATAATAGTATTTGAATATGCGTTTAAATGAGATTAAACTTGTTTCTAAAGCCTCTATGATAATAGCAAATAATCCTGTATGTTCGTGTCTTTGAGTAATTCATTTTAAGGCGATGGAATATACATAATGAAGAAATGCGATATGTGAAATTGGGTACTTTTGGAATATATAGATGTACTGTAAACTGACGTTACTTGGAAAGTTTTTTTTTTTCATACTATGCCTTGTTAATTATTGCAATTATTTTTTCTTCTTCTTTCTGATGTTTCTAAAGCTTAGTCCATGTTACCTTTTTCTGCAGTCATAATTTTACTGAGACTGAAGCCTCCCAGGAGCCAAAATGTGCGTTTTCCAAGTAGCCCCGCTTTTGGGGCTACTTGGAAAATATATGTTTTTATAGTAGTAATCGCTGTGTGAAAGATGGGACCATTTGGAAAGAACCACTTGCAAGATCACAGTTTCCTCAGAAGATTGATATGCAATATACCTAAGTTTCTCTCATAGTACTGTGTTCCTAGGCTGTTTTAAATAAAAGAGATATTTTTTATCGCACAACCTTTTAGTTAAACACAATAAATTGTTGAACCAACCTAAACTAACTACAGCGGTAAGCTTGTCTTCTTGTAGGCCTACAGAACTAGTAAAAAGTTTTTTTTTTGTAATATGCTTTTATAAACGTTAAGTTTTTCAAACAATGTAAGGAAAATTTTTGCAAATGCCAATACACGCATAAGTTCTTGAGACTTCTTTAAGACACCAAAGCATACCCTACATGATTTTATGAAATATATGTATGTATCAGATCAGTAATTGCGTTACATTGGTATACAAACTTACCTGCTACTATTTTTACAAGTGTACATTTACGTTAACTCTTTGCAAACATATCATATGAAACGAAATGAAATCTTTAAGTTTTTCGTCCCACGGTTGTGCCAGTTAGGCTAAAGGAGACGGTGATGATAAGACATGAGTGAAATGGTGGAATGAAGAAAGTGGGATGAAACGGGAGAACCCCGAGAAAACCCACGAGCACGGTGTTTGTCCACCACAAAGTCCACACGGCGCGAGCTGGGATCGAACCAGTGACTCCAAGCGCCGGAGGTGAACGTTCTACCACTGAGCCACCACGCCCCCAACATATCACATGGTACTGTTATAATAATAATAACGTAACAGAGTACGATAGGGACAAAAATCCACACATTGCATTCTTTGCTGCAAAGTTATATGGAAAAACAACTTGTTTTCTGCGGTTGTTAGCTAGGTTCAGGCAAAACTTCAATAATGTCATCGTTGTCTCTCTTCCTGAACAATATCATCATTTCTAGTAGAAAAATGGAAGGACATAAAAAATGACCACAGATCGTCCCAGAAAAGAAGTGGAAATGTAAATCTAACTCCTCTCATTAGGAAGCTTCTGAAAGCAACGATATTTAGTATAACGAGGTGAAAATCACTTTTCATTACGCAAACAGGACAATTTACAGAACATTAAAAAAAAAATGTCCGTATTAATTGTTGTGAGAATTTTTAAACAAGTCTATAAATAAGACACAGCACATATGACCATATATATTGTTACTTTTATGAGACTACTTTTCATTGGTCTGGAAGGAAACAACGTGTCATAGTTCTCTTATTTTTATACCACATAATACCAAAAAAAAAAAAAAAATCAGTTTTCCAAATAGCCCCAGATTTTCCAAGTAAGGCCAGTTTAAGGTAATGTATTTCTGCCGTAGAATAATAAGTCAAGGAAGCGTGTAAAAAAAAAGTCACTATCCACGTATTATTATTAATTTTTCTGCAATTTTAAATCCACTTTCTGATTCTTGTATGGAACTCTCTGAAGATATATTTGCGGTATTGATGGTACATGATTGGCACATACGTTTGTAGTGTTTTGTTTATTTTTTGACACAAAGCGTCACCAATGGTTTGTTTTCCGTTACCACATTGTTATTCCTTAGTTTGTTGATCTTTGTTAGTGAAAACACAAATGTGTTATAATTCTGACACATTTTGTGTATTTTGGAGTGAAACAACAGTGTTGAGCGCATATACTTCAACACTTACGGCATATGCACACTCTACATTATGACTTTATCTGTGGATCAAATGCAGCAGAAAGGTCCAAACAATTTGTTGTTTGTATTGTGATCTTAGAATGTAAAAATGGAAATCATTGTTTTTATTTTGTCCAAATATTTAAGTTTGTTTTTTTGTTTTTCCTATCCGTTTGTTGAATTGTCCAGACAAGTCGGAAAGGAGCGGTGTTTATGCCTACATATGTGAATTATGTAGTTTGTCTCCTTTGTATAACTTTCGTTTCATGTAAAACTATGTGTGCAACAAATTGTAACAAATTGTAAAAACTTCCTAGTTACATTATGCTGATGAACGTATTTCTCTCAAATTGACATTTCTCCTCACACGTCGAGATTTTGGATTTGAGACACCACTGGTAGTACTTTGCCACGTTACAGTACTACCTCTTCCGTGCTATATAAACTAATGCCTTCCTAGTTCCCAATCGGTCTTTAGTATAGTCACCAGTAACTAGCAGACCAACACCTTAACAATTCAGAGACAAACAGCTGACTCCTAAACACTAATTCAGAATGCAACCTATCCACTAAGAAGAACACTCTCAGTTACCACCTATCCTAATTCTCTGTTGCACTGGATAAGTAGTGAATCCAGTGGACTTCGCGTCTAGTCTGAATCTACAAGGACGAACCGTTTGTAAAAGGGGAGCCATCTACATCAACATCAACAAATTAGTGAAATAGAACAAAGTATGTTCCTTGCAAATACTCTATGTGCTATAAATGTCCCATGAAAGACTAAAACACATTTCTGTGTTAAGCATTCATTCCTGAGAAAAGACTAAGATAAAAGGTTGCTAAAATATGTATGTGTTTATGGTACTGAATATTGTAGTATTTACGCTCTAACTTCGTCGCTACAATAATGTCATTAAGGCGTTTCGTCAGTACGCAGCAAACACGATTGCTAACAGTGCAACAAGAAAATTATCTTTTCGTTTCCGGGAAAGTCGATATGACTTCTGGGTTATTCCACAGTCAGGAAGACCATTAGTATTTGACGAATATTATTTAAATGAGCTTCGTCACAAGAATTCCCATCGATTAACGTGAGCATTGGCATAAGTTATGAATTAAAACTGATAGATAAGTAACGTTAAATAAGGCATTGGATGCCAAAGTGGCGTAAGTCAGTTTTGAGACATTGTGAGATGAAAGTTTTATTAGAATCGATATAGAAAAAGCAGACAAAATTTGTTCTTTGTGCTGCCATCTTTTGGCCTTTGGCCTGGACTTTTAACTCTTGAGATACGCAACTTTGAAAAATGAAATGAAATCTATGAGTTTTACGTCCCGCGGCTATGCCGGTTAGGCTAAAGGAGACGGTGATGATGAGTATTGAATGAAATGGTGGAAGGAAGAAAGTGGGAGGAAACGGGACAATCCCTAGGAAACCCACGCACATGGTATTTGTCCACCACAAAGTTCACTTGGTGGGGGCTGCGATCGAAACCGGGACCCCAAGCACCAGAGGTGAACGCTCTACCACTGAGCCACCGCGGCCCCTATATGCAACTTTGCCATCCAACAAGTTATGGTTATTAAGGATATTCACTTTTGACAATTTTCTTGTCGGTTAGTCTCGGAAAGCTACAATTGTGCCAAATTTTCATCATTGCAGCCCTTCAGAAAGTGTCCAATAATTTTGGGGTGTAAAAGGTGACCCATATAAATAACATGCAGATGTTTTTGCAGTTCCCCATAAAACAAATCTAAAGTTGGCAATCTCTATTTTTAGTGATTTACTTAGGTAACGCTAACGAAATCGTACAAGTATACCAAATTTCAAATTTTTATTCCAAGTCTAAGTATCTAAAACATGAGATTATAGGTCTATAAAAACGTTCCATTTAAATAACATGTGGAAATTCTTCATCACCCCTTTAGAGACCCTAAAAATTAAAAATATTAACTTTTGATAATTTTCCGTTGAGTTAGTCTTGGGAAAGCTACAATCATTCCAAATTTCAACTTTGCACGTCAACCAGAAGTGCTATTTTATTTTATGCCAGTTGATGTAGTTTTATATATAATTAAGATGCATATGTCGCCTCAAAGCGTGTTCAACTTTCACTCCACGCAGTAACTATATTTTATAAAACGACGCTCACCGTGGTTTTTCTCATAGTTGTTTTGAGGATATTTTTTTGTTTATTTTATATATAAGTATTTTTTGATCGTTTTTGGCATTTTTTTTTTGGCATTTTGACATTTTGACGTGGTTCCATAGTCTATATACCCCTTTTTTATTTCCCGTAGATTGAAAACGTTTGCATAATCAAATTCAGTCGTCCAGAGGTATGCTGGAAGCATTTTAATATTCTGATAATCCATACACAATACAAAAAAAGTGAAATTCATAATTGATAAGTTGAGTGCACTGTAAGCCTAAAGGCGATGAATAAAAGCCACAAATTGATAGGTAATGAGCTGGCTATTTGATTAAATTGACATGTTGATCGTCAGGAAGTGCATTGGATTGTTACTTGACGAGATACTCAGTTGATGAGTAAATCATGCAGATATTTCACACTCACAAGCAAAGGGAGAAAAATTAATATTTTTATTATTATTATTACAAACTACTTATAATGCATTTTCCGCGAATTTGAAATGTTTTCGTTTTTTTTTCTTAATTCAAAATGATTTTAAATGCACTCAGTATGCCTCATTGTTATTTACTAGCTCTAATAAGCCATAGCGGTTTGCGTAAGTACATTTTGTGCACCTTTTCACAAACTCCGATTCTGATTGGTGGAACCCAGCATCGTGAGGCAACTGAAGGGCCACTTGAATTAACAATTAGTGAAATTGGATCTAGGAACCTAAAAACAACGGCAACGGCGTAGCGAGCATTACAAGATTGAGGAGGATGAAACTTTGAAATTGCCAAGTCTTGATTTTAAAAAGCCAAGCCTTCATAAAAATAATTGCCATGTGTTTCGAAAGTCTTAGTCTCACTTTTACCAACCCCGTGGGAAACTATTGCAGTAACCTTATTTACATATTCGTCCCATTTCATGTTCCGTCCGAGATACGAATACGAACAACCTTTGTGTGTCGGATAACGCTGCGGATTACCTTTCATGCTAAGTAAGTGAAAAAATGAAATGAAATCTTTGAGTTTTACGTCCCACGGTTATGCCGGTTAGGCTAAAGGAGACGGTGATTATGAGAGATGAGTGAAATGGTGGAATGAAGAAAGTGGGAGGAAACGGGAGAACCCCGAGAAAACCCACGAGCACGGTGTTTGTCCACCACAAAGTTCACTTGGCGGAGGCTGGGATCGAACCCGGGACCCCAAGCACCAGAGGTGAACGCTCTACCACTGAGCCACCGCGCCCCCTAAGTAAGTGTTGTTTGACGAGACAACTGTAGAGCATTAGTCAGTGAAAATTATGTATCTTGCTTTATTTCTTCGAAAATTAACCGATACATTCAACAAATAGGTAAATGTGAGAATAGTAAATGCAATGCAACTGAGTTTAGATTCGATTTTTAAAAAGGTTTCTCCACAAATTTTCCATTTAAAAAAAATACACCATCTGACGCTTTGTTTTGGCTTTTTATTTTTTTCATGTTGTATTTTAAATAGTTGACTTTTATTTAGCAGTCCGACAATCTCGGCACATTTTACTGGGATGGGAGCAAATGGCCTTGAGGCTGACTTCCCCATTTTACCACCAATCAATCAATCAATCTGAACCCATGACGATATTGTCGGGAGGATCTTGAATTGAATTGTGAATGAAAAATATCAAAGTGGTTCTGGCTAGCACGTGCGCCTTTTGGTGTACGAGGTCCCGGGTTTGATTCTCGGTGGGAGAGACTTTGTGATTTTAACTGTTCTCGATGTTTCTGTGTTCGTGTCCCTGTTCTTCTAAGTGATTGGAAAGAAATCAAGTAAACGAAAAAAGCAAGTAAAACTAAGTAATAAGTAGTTCAAGTATGTTACTGAGACACGTTCGGTGAGTCAGTTAGCTTTAAAAAAGTGGCTAGAATGCGAACTTTTGGCGCTTGGGGTCCCGTGTTCGTTCCCGGTGGGAAAGCTTTGAACTACCAAAGTGGTTCGGATTCCACTACAAGCAGTAGGTTCACGACTCATTTAGCCTTCCCGACATAATCATGGGACGCTAAGAAATCTTATCGCTTTACCCTTTAGTTAACAGCGTCGTAAAAATCAATCGATGGAATAATATTGGACGAAAATACCTACTGAGCTCACCTACTTCTATTTTAAGGACTTTTGGTAAAACGCTGGAGCTTCTTGGGTAGAATGCGGAAGAAGGCTAGACCAGAGAAGGAAGAGAAAGACTGAAGGAATGTCTTTCTAGAATGATTTTTTTTTTTTACCAAAATGAATAATGTCTGCAGTTAGGGAAGAGAAAACTGTGCTATAAAACATATTTTAATGTGTGAGATTTGATTCTACATTAAATTCATTATTTATATCGAATTGAAAGAGTGGAATTTATTACGAAAAGCAGGGTGGGAAATACTTGGGGAACGGGGAAATTCCCCCCACTAAAACCTTGCTGCGAGGGATAATACAGTAAAATAATGTCATAATTTGCAAAATAATTACAGTAATTCAAACGTAATCAACGTGTATTTCATAGTTAATTAGTAGGTGAACAAGTGATCGGTGGTGTACTCATAATACCTAATTTTGTATAGTTTCCTACTTATGAATGCCAAAATACGTGAACTCTCTATGTCGAAATTTTGAAGTGAAAAAGTGCGCAGGGCTTTCATGATTTCACACTTATTATCTTATTAATCTACATAAGCTGTCTGTCGTTTTGTACACGCTCATGTATCAAATGCTTTTGCGTTCAATGCTCTACCTGCCACTGAAATACCTCTTCTGTCTGTCTTCGTTTTAATTTTGCTTTTGTCAGTGGTACAAATTCCCGATTTTTCATTAAAGATTCTTCAAAATGTCTAGAAATATCAAATGAACACAAGTAAATGTGATCACTTACAACAAGTAAAGAAGCTTTAAACGAATATATCAATTTATTTCAAGATAGCAAACTACACAAAATTTATGCCAAGTTTGTAAAAGAACTGATAATAATTTACAGCAACTGGGTACCTAAGAAAATTTTAAACCAAATAAGTCAATTTAACAAAACGGTATTCCTCAAATTCCCAACTAAGTATTTTAATTTCCAACTTGTTAAGAAATTGGTAACTTCGGGGGGGTGGGGGCTCTTCCCTTACCCCCCTTAACGACGTCCCTCAACAACGATGATTTGCGACGTCGTAATAAAATACGATCTTACTGCAGAACCTCCTGTCTGATCACATTATGTCGTGAAATTTAAATTAACCCTTATGTACTACCGTGAGTACTTTGGAACCCCAGAGATATTTAATACAGTATATTTTTTTTTTTTAAATGAACGTAAGTATCTAAATGTCTATTCTTGTATTTTCTCTTCTGTGTATATTTAATACAGTGGCGGATATAGGCTGGGACCGGGGGGCCTAGCCCCCCAGTTTTTAGGGTGACAAGAATAATTTAAGCTGTTATTTATATATTATTGAAAGTTCATAGTAAACTCATGATATACCTGCCACAGTCTGGGTTCTTCATCCCCCCTAATTTTTACCTTCTAGATCCGCCACTGGTTTACTATATTGAATACAAAATATTTATTCTTGTTTTGCTTTTATGTAAAAAAAAAAAAGTGATTGTTTACCACTGGAGTGTAAAAGAACCACAAGGTAATAATCATGAAAGCAATCAATTATTTCTCTCTACCTCTTCTGAGCTCCTCCGTGGCTAAGCGGTTAGCGTACGCGCCTTTGGCGTGGGAGTCCCGGGTTCGATTCCCGGCGGGAGCTCATGTGGTTCGGATTCCACGTTAATCAGTAGGTCCACGTCTCATATAGCCTCGCTGCTGAACGGGACGCTAAACTAAAAATCAACTCAACTCATCAATCTCTACCTCTTCTGCTTCTTTTCTTCTTATTTGTTTCTTCTTACCAAACGTGCAAAATTAGTAGTTTGCATAACGCTCAATAGATGGCATGAATTACTAATATATTGTTCCCGAAAATTACTTCATTATTGACTTAATAAAGTAAGTTGAGTGTGTAGCAAAAATAAAGTATTCTTTTTTACGTTGCATTATTTGCGACCTTACCTCCTTTTTCCTAAGGCTACTATTTGAAGCAATAAATAACTTGAAACCTGTTTACATTTTTGAACAGCTTGTGAATTGCAAATAAAAAAGTCTCTATCAATAAGTAAATAGCTAAATCATGATGTTTAACTTCCAATGACACTACCAATAAATGAGTGCTCACGGTCCCAGAGAAGGCGTTACCTTCTGCGGCCTGCCCATCTTCGGATGGGGATGAAATTGCACTTAAAGAAATACTTTCAGAGGGCCAAAGCCGGTTACTTCAAGCAACAACCCGAAGCAGATGGCATGACTATTCTGGGTTGTAGTTACGCCTGTTATCTGGTGAAGATGTCATCAAGTATTTCTCTTCTACTTTGGATAACGATGGCGTCAGTGATATCGAAGATGACAGTCTGAGTTAGAGTTCACTGCAATAAAGTAGTGTTTTAAAATGCGTCTGCATAAAATTTCTGTACAAAACGTCAATAATTACCTATTTTAACCCTTAAACACACGCGCTGGAGTAAAATACACCCCAAGCCATTTCATTTTTTGCGCTACGAAAAGAAAAACAATTTTAGGTCCCTCTGCTTATAGGTACCTCCCTGGCTGCAACTCTTGATTGTATTCACCCAACACTCAGTCAGTTTTCGTTAACGGGATGATCTACCTTTTCTCGGCACAAAAATTTTTATATTGGACCTTATGGGAAGAACATGGCTACCGAATTTCCTCAGTTTCTAAGGAACTAGGTATCTCTAATGGTAAAGAAAAATTTTGCAGCATTCTACAGAAGTTTATTAACGGGTTGAAATACTTAAATTGTATATTTGTCTGCTAGTTTAGCAGAAAAAAATATTAAAAAATAAATAAATTAGTTTATTTTTATACAAATTAAAATATGTCTAACTTTGGAACCAATTATGGTAGAAAGATCAACTTTTTTTTTTGTTTTATTCCTTGAGAAGAAACGACTCTAATAGTTTTAATCACAAACATATCTGATACGCCAATTAAAAAATAGTATTTTAATATAAGTATTAAAGTCCACCTGTCAAAGTTTGACGAGGGTAAGTCACGCCCCACTCTAAGCTTGGCCGCGGAAAGGGCGGGGGTTGGTGAAATGGAGGGGGAAGGGGGTGGATGTCTGAATGAAACAGGTTCTCGACCAGTTTCTGAGATTACCTGTCAGCTGCCAAATACTGTTAGCTTTATAGAGTTTGTCTTCCTCAATGGTTCCATGCTAAGGGACTGGACGATGTGCGTGGTGTGAAGTATCCTCTTTTCCCCGTTACCTCTGGAAGTTCATCAAGATGCATTCTAGAGTGCGCGGGAAGAACAGTATATATCAGAAAACACTGTTATTTTGGGATTTTTCCCCCTTCCGGACAAATATTATAGCATACAGTAGTGGCGAAGGGAAGGGGGAAGAGGGGTGCCCCCACAGGATTCCGACAATGTAACGTCCTGGCCCCCATATATAGGTGTCCGTAAAAAAATGTCCCCTAAGTTTTTTTTATAATGTTTTGGGAATATATTTCAAATTTGAGGTGTTTTCCTGGTAGCCGTCATTTCCCAATATGGCCGTCGCCCTACGTAAATCTCTCTCTCTCTCTCTCTCTCTCTCTCTCTCTGTATATTTATATATATATAAAGAGAGAGATCGTGAACCAAGGCACTTAGAAAGATAATTTTGGTGTCAAAGTATAGGTTTTTGAGGCCGATGAATTTAAATGTGGCATTGTTTATTGCCACTTAGAAACCTTACAACCTGGCAACACTGTTGTCTAACGATTAACTATACAAAGTTACAAATGCGTATATGCACGCATTACTCTAGGATGTAGCGTACTTCCTCAGGACTAAGCGAAACCTACTTTTCTGGTAGCTTTCATCATGACAAGACACATTTTACATGGTAACATGAAAGAACATTTGTCTAAATCCAATATGGCAGCCAATATGATGGCTAATTACTAGGCAACCAAGTAATGGACTTATTCAAATGCCTGTCAGTCCTAATTGGCCTAGAGCCTAGAGAATGGGAGAAAGGCAGGATACGGTCTCATTGCAGAAGCGTCTCCTGAGGGGGCGAGGGAAATTTAAAATACTTCATTTTTTAATGAAAAACACGGTTTTGCCTCCTTGTCCGCAGACAACACTGCACACCAAATGCTCTATAAGACGTTCTCTAAATAGCCCTGTTAGATCCAATCTGTATTGTGTGTAAACCGTGCGGTTGTGATGTGTGAATCATAAAACTTTAGCTGGGGTGAAATCCACTTCGTGCATGTGTTTGTGTAATATAATTTTTTGCCAAGTTTTCAACCCATGTTTTCTAAAACCGTGATTTCAATACATATATATTTACTTATATAGGCCAATATTATTCTGGTAAAGTATTTTTTTTAATATCAGTAAGGAGGAGTACAGAAAATTGCGCAAGAGGAAGAGAGAACAAAGAACTTCATTGATTCTGTTTAGAGTGATGAAGAAAGATTCCTAACGATTCTAGTGATGCAGAAGATGTTCTACGTGAAAGTGGACATGATACAGGGTGATTCTTTTAAAGCTCGTGGATTTTATTTGGGTCTAGAATTTCTAACTGGAGTCCGATTTTCGTGCGGTTTGTGGCAAACAATCAAGAAAGGATGGAAAATATATCGAATTATGATTGCTGGTTTAAATTCATCCGGGGTAATATCGGGCACGCTTCAAGAAAAACAGCAAATATTCACCAGTGTACCTTACAATTGGAATGAGATACGGTGCGATGTGGAGATTTGAGTTTTCTTCGTTAAATGGCAACCTAGACAAGGTCGCCAAAAACAGGAAACTGGGCCGTTGTATTGGGAATTGTTGTGTTGTGGAGTTATATGCTACTGTCTGAGTATGATCAGAACACAGCAAGAATAGTGTACTCTGGAGCAACATGAGTTTGTTGTTAAAAGTTTTTGTATAATGGAATCTGTTGTTGCTACGGAATCTGTTAAATACAAATTTGCCTCACGTTCTGCCCCAGACAGGAACATAATATAGTCGCTAGTGAACAAATGGGAAGAAACAGGAACGCTTGTGAGTAAGACAGGGGAAGCATCGGACCCCGCAGGTGAGTGTTGTGGAAGATATCAGTTATCGACTACCTTAGATCACCCAAGAAACCTTTCCATCGTTTGTCGCAAGAAACTGGGTATGGCTATTCAACATGTGATTTATGGGTGTTCTCAGTAACACTTAATTTGTATTCCGCAATTTTGCTTCAAAAATCCTAAACCTCATTCCAATTGTAAGGTACACTGGCGAATACTTGCTGTTTTTTTCTTGAGGCGTGATCGATATTATCCCGCATGAATTTAAACTATACCGCATGATAAATCTCCCGTCCTTCCTTAATCATTTGCCACAAACCACATGAAAATTGGACTTCAGTTAGAAATTCTAGACCCAAATGAATTCCGTGAGTATTTTTTTTAATAATCCTGTACAAATACTGAACAAGAGTGCGAGCAAGAGTACTAATTTGTACAGGTACGATCCACAGGAACTAACAACAAAATGTGGGAGGGAGAAATACTCAAGTCTATTCGCCTTTTCCAAGCATATCATCACTTCTTATTCTCTCAAGCCCCGAAGAGTTGTTGTGGCATGAACAATACACAATAACAACAAAATTGACCCAGACACAGGCGAGGAAAAGAAATCTGTTATGATAACTGATTATAATTTACATAAAGGCAGTATTGGTGTTGTTGAGAAACTGTACGAAACGTACACTGTAAAAAATGAGGTGTTGAAATAACGCAAAATGACTACCACTTTAGCGTGTTACTTGTGTGTTGTTTCAGCACCAACTTTTTTTTTATTGCTAGCCAGAGGCTAGCATCCTCTTAGAGGGCTACACCCTCTTCTAGGTGGGGGAGTTTATGGGATAGGGCTTTAGGATTATCAGGTTGATGGGCTAAGTGATTTTTTTATTTATTCTTATTTATTTATTTATTATCACAAACCTGTACATTATGATCTTTGCGATCATAATCATAAAATTGTGGTAAGGTAAACAATTATATATTAAGTAAATGATGAGTTGTTACGTTAACAATGAAAGGAAACTAAATAAAGAGATGAAAATAGGAAGAAAGTAACCACAAAAAATAGATAAATAAAGAAATATAAATATATCGAAAGTAACATGGAGAAATATAGATATTTGCATACACATAAAACAAACTTCGATATAAATATAAAATATTGATGGTGTAGAGATTAGTATAAGTTCAGCTATGATTTAGAATATAATGAAGGTGAGTGATGGAGTGAGGTGCAATACACAGGACAACACAGGAGATGTTAGCAAGACAGATGAAGTTATCTCCTGCCTAGGGGCTGCTCTAGGCTGATGAGGACATAGGGAGCCCTGTTAGAGACAGAAGGACTTACTGTGCTGAAAATGATGGAAATAAGTGAGGTAGATGGGCATGAATTTGATAGTCGTCGAGTAACAGTAAATCTGGGTGGCAGGTGGCAGTGTACAGCAGTAGAGAGTGAATAGCAGACTGAGTGGGGAGTAGGCATAGCGAGGACGAACAGGATGGAGAGCATGATAGTGCATTGTATCGAGGAGTAATGGCTGGCGAGAATTATATCGGACTGTGATGAACTTCTGACGAAGGGATTCGAGATGAAACGTGATGTCGGGAAATGTGATGAGATTATATAAGTCGCGGGTTGGACTGGGTAACTGAATACGGTGTGCGATGCGGAATGCGTGACGCTCAAGGACACGTAACTTTTCGTAGTATGTAGGAACAGCGGAAACCCAGGCGGTAAAACCGTAGGTTAGGACTGGGCGCATGAACGCTTTGTATGTGTTAAGAACTGTTTTAGCTTGTAGGCCCCAGGTTGTGCCAGTTAGGCGCTTTAGGAGGTTCAGGCGCTGATAAGCTTTGGCAGCTACTTTCTTCAGGTTAGGTTTCCATGTGAGGTGTGAATCATAAAGAATACCCAGATAGGTAGCTGTTCGAGCTGGAACAATTGGAGTGTCATTAACTGTGAGTGAGAGCAGTGACGGATTGCGGTGAACTCTAGATCGTTTTCTGGGTGGTATGAAAGTAATGGCCTGTGTTTTTGCGGCATTTATTGAAAGACTCCACTTCCGACACCAACTAATGAACCGACTTATCGCTTCCTGGAGAGCGTGATTGATCTGGTTAATAGTATTTCCCAAGGCCAAAAAAGCGGTGTCATCTGCATATTGAAATAAATATACATCAGGAGGAAGTGCAGGAAAATCGGCCACAAAGATGATGTATAACAACGGTGAAAGAGCAGAACCTTGGGGTACTCCTGACAAAAGGAAGATAGGATGAGAAAGTTGATTATTGATGCTGACGTAGGAGAGACGACATACAAGAAAGTGATAAATGAAGCGAATATAAGTAATGGGAAACCTGAAATGTAGAAGCTTATGAAGAAGGGCCAAATGCCAGACTTTATGAAAGGCTTTTTCAAGGTCGAACAGAAGTAGGCAGGATGGTTTAACGGAGTTATAATGATTTGTGATGAGACTGGTGAGGCGAAGGAGTTGATCATTGATTGAGTAAGATGGGCGAAAACCTGCTTGGTGAATAGGAAGGATATGTCTTGATTCTAGGAACGGGTGCAATCTTTTAACGATGATGCGTTCTAGAATTTTACTAAAAGTAGATGTCAGTTGAATAGGTCTATAGGAAGATGTGGCAGTGGGTGACTTGTTTGGCTTCAAGAACATGAGTGTTTTAGAGGTTTTCCAGCCCATTGGAAAGAATCCGGTACGGAGAATGAAAGTATAGATGAGGGCAAGAAGTGTCAGAAGTATAGGAGGACTTTTCTTAATGTGTCGGTAGGTTATATTGTCAAAACCTGGGGCAGAGTTTCGTTTGCGATTAACAACAGTAATGATTTCAGCTGTGGAAATGGGTGTTGGAAGTGGATGATTTGGAAGCGTATGTGATATATTGGGCTGTAACTGAGGAGAGTTCAGAGGTAGGTGGGAAACAGGATGCTGAGCGGGGATGTCGGAAAGCGGTGCGGGTGTGAAAATTTCCTGCAAGTAGTCTGCAAAGGCGTTGGCTTTTTCCTGATCACTCTGAAGTGGTGTGTCATTATGGAGTAGAGGATAGTGAGGTGTAGTGTATTTACCGCACACAGCGTTAAAGCGTTTCCAGAATTTGGAAGGGTGACTAGTGTCATTGAGGTTGTTACAAGTTTTAACCCAGTTTCTCAGTTTGTATGCCTTGAGATAATTTAGAACAGTACGTTGCAGTTGATGATGGTGATGAAGGGTTTCTGGGTTACGAGTACGAACATATTCGCGATAGAGCTGCCGAGAGCGGCGAATCATATTTAAGTATTGAGGCGGTAGTTGTGGTTTGTATGGAATAGAAGCTGAACAGGGAATATAGAGTTCTGATGCTTGAGAAATGGTAGAACTGATTGTGGCAATGCTCTCGTACAGCTGCTCTTCTGTAGCTGGTGGGTTTTGATTAGCAAGCGATTGGGAAATATGATCACGATATTTGTTCCAGTCGGCTTTGTCGTAACGAAGTGTTAAGCGAGGAAGTGGAGTGTTGGCAATTTGAGGGGCGTGCGTGTTTTGATAAGTAAGTTTGAGAGGTGCGTGATCGCTGCCAATTAGATCGAGGACTTGAACTGTGCAGTGGGAGGTTATAGAGTTAGAAGAAATGACCACGTCAGGCGTTGTCTGAGAGACAGGACGAGACGGCTTTTGTAGATCATAAAAATTTCCTGTTGTATTCGAAGTAAGAAACTGTAAGAACGTAGTACGTTCATTATCTGTGCGACTATGGAAATTAATGTCTGCCATGGTGAGATAATGTTTATAAGTATTTGAGATGTGTTGAAAAAAAACAAGAGGGATCTGATGTCCAGGTCGGATATAAACTGTGATGAGAGTGATTGCGATATTTGGGAAATACAAAGTTGTGATAACATGTTCTGGAAGGTTGGGAAGCGGACAGGTATGGCGCCGAAAGGGCAAAGTATGGTAGAAGCCAATGGCTGCTCCGCCGTTAGCTCGTTGAGCAAGAATCTGGCTGTCACAGCGAAGGATGTTGTAACGGGGAAAGCGGATGGTATCAGTAGGTTTTAGGAAAGTTTCGTTGAGAAGGAAGGCATTCACATTTTCTTCCAATAGGAGCGAGTCAAAGAGCAGTTTGTTTTTGGATAATGATCGAATGTTCAGGAACAGAAATACAATACCCATGATAAGAGGTAGTATGTGGAAGTAGTTATTGGTTGGGCGAAAGATTTGTGGTATGAAAATAGACATCGGTGTTTGAATAGGTCGCATTGAAGGAGGCGTGGAAGATGATGCGGGCAGCATGAGTAATTTGTTGCAAGATATGTGGACGGATAAATGGATGAATGTTTTGTAATGCTAGAGTTGTAAAGGCTAGGAGTTTATCGATAGTGACGGGGGTCGATTCTACGGGAAAGTCGGTATTGGTGGATGAATCATGTGTTCGCAGTGGAGCTACTAGTTCTGGATGGGATGTTTCTGGCGCAGGTTTACCCTTGCATTTGTAGCTGTAAGTGGGATGTTGTTCGTTGCAAGTGGCGCACCGAGGTGGCTGAGTTAGATTAGTACATGAGCGCGTAGGGTGTGTGCCAGTACAGTAGCCACATACGACAGTATTACGGCAATTGGCAGTAGTGTGTTGGTTATATGCTTGGCACTTCTCACAACGAATTGGTAACGGGGGTGAGGATCGAGAGGGTTCCACACGATGTCGTTGCTTATATATGTAAGCACCGTTAGCAAGTAAGATATCAATGGTCTCTTGAGAGGCACTGAGGATCCGCACCATATATGTCGGTCCTTGATCGTTGCGAATGCGAAGGGCTTTTGTGATGGTAAGACCCTCTGCCCTTAACTCTTCTGAAATTTCGCCGTCGGTGTATGACGGATCTACACCCCTTATAACCACAGAAAGGAGAGGAGGTTTCTTAGGGGGTGGAGGTTGTTTGCGCCGAGATGAACTAAGAGTTTCGATGGTGGCGTTCTTACCGAAGATTTCAAAGGAGACTTTATTACGGATAGTGATGGCAAATTTTGGATCATGCGACTGCAATATAATTCCGTTACGGGTTTTAACGACTCTAATGAGATTGATGCTTGGGAGATATTTGCGTAACTGCAGAACTACAAACTTGACATTTTCGAATTTTGGGTCAAACTTTTGGAGTAAGAATGAATGAAGCTGATGATCGGCTGTTGTCGGAGTGCTCAGAGATGATTCTGAAGCTATATTCGCAGTTCCCAGGTCCATGGCGTTAGCTGTTGACGGCGATGGTTCAGTCGCATGTAGTCTCTTAGCTGGCGGTGAATTTCTGACACGGTCAGCGTAGTTCTCCGTGCGAATGGGCGATCGTGATCGGCTGGAGGCGTTCGAGACGGTGGAGGCATTGGAGCGCTCTGAGGCTCTACGATGTCTGCTACCCTCCTTCCGCTTTTCCACCTTTGTGGCTTGAGCCGTTGGAGCGAGAAAGACTGGGGGTGATCCTCCGTGACGACCATCCATCGAAGCCCCAGTGATCTGAATAGGATCCGCCATGGAGATCAATAGATGGGCCGAAGCCCGAACTTAAGGTACTAAAGCAGTGTACAATGATGTGATGAGAGATGATGAAGGTGAGGTGACCCGTTTGGATAGCCACCAAGGTAGGAGGAAGTTTCCGGACAGACCCGTAGCTCTGCACACCCTTGGCTTGATCAGTCTGGAGGGCAGAGCTCGTAGGAATGACGCAGAAAAGTCTCCGAGATATGGAAAAGGAAGGTTTCCAAAAAGCACAATAGCCACGCTACTGCGGTTGTTGCTAGCAGAAAATCGCTTGCGACCGAAAGTATCTCAGCACCAACCGCATCGTCTTCCAAGTATATCAAAAATAACTCATTACCGCCTGAGAGGATTTGTATTGGTATTTATCGTTTAATATGAGCAAAGCTTTGCGAAATATATTTGGCACTTATGCCAAACAACGAATAATGTTCTATGTTTTCTGTAATCAGTCACAATAATATTGTTGTAAACCTGTGAATCCTCTGACAATACACAGGCAATAGTTCTGCCATCTTCTGTTCATACATGCTAAGACACAAGAATAATAGATAAAGAAAATAGGTAGAAGCACTGCTATCTGTGTAACTGTTGCCAGATGATTCAAAGGTTTACAACAATATTATTGTCACCGATTACAGAAAACATAGAATGTTATGTTACTTGTCGTAAATGCGAAATATATTTCGAAAAGCTTTGCTCATACCAAACAATAGAAAACAAAACAAATACTCACAGCCAGTAAGGAGGTATTTCTGATATGCTCTGAAGGCGATGTGCTTGGTGTTGAATTGACACACAAGTAACACGCTAAAGTGGTAGCCATTTTGTGTTGTTTCAACACATTTTTTGCTGTGTATACTGTGTCATGAAAGTGTAAGAGTTGGCCACTTAGTGTTTTTAGGCATGCTAAATATTTCAGGCATAAATGCTATTGTCATTTCCCAAAACAACATTGGAGTGCAAAACCTAGTAGACGGAAGATGTTCCTGAAGGAACTGGGTTTGTAACTTTGCAGGGCACATATTGTATCTAGGTTATCTCTACATTTTCAGCTCCTTCATCTGAAAGCAGAAGTCAAGCGCATCGCTACTCTTGAAGATGAACCCAAATAGGACAAAGAAAAGACTGCTTCTGGATTGTGTGAATTATGCTGGAGTCAAAAGGACAGGAAAATTCAGTCATCATGCTGCAATTGCAACAAGTTGGTCTGCAAGAAGCAGAGCCTTGTGTATTGTGAAGAGTATGCCCCGGATTAAAACGTTACTCTTCCACTTAAGCGTGGGCTAAATGACAGTAAATATGTAATACGGTTTTAAAAAATCTCTAATTTCTATTTTTATGCCATATGGTATTTTCTATTATCGTTCTACATGATATGAAGATAATTTTTATATGGATTCAGTGGAGAAAGCTCAAGTACATGTTGTTTTGAATATTTGTAAGTAATGAATATTTAACTCTGTTACGAAAAAAAAACACAGGTGATTAATATATTCATCCTCTTAACACATACAAACACTATACACACTTATTACAACTTTAAACAAATATATATAAACATTTTATAACAACACATAAAAATATAAAAATAAAAATAGGGTAATAATATTTTTCTTTACGAGTAACGATTAAATCAAAAATCTACCGAACAAAATGTTCTAATCTCGTAGAAAAGATCAATTTTACATAATTTTAGTCTTACATCGCAAAAACATGCAATATATTTTATGTAAAAAAGAAAAAGAGATGGGGTGTAAAACAGCTCGCCCGTGTGTTTAAGTCCTAAAATTTAGTATGTGTTTAGGACGGTTAATTGGGGTCTCTGAGGTATTTCCTGTGCCATTTTTTTTTTCACGTTAATACACAAGGGCTAAGTATGACAAAATAAGAAATGATATAGACAATCTCAATTAATTTGAACCAACCTAGACCAATTATTTCCAACTGGCCAGTGCAAGACGTAGGATTACGCTTTTACAATCATGGAAATCACAGTGAAAAGCACTGCTCGCAGAGCAAAGGAAAATCCAACAATGGGTGTTGCATCCACGAGTAATATGCCTGCAAAATCGTGGAATACGCTATAGATATCCTTGTACGCCTGTCATCACTACCTTTTATCAACGTCTGATTGCCTACCACTCTTCACACACTCTTTTAAGGGCCATTTCACTTATTCTGTATTGTTAAGGGAGCTACGATGTGCAAAGTGCTTTTAGTGTAAGTTATTGTATCTGGATAAGAGATTAGTTCTTGTACTAATAACACGTTTCAAGTTTCGTCCAGCTATGCCACTTGAGAGTGATAGAACATGAAAACTTGCGTTTGTACTTATGTTTCACATACCAGTGTACAACGTCACATAAATAAAGAGGAAACAAAAGTAGCAGGGTATCGTTAAAGATTAATTTTATTCCGAAGTCTCAGATTGACGCTTTATGTCACTCTTATAGATTGAATAAAGTATAAAGGTAACCAAGAAAGTTGTATGTCGCAATTTGTGGAGGTCTGTGTTCAATCGATCCTCACACCATAAGTTGAATGCAAATGGAGATAAGACGAAGGTCAGTTGTTGGTGTTGGTCAGTTACACTTTGAACTTGTGTAAGGACAGAATAAATATGGGACCCCACAGAGCGCCATAAAGGCGTTTATGGTCTACGAGTTCAAACTGAGGTCAAACGTCACTGCAGCCGAGCGGAAGTATGCCAGGCCTTTGGTGAGGGTGTCGTTACTACGCGGACAGTGAAGCGATGGTTTAACAAGTTTAAGGACAGTGACGAAACAGTTGAAGACACACCACGTGCAGGAAGACCAACATATTTACAACATGGTCTTCAGGCAGCAACTGAGGCGAACAGTGGCCAGACATGTTAGGAACTGGAACTACAATTCAGAGTGAGTGGAGAAACCATTCGCCAGCATCTTCATCAAGTTGGGTCGATGGGTCCCACATGATTTCACTCCGGACCATAAGGCAACGCGACCAGATAACTCAATTTCTTTGCTGTTTCGTGTGAGGAAGGAGCCATTTCTGGACAGGATGTTGACATGTGATGAGAAGTTTGTTCTGTACGAAGCTCTAGGGCGCCTTCATCATTGGTTAGAATCCCATTAAACGGTTCCAAAACAGTCGAAACCAGCACTGCATCATAAAAAGGCCCTCTTGTGTGTTTGGTGGATTGTTCGCCTCATCGTGCATCGGGAACTAATACCGGCTGGTCAGAGCATGAATGCAACAGTGTACTGTGAGCGGCTGAGTCATGTTGAAAAAACACTCATAACTTTGAAGCCGACACTTCTGAATCGCAAAGGGGTTCTCCTGTTACAGAAATACGCTAAGACCCACGTGGCTAGGATGACCCGGGACACCATAATACGCCTTGGATAGGAAACACTATTGCATCCATCATACTCCCCAGACATTGTACCCAGGGCCGGATCTACGGAATATTGCACCCGGGGCAAAGAAGTTTTTCTGGCGCCCCCTTCCACTAAGTCGAAGTATTTTATGTTAGGAATTGGAACAAATCTTAGGTTAACATATGCATTTTAAAAAGTTTAAACTATTTGTAATCTTTTCCCCTTTTATAACTTCTACTGAAATTTGTGTACACATAAGAGCTTGAAACCAATTACGAAGCGTATCCAAAAGTTACAAACTGAGAAGTATTAAAAGTCATTTTATCGTTCAATCGAAACACAAACCGATACATTATGCAATGTTTACGTTTCATTTATATTAAATATTTCTGATATTTTTTTAAAACTTAAATTCTGAAACTGGTTCTTCTGTTGAAGCTAATTTATTTCGAAAATAAAATACTCTGTTATACTGAAATCAAAATTCTCAAGATTTTCCTCGTAAGCAATACATAGTTGTAGAAGTAGAAGATGCACCTTTGTTATATACAGGTATTGTGACCTATTGTGAAATGTCCTTCAGATTTTTAACCTAAAGTAATATTAGTGTTATAATAGAAAAAACAAAACAAATACATAACAATTCAAACAAGCTATAAAGATAACCAAATTCTGTTGCTTTTTTGTGGAGGTATGTGTCCCATTGGCCCTCACGCTATGAGTGAATACGAATGGAGAAAAGGCGAAAGTCAGTTGTTGGTGTGACTATCCAACATACTACATGGTTGTGACAGTTCAGTTACACCGTGAACTTGCGTAAGGACATAGTAAACATGGGACCTCCACATAGTGTCATAAGGGCGTGTATACTTTACGAGTTCAAACTTGGGCCGAACGCCGCTGCAGAGGGGCGAAGGTATGCCAGGCCTTGGTGAGGGTGTCGTGACCACGCGGACATTGCAGCGGTGGTTCAACAAGTTTAAGAACGATGATGAAACACTCGAAGACGTACATGTACAAACGAATTAGTCTCAGAAGCGACAGTCCTATTAGCGACAGGAACTGTTGTCTGTCCTATGAGCGACCGGTTCATTTACATTGAGATGATAGAAGATGATATTATTCCATCTCGTAAAATATGTTTGTCTCTTGCGTTATTAGCGCCCGAGCAACCTTGGTAGGAAATATGTATGTGCCAGTGATACTGTTCGTCAAATATATTTTTCCTCTACTGTGAGTGCAAATAAAACTTATTTTAATTTTGAGTTAGATTTGACATAAAACATATCAAATAACTTAACGAGACAACAGGGATATTTCCATGAAAAGTATATTCCTATGTAATTATTGAAAATCCAGTTGTAATATCCCCTTTCTTCAAAAGCTCTGTTTTCTGTACTTAATTTGATTCAAATCTAATTACTCACTAAGCCCAGTAATATATTTTATTTTGAAAAACTTACACGTGTAACAGTTTCGCCGTGAATAAAATAAAAAAAATGCCAATGACAAAAGACAGCTTTTGAGATCCCTTACATCTGATTGACTATTCTCAACCAATCCCACCAATTACAATGCAGTTCACTCTAAACAATCCAACAGGTAAACAAACTTTTTAAACTACCTTCTTAACTATTGTAAGCTACTAAAACGTAAACTAATTGCTTAATTTGCCTTCCTTCCTTGTCGTGTAGCAATCTGAAATAGTACCTTATAACTAGACGAACTGTTAAGTCCTCCGAGAGATTTGTAACTTGTGTAATAATTTCTTCGAATACACCGAGTTTTTAGATTTCTTTGATATCCTCAAGTGGTGAACACCCTGTTTCCATGGGCGCCCAATGAGAAGGCAGAGGTTGCCCCCCTGGCTCACAAAAATGTATACGTAATATAGCAAACCACATATATTAAATATCAGATATACCAGACGTGATACAGCAACCATGGAGATACCCTTCCCTAGAAAATTTTCTTCGGGCGCCCCTGCCTCTTTCTACTTTCTTTCTTATGCCATAAACATATTCAATCTAAACTTATGCTCCGTATAATTTTAACATGAACTTATTAATTATATTAGAATCATCGAGAGCATTCTCATGTATTACATTCAGGTAGAGCGAAATTTTTCATAGTACATTTCGTTAGGTTCTAAATCACATTAGCATAAAACAAGTTAAAGAAGAGAGAACCTTATCTTCTTCCATTATCTTAGTATGAACGAATCGGTGACTCATAGAGCAGTTAACAGATTGAATCGGTCGCTCATAGGACAGTTAACAGTTCCTATCGCTAATAGAACTGTCGGAAGTGGGAAGACACCGTACAAACACATGTACAAAATGAATATCTTCAGGCAGCAATTGAGGTGTACAATGACCAGACATGTAAGGAACTGGGACTACAATTCAGTGTGAGTGGAGAAACCATTCGGCAGCACCTCCATCAACTTAGGAAGCAATACAAGTTGGGTCGATGGGTCCCACATGATTTGACTCCGGGCCAGAAGGCAACACGAGCAACACCTGTGTTTGTTTGCTGTCTCGTCTGAGGCAGGAGTCATTTTTGGACAGTGTTGACATGTGATGAGAAGTGGAAAACTCCACGGGGACGTTATCATTGGTTACCATATCATGAACCGGTTCCAAAACAGCTGAAACCAGTACTGCACCATAAGAAGGTCCTGTGCATTTGGTGGACTGCACACAGCATCGTGCATCGGGAACTGCTACCAGCCGGTCAGAGCATCAATGCAACTATGTACTGTCAGCAGCTGAACCATGTTCAAGAAAAAACTGAAAACTCTGGAGCCAGCACTACTGAATCGCAAGGGGGTCCTCTTGTTACAGGACAACGCTAAACCTCCGTGGCTAAGATGACCCGGGACACCATTCCACGCCTTGGGTGGAAACACTACGCCCCCGGACATTGTCCGTTTAATTATCACCTGTTCAATTCCTTGGACAATCACCTTAGAGGACGCCAGTTCAAATCCCTTGTAGAGGTTGCAAATCACACTTGATACCTTTTTCACTTTACGGCTCACCAAGTTCTACCGCGATGGAAGCCATAGCCTTCCAGAACGTTGGCAGAAGGCCATCGATGCTGATGGGGACTATTTTTGATCTTCCAGGTACGTCTTAGGTGACATATCGATGTTCAAAAATGGTTGGTGAAAAAGCGACAGGACTTCCTTGGTTACCTTTATATTTAGAAACATGTCTCCATAAATACGGACCCTTAACTTGATAACCTGTAGCTTCCTTTTCTTCTGTTGGCTCAGGAAATTCTTCATTGACTTACTTTATGATTCCTCCTGTGTGTATATTGGCTTTTCAATTGTATGCTTGGCTTCACTTTATGTGCGGGCCTTCCACCTGTATGTAGATAATTATGTATATTGACTTTTGTCAAATGACATTGGCTTTCTCATGTATATATTGGCTTTTCTCCACGGGTAAAAGTGAGAAGGGACGGGGGCACGTCGTCCTCCCACTTCCATAAAATATATCTGGCGTCCTCCCACTTTCTAAAAAAATACGATCAGTAAAGATAGACAAGAGGGACAATGTGACGTCACGCGTCCCTCTACCTTTTCAGATCCACTTTTACCCCTGCTTTTCTCATATGTATATTGGCTTTTCGCGTGTGTATATTGCATTTTCCTCGCATCTGTATATTGGTTTCACTCTATGTGTGGACCTTCCACCTGTAAGTTTAAGGTAGATAGTTACACACGTTTCACATCCATTTTTGTGTAACAATAAATATAGAGAACAAGTACTTTTATTTATAGTATCTATTAATAACGGTATTCTATATAATTCCCTTCTCGTTTGTAACATGCGCTCACAAAAATAGTTTTTTGACTTTCTTTTATGCAAAGTTTTCAATAATTTTTTCATAAGATGTTGATTGAGCAACTTTGTTTCATTAACTAATATTGCCAAATCTGAGAGCCTTTCCTGTCCCATGGATGAACATAAGTATGTTTTAATAAGTTTTAGTTTGCTGAAACTTCTTTCACAAGTTGCCACTCTGCATGAAAGTATAAGAAAAATTCTAAGAACCACTGAGACGTTTGGACAGACACTTTGAAGGCCATTTTCGGTAATCATGTCGAGTATGTTCCTTGGGGTGGACATTTTGAGGTCCGGCAAGAATATAACAGCCTGGTCATTAAGACTCGCAATTTCTACACATATTTCTACGGCATTCAAATTGTCTTGATATTTCAAAGCGAGATACGCACACGATTTTTCAGGTCCTTCGAAGACATTTCACACAATGAGCTTCATCTGAGGAAGCTGAAGTCCTTGCTTACTTTTTTGAGCCTGTCCATTCTACTAAAGAGTTCCTCCCGTAAGAGGTCAAGAATTCTGGAGAAAGATTGTCTAAGGTGATCGTCTTTAGTAAAAAGTCTTCCTTCATCCTCTCCTGACATTCTCTTCTTCTTCAAGATACACTTTTCTCTGACCTTCCACATCTATCAAATTAACAGGAACCTTCGCTTCCGACAGCCATCTGTCAAATCCATAATTCTGAACCTGAAGCTTGTGTTCAAAAGATCAGATAACAAATTAAGAGACATTTGCAAACTCAAATCCTTATTCTCAGTGTTTCTTCTAGACTGTTTCTAGGGGGAACTTCTCCCCCGGAGGAGACCAAAATAATATGTCTATAATGTAATAATAAATAGAGTAGTACCGTGTGAAAATAATATGTGCCCCTCCCAATACTAAGTGTGCCCCCCAAGGAACATATTGTTCTGAAAGAAACAATATTTATTCTGCTTTTCTTTGTTAGCTCCATTTATTTCATACAAAACTGAATCCCAAAATACTAAATTATTTACGAATTTGAAATCTTTGATTGATTTCATTAAGTTTTTGGCAACTGATTTGACTTCTGAATTAGAGGAAGTGGTTATAATTTCATCAAATGCTGCGAGAACATTTCCCAGCTTAGATTTCCCCCCACTTTCTTCATTCCACCAACCATCTCAACATCATCCATACATGCTCTCAATCAGCTGCGCCCCGGGGCAAATGCTCCGAGTTGCCCCCCCCCCCATAGATCCGGCCCTGATTGTACCGTTCCATTATCACCTGTTCCATTCCTTGGATATTCACGTGAGAGGACGCCAGTTCAAATCTGTAGTAGAGGTGCAAATTGCATTTGATACCTTCTTTGTTCCACGGCCAAAACGTTTTACGCGATGAAGTCCATGGCCTTCCAGAATGTTTGCAGAAGGTCGTTGATGCTGATGGGTAGTATTTTTGATCTTCCAGGTACGCCTTAGGTCACATATCGATATTCGAAGGTGGTGGTTGAAAAAGCGATAGAACTTTCTTTGTTACCATTATACTTTTAAGAGGGCAAGAAATGTTTGTGTATACCGAGATGAACAAAGAATATCCAGGATCAAGGCAAAAAAAGTCTCATTGGATTATTTTACTAGAATCCAATTGCAAAAGTTCCTTTTTACTTTCTGTAATGACGAACAGCATGGTTCCTTTTTCTTATTTTTTTTTTCTGATCAACACCATTTATCTCACTTTCTGTATCTTTGGAATTTCTTATACGTATATCTGCTGTTGAAATCCTACTTATATATAAAACTACACGAACTGACATGAAATAAAAGGGTACATCCGGTTGACGTGTAAAGTTGAAATTTGTCATAATTTTTGCTTTCTCGGACTAATCCACAGCAAAATTGCCAAAAGTGAATATTCTTTTTAACTTTTATATGGTCTAAAGATGGGATGAAAAAATTCCTCCGGAAGTCACTATAAGCATTAGTTCATTGCCTTAACCAATGTGTAACGAAATGACACATATTATAGGGGAAGGTCGGGTAGTATCGGACACTTAAGGAACATGTGATGTAACAACTTTATGATAATCAGAAATTAAATAAAAACCTCATATGTGCAATCTTCATATATATCTTTATAACACTATATAAACCGTATTTCACTTTTACTACAAAATTTAGAGAAACTGAAAAAACTGTAAAAGTCTAATTTTTCAAGATATAAAAAACTGACGGGTTATATCGGACAGATCTGTTATTACCTTCTTAGATTCCTTACATGTCTTCTTACATACCTTACAAACTGCAGATTGTTATGTTGTATTGCAAATATCACATTTATAATAAAATTCATCTCTCTCAAGACTTGCACAGTTTTCATGTGCCCAACCTTTGCACGAATTACACTGTATTCAGTTCTCATCAAAGTTTTCCCCACAAATTATGCAGTCAGTCTTTGTTTCACCGTCGAATTTCAGAGACTTCTTTTCTGATCCAACTGCTTGGTTGAGCATCAAATACGGCTTCCTTCGGGGGCATCTTTCGTAAGTTCTTTGTCCATTCTTACTCTTGGGAACACAAATAATGGAGGGATAAATTGATCACCTGACGCGTTTATGCACAGAAGAATTGTTACGTTTTTGCCTCTTTCTCCAGATGTTAATTTCTCCACCTGCTTTTTCCCTTTTATAGACACAATTTTTCACTGATTTTCATGAACTACTGACACACCAGTTTCTTTAGCATTAAAAATTCTCGATGTTTTAAAAGAATATTTATTCATAAGTTCAGAGAGTTTGTCAAAAAAAAATGCCAACGTGCTCCTTGTTGAATCCTATAGCTCGCTGCAAACTTGTGGACTTCGTGCACCTCAAACTTAAATCGGGATGTCTCTTCATGAAAGAGCAATAAAAATATTTCCCGGCTAGTCCTTTATTTCTGTAAAATTTATGGTTCAGTTTAAAATGTTCAGCAAACTGAAATGCTAGTTTCAAAAATTATTTCTTATTGAGAGGCATCAACTGGCTGTCCAAATGTTTGACAAGATTATACAGTAACTTACCTTGTTTATCCGTAAAAGTGTTTTGAAATTTACCCATTGGCGGTTTTACTTGAATTTCTTTTCCCAAGGAAAGAAATCTTACCCTGTCACCTAAAGTGCTTTTCGGGGCGCAAGACTTTTACTTGTTTCTCTTGTACTCATCCCACCACTTATTACTTTTTCAATTGCTGTTTTCATATTTTCCCCTGACCATTTACCTCTCCTTTTGCCCATTTCTACCTGAAAAACATGAGAGAACTATAAGATTTTGCATTGAAACTTCGAATATTGCTCTCCGATATTGGCCGCCAACACCCTGTCCGATACCACCCGACCAACGTGCATAATAATAAAGAGTACTGAAATAATTTGTCTTGCAATGTAGGCAATGGTATAATGCCAATTAGGATAGAAAACTACAACAAAAATGTACAACTACTTAAATTCGTATTTCACTTACCTTTGTTTTAGTAATTAGCCGACAAAATTAAGTACGTACAACCAAAAACCGCACAAAAACTTCAAATCGTTGCACCACATATACACCTTTCAACGTACTATCTCAGAATGTTTGCGCCACGCTTCCCTCACAAAGAACTACTAACACGTGGCTAAAGAGTGTCGCCATCCTATTCCAAGAGTAGTGAATTATACACTGTCCGATACTATACGCTGTCCGATACTATCCTACTTTCCCCTAAGTATTGCACTATAAAATAGAGTTATGCGTTAGCTACAACATAAGAAACTATTTCCTGTTCTTATGTATCCTGTTATCTAAAAATGTAACATATAAGAGGAAAACTTGATAAGTTTTAGGATGTGTATGCAAGATGGCACTTGCTGTTAGATCTTGCTACTCCTGTGCTCAGTTTTATGAATTTTTTACGTATAAGCATAAATTATTTTACAAGTAGTTATCTCTTTACGGAATATGGATTTTATATGACCGTTTTTTGTGTTATGTTTTACATTTTATCCAAATATTATTCTAAGTTTAAGGAAATAGTTTTAGCGGCTAAATCTCATGTTTGCGCAGGACGCCATAATGCTTCGTTGCCAAACTTGTATGTGTGCTGTTGCAGTCACAGTAGTAGGGCAATTCCTTGTTAGCGTTTGAAGTCCAGAAGCGGAACCTGTCAATTGTGACAAAACTATTATAATTATTAAAAGATTAAAAAGGGGAAACGGGAGGAATCATATAAAAGGAAAAAGAATCCAACTCAAAGTAGAAGGTCGAAGAGCTAAAGGAAGCGAAGAGAAAGGGATAATAATTTTAAGAAACAGCTAAGCGCTTTTCAACGTTTAACTGTTTGTTGTCACGTAAATATTATACATACGTATAATATAAAGATAGTTTATTTTTACTATCATTTTGAACGTTAAATATGTAATATGTGTTCTTTCTTCTTTTTCTTTTCTTTCTTTCTTTATTTTTAATGAAATTTAATTTGCTAAGGTAAAATATTATATCTTCTTCAAAATAATTTATGTTTTTGAGCTTTCGTATGTACACGAGTAGTTGCCTGAACCAGTTTGTGGAAAATACTAATTCATTTCGCTTACTAGAGAAGATCGTGGGGTGTTACTCTGACTTCATATTGATCCTATGCTTAGTCGTCTCCTTTTTTTCATATGAAACAATTAGGCAAGCAGAGAAATCAATAGCAAGCGTGTTCGAATTATGAGCTTTAAAAATTCAAAATCGAACAGTTCTAAAAAAAAAGTTTGAAGTAACCATATTTTGAGATACACGCTTCATTTTTGGTACTGGAGTGTTTTCTTGGGCGCTCGACAGAATGATGAGATCAAAATGTACGTATTTTGCAAGATAAGGGAACTTATTGGGGAGAGGTTGGAGCTTGAAGGGTAATGGCGTTTTAACACTTGCAAATTGCCAACTGATTGGCACACCGGGTCAGTAAGCTAATAAAATTTATTTGCCACTCCTATTCTACTCTATTGTCGTTTGAATGTCACTTTCCTGTCACCTTAACATTGAACAATGGCATATGTCTTCGAAACGCTTTGCCGCGGAACTAACATGAACGGGACTCCCAACCCAGCCGGCCTTTGTGTATTATGGAAAAAATGAAATATTTTATTTTAACATCCGACGATTATGCCCTTTAGGCTAAGGAAGACGATGATTAAGGCAAGTGAATAAAGATGGAAGAATAGATGGAATAAGGGAGGAAACGGGAGTATCCCGAGAAAACCCATGGACATGATGGTATCCATTGTGGAAGACAGTGTTTCAATATTTAACCACTAGCCATTTCTTTTTATTTATTTATTTTTTTTTTTTTTAATTTTCAACGGATTTTAATGACGATTGTTTGAAAATAGTGACCAAACTTCAGGCAATATTTTACGGCATTCCGCGAGAAATGTGACCAAAAAACAAACAATCGGCTAGCGATGATATGTGCAAAACAGCGGTTTTCTCGGGAATAAAAGCCACCTGTTCACAACTTTAAGCGCACATTCCCGTTAACATTTTTTTTTTAATTTTTCGGTCTAGTTTGTCGTTGAATGTCTTAGAATATTCCTTGGAGTTGTACCAATATTTTCCCATAATCGACATTCATATTCACTGAAAATTAAGCACATGGCTACCGATCATGTATTAGAACACCGTATTCTGCGATACATAAGCATAGGCCGACAGGGTCGGAGTACCGCTCATGTTTGTTCCGCGGCAAGCCTCTCTGGCGCTGCGCGAGCTCTTTGGATCGCCATTTACGCATGATTAACACAAATGAAATATCAGTGGTACACATTAATATTTGTATTCACTGTCAATGCCAGCCTGTAGTGGATAATTTATTTGATTTAACTACATTTTAACAATAACCAGATTTTCGTTTTCCATGTATGATACTGTGTTGTAGTGCGCCCCAGTGCATTTTTTTCTGAACAGATGATTCGGATAAAGTAACATATTGGTGACAGAACTGCTTGAAAAAATATTGGTCTCACTCCTAGCTACAGAAGGGGTAGAACACTATAATACAGATCATCGTACACGACGTTCTTCATCGAATTTTACACGCCTGGCAAAGCGTTTTCGATACTAATGTTATTGTTCAATTTGAAGGTGGAGGAAAGTGATATTTGAATGACACTACAGTCAAACAGGGGTAGCAAATACATTTTATTAGCCTATTGGCCCAGTATACCAAATGAGAGGCAATTTGCAAGCCTTCACCCTCTTCCAAATATTCGCCCTCATCTTGCAAAATGCGTACATTTTGATCTTACCACTATGTTGGGCTCCCAAGAAAATTCCCTGTTACTAAAACTGAAGCGTTTATCTCAAGAAATGGTACTTCAAACTTTCTGCAAAATCTGTTCAATTTTGAACTTTTAACGCTCATAATTCGAGTAAGCTTGCGATTGAGGATTTCTCCGGTTGCCTAATTGTTTCATATGTAAAAAGGCGTTGACTGAGCATAATATCGATACGAAGCCAGAGTAACACCCCCCGACCTTCCCTAGTTAGTATTTTTTTAATCGTAAAACCTACAGCTTAGATTGTGTTTTT
Source organism: Thermobia domestica (assembly GCF_964235325.1). Classification (NCBI taxonomy): domain Eukaryota; kingdom Metazoa; phylum Arthropoda; class Insecta; order Zygentoma; family Lepismatidae; genus Thermobia; species Thermobia domestica. The sequence goes on from NC_137459.1 coordinate 7,633,803, forward strand.
TTTTCCTATAGAGAAAAGAAAGTATGTATAGCTTCAGTTCAGAAACGCAACGACTCCTGTAGAAATGCAAATCCTTTTTCTACTCCGGAGCTGCAGTGGCTCCGTGGTAGAGCACTGACATTTTGTACTTGATGTCGCTGGTTTGATTTTAGCTTTTCCAGGCGGGCTTTATGTGTGTGGGGGTTTCCCGTGTGCTCCTACTTTTCTCATTCTATCATTTCATACATTCTTAATATCACCGTCTCGTTTAGCCTACATGGCATAACCGAGAAATATGAATGTTTTTTTTCTGCGACGTTCTATCATTGTGCTTCGAAGGAAAGGTAGACGGTGATGATGGCAACGAATGAAATGGTTGAATGAAAGAAAGGGAGGGACCCGGAGGAAACCTCACATATGGTTTGTCCACCACAAAGCCCACTTGGCGCGAGCTGGGATCCAGCCAAAACCTCACCCACCAGAAGTGAGTGCTCTATGCCTACCTCTTATTGATCCAATATTCTGACCGTAAGTGATACGTTTACCATTTGCGGTTTCAACATAAGAATAAGAAGCGGAGATGGAACCCATGCTTGGAAAACTGAATCTATACCAACAAATAATTTCTTGTTATCGCTTGCCGTCTTTACTCTATGTAAATTGCAAGTGTGATAAGGGGCAATACAGAGTGACAGGATGAAGTAGCTACAATCATTGGCATGAGTCACAGTTCAATCTGTAACATTATCCACGCTGTGCTCAGATTTCGCAATGTATGCGCTAGGATGATATCACGCCAGCTGATAGACAAACTGAAGCAGCGATGTGTTGATGTGTGACGAGATTTTGTCACGCCGTAAACGAGAAGGTAGTGACTTTCAGAAGAGATTCGTTATTGGATATGAAATATGGGTGCACTATTACATTCCGGAAGTAAGGAAGCGAGCATGCAATGGCAGTATCCATTATCGGACACAATCATCTACAGGGGAGATAATACTTTCTTCTGGGACCAAAAGGGTGTCATTTTGGAGCATTAGAGCCTAGGAAACGCATAGTCAATAATATCTTGTATTCCGATCTCCAAAAAGATCCTAAACCTGCTATACGAAGTGACACGGACTTCTAGCAACAAATTTCCTTCTACAACATAACAATACTCGGCCTCATACTACTGCCTGTGCAATGGCTGCGATCATTGAAAATCTTCGAGTGTCTACCTCATCCACCTTGCGTACCGAATCTCGCCTCACTGGTTTTCAGATATTTGTATCTCTTAAAGAGGCAATAGAGAGAAAGAATTTTCATTCTGACGAAGAGGTGCAACAAATGGTGTATGACTGGTTGCGTAACCAATCAAAGAAAAAAGTTTTCAGATGCATTGAGACACTTTGTAACTAATGGGAAACTTGTATTGAGCGTAGAGTGGATTGTGTAGAAAAATGAAATTCATGTGTCTCATATGCGATCAATGTTTAAAAAAAAAAACAGTTTTTAAGTTGTTTTTTTACTGTCTTTGTAACACTAGAAAATTGTTATTTCCGTAAGTACTGGATATGGAAGTGGAGATACAACTTTAACAACCGGTTCCAAGAACCTGAAAAATTTTAATAATCAGCTCGGGAGAACCAGGTGAATGACACCATTGAACAAAAGCAACATGCTCTGTCAACGATAAAGCCATGATTTCCCGAAACGGAGGCAAGGTGGCAATCGCTTTTCTCTGCATCTTCGAAAGGTGTTTGGTTGTTTTAAAACGCTTTTATCCAGAAACACACGTCAAGGCACATTATATTTGGTTACACCCAGGCCTATTTAGTGCAGTGCACAAAGTTATGTAATATACCTCAATAATAATTGTTTTGCATTAAGCATTAAGGGCATCAATGTATGTCGGGCTTTTGTCCCTTTCTCGCCCTTGGAAAAATCCTGTGGGTGTTTCTGGATAAAAAGTATTCTTGTTAGGAACCGTTATCATCTTCAGGTGTGCATAGTATGAAGTATGAACCATACTGAAATATAGCGTGAAACTGGTTTGAATATACGCCACTATAAACAAGAATTAGAGAATTCATACCTGGGCTTGTTATTGTAGAAGATCATGTGTTATATGAAGTACAGCAATCAAGATGCAAAAGCAAGTACTTGCAAAACACTTGGAGAAATGAAGTAGGTTGAATATACTAGTAAATTTTAATAAAATTAGCTGTAAATAGCTCGGTAGATAGATCACCTCTGGCGTACGAGATAGCTGGTTCGATCGCATTTCTCGCCAGGAGGACTTTATGTAGGACACATAGTGTGCGTGGATTTTATCGGTGTTTTCCCACTTCCTTCAGTCCACCATTTCGATCACTGCTTCTTTTAGATTCGGAATATAATCGTGGAATATTAAACTACAGAATTTCAAATTACGCCTTCGGTACCCTAACACCCGTGCTAATCGTGTAGCTTTACTCACTACGGGCCTTATACAGTCATTCTGATGCGTGATTAGTGCCATACTAAAACCTTCGATTAAAATATGTTTCATGCAGTAATCAGGCTTTTAGTATGACGCAAACCATACGTCGAAACGACTATGCATAAGGTCCTATAAGTCTCAGATTCCTAATTCCACCTGGATTGTGGTACAAATCTGTCTATGTAAGTAAGGAACCTAGTAAAAGTTGGTACACGCAAAAAAAAGAAAGGTTACTAGTAAACAAGAAAAAGGTGGACAGTAACCAAATTAGTTTGTCAATATATAGACAACAGAGTCGTGTGTCCCAGCAGCCAAGCCAAAAAGGTTAACGAGAGAAGGTGATCGTAACCTTGCGTTACAGGTTAACATTGCTAGGTTACAGTGTAATAACTCACAGGGGTACGCTAACCGATCACGTAGTTACCACTATTAATCATAGCCTGTAACCGGTAACCTTGTTAGTATGTTGGAATAACCGACTGCTCGGTTAACGAAACAGGGTGCGACAACTTTCTAACCGTGTATTTTGATTAGTATAACTTATTTAATAGACTGAAACAGTGTGACGTCACATACTTCTCGTTGCTATGGTGATCGGAGCTTTATTTTCTAAACAACATGGTCTAGACGTATTAACTTCTGGATTGCAAACATTAGAAGGAAAACTTGTAATGTAAAAAAAAAAAAAAAAATCCAATGAATGGAACTACGAAAAGATAGGAAGAGCAAGTAATTTGGTAAATAATATAATAAAATATGGCAAGCATTGAAAGTGAAATGTTTCCTTTGATACCGTAGATTTTGTGTATTTATCTATACATTTGGAGGATACATTAAGTGTCAAAATACTTAACTTGTTTATTATCGGATATTAAGCTTAAATAATTCTGGAAAATCTTTATTTAGTACCACCAGTATCACACATTACATTGCAAGTGTGTAGGGCTACAGAATTAGTATTTAAAACTTAACCGATCAGAAATCGGTCCAGACTGATAATTCTCAGCATGCATATGGCTACAAGCCTAGTGTCCTCTTTTGTTTTGATTGATTATTTTGTAGCCAGTGTAACTATGCACTCATATTTTATAGTGTGGGTATAAGAAATCTGAATGCGGCAATATAATTAACATTATTTTCAAAGTAGACAGTGATTTTTCCTTGTAGACAAATCGTATTTTGTTCTAGTTTCATTGTGCCGACAGCTTGTCAGTCTCTATCTTAGAGTTTGTACATTGCGTATAATTGCTTTTGTTCATTATGGATTACGTGGTAATGACGCTAGCGTTTCTTATGCAATTTTTATGTTATCATTTTACGTAGAAATAGTGGTCCCTGTAAAAGATTTCTTAGATGTTCATGAATTACTGAATTTCACTCGTAAATTTTTTAAATAGTGACCCCATATTCTTAATCTGTACATTTTCTTACTAACTTTACTTTATATAACTCTTCAAAATATTATACAATTGTCTGACAGTCTGTGATTATTAACAGCAGACTTAACAGTATTCCTTTCAATTCATGTGTTTGTTTAGAAAAAAACCTGGCGATCACCATGGTAACGAGGAGGAAATGACGACATCACTATTTCAGTCTATAAACAACAGTAACAGATATTCACTCAGCCACGAGCACATCAAAAAATACAATACTAAAGTAGATAATAACTACCTAAATTTATTTTCATTTCTAGTATGTACTTTTTTTTTATCGTCATCCCGTTTAAAAGCTAACGCCCTATTTTTTTTTTTTTTTTTTAACAAGAGTTTCATTCCCATCCAATGGATGGGCGGGCCGTAGAAGGCAACACCTTCTCTGTGGCCAGAGATATTTTCAACTTTTGGAAGTAGATGACATGGAGAATGATTTCAGGCTATAGAATAATGTGGATTGAAGTAAGGAACTAATAGCAAATCAAGTTGACGAGGATCTGTAAGAGGTGGCTATTGTGTTAAAATGTTTCTTGGGTACATGTGCAGAGGTTATGAGCAATATATATGTGGATTTCGTTGGTAGATACGGCGGTCAGGATTATACTGATCTATGGCTTCGGTGTATTCGTATATTGCTAACAGATGATCCAGTGGTGGGTAGGCATAGCGCGGTACAGCAGGAACTTGGTCTAACAGCTCATGGACAATGGGATGTGCCAATTGTATTCGTGTCGCTATGTAGCGTTGGCGTAGATGGTAGAGGTGTGGCAAAATAGTTGGAAATTGCGCACGACGATATATTTCAGCAGTGGGAGTATCGAAAGCGAGAGAGTAGGCCAGACGTAAGGCATGTCTTTCGAGAACTTTCAGACGTTCATAGTAAGTTGGTGCTGCTGATAACCAGGCAAGATGTCCATACGTGAGAGCTGGGCGTACGAAGACTTTATATGTTAGCAGTAGAAGTTGTGTATTAAGACCCCACGTGGTGCCTTTAAGGTTTCGTAAAAGGTTCAAACGGCGCCGGATATTAGCTTCCAATTGTTTTAGATGAGGCTTCCAAGTAAGATGTTTATCAAATATTACTCCCAGATATTTGAGACTGTTTTGAATTGGGATTGGAGAGTCAAAAAGGGTTAAATGTAGACGTTCCGGATTGCGACTGTTGCAGTATTTATTGCGTTTGAGCCCAAAGAGAGTCATTTGAGTCTTAGTGGAATTCAGCTTTAGCTTCCATTTCAGGCACCATGTAACTACTAACGCCCTACCCTTATAAGCCACCAATATCACAAGTATTTAACAACTAACAGTGAGAATTTGTTTGGGTGATACTCTTCCCTATAAGCAAAGACGTAAAAGGATTTTGATATTTGTACCGTAAAGCAACGTAAAACGCATTATGTTTCCTGAACACATTACAAAATTATTGTTACGAGTGTGTGAAATATTTGACGACAATTACATAACTAGTAGTGCTACCATCTAGTGTGGATATTTGTACTAGAAACATGTCACATAACATTTTATTCATTTAAATCTCAGAATATGGATAAACCTCCGTAAATAAACCTTCCTTCACATTTCTCTATCAATTTATGTAGAATCCATATTTTAATAACTGTTTTCCTATTCCTTCGGATGTATTCATAATTCTTAAAACTTTTCGTTCTTAAAATTGCAAATGGCGACCTTGCTGTTTGTACTTCTAGTAATGCAGTGTTACCAGTAAACAAGTTTCGGAGGGTTAAATTTGCCTTGTGTGAAAATCGGTTGATAACAACACAGTGTTTTAAATTAAATTAACCTTCTTGAATTGGTTACCTTCTTCTAACCTATTTTATAGGTTAATATCAACCAAACACTGGGTTGTTTCTACACATTTTCTAGTAACCTTTCTTGATTGATTACCGGCGACCTCGTAAAATTAACCTTTTTTGTCTCAGAAGGGTTGTTACAAATTATTAACTGGTTCTAGCAGCTAAATTGTCCATTAACCCCCACTAGGTTACCACTTATTTTTCTCAGTGTAACAGTTTTCATTTAACACAGTTTAAGCCGTATTTTGCCCAGAAAACGCTAGAATATTAGCCATGATGTTTAATCCCCTAAACTAAAGCGGCTCCGAGGATTGCAACTTCACTTATAAAATACCATTTTCGAACTACTAAGAATCTATGTACCCTATGTACCCAGAAAATGATTTTGTATTTGTACACATATTCTTAATCTGCACCGTAGAGACATCTAGTTATAAATAAATGTATAACGTTCCACTGCAATTTTCTGAGAAACTATTACCATAAAAATGATATAATTATCCTCTAAATGAAAATTGACTAGCGCTTTGATCAGAAAACGCTGGAATTTTAACCATGAAAATTAAGCCTCTAAAGTAGAGCTACACCAAGGATGGCGACTACGCTTATAAAATACCATTTTTGAGCGTACTGAGAGTGTTTTGTCCAAAAGATGAAGTTTATGTAATGATTTTTTATTAGTATACGATTTCTTAATCTGCGCCCTAAAGACATCTAGTTTGAGAGAAATATACGCATAACGTTTTATGAGTTGAAAAAATCACTTTTAATCCAGGAATATAATTAATTCACATTTTAAAGCAGGCATTATTGATTAAAATGGAAATAAAAGCTCTCATTTCTCTTCGTAGTAAATCATGTATAAAATGTGATCGTGCATAAACACTTTTCTATCCATAACTCATGTGGCAACATCGCATGTGTCGCAATGTGCTCTGCCATCTAGTGAGAAAGTTTTACCCTAAAGGTGACTAGCGATCCTGCTTAAGTTTATTTTTTTTTTTATTTTTTTTATTGAACCTATAATCTAATACGTCAGGTACTCGAAATTGGAATAAAAGGTTGAATAAAAATTTCCAAATTTAGAGTGGTTTTATGGGGAACTGAAAAATTTTGGCCAGATTATTTATTTGCGACATCTTCTACACCCGTGGGCCGCAGTGGCTCAGTGGTAAAGCGTTCGTCTCTGGTGTATGAGGTCCCTGGTTCAAAAGCTCCACCCACCAAGTGAACTTTGTGGTGGACAACCACCGTGTGTGTGGGTTTCCTCGGGGTTCTCCCGTTTCCTCCCACTTTCTTCATTCCACCATTTCATTCATTACTCATCATCACCGTCTCCTTTAGCCTAGCCGGCATAACCATGGGACCTAAAACTTAAAAATTTTATTTCATTTCATCTTCTACACCCTAAAATGTTTAGGCACTTCCAGCAGGATTAAAACGATGAAATGGCATGATTGCAGCTTTCAGGGACCAACCCATAAGAAAATTGCCTATAGTGAATATTTTTTTTTAATGGGTCTAAAGGGAGATGAAGAAGTTTCCATGTTATTTAAATGGGCTTTTTGTTGGGATACAAAATTTTACCTTTTAGATAGTTGAAATAGGAAAATAAACTTGAAATTTGGTAGAAATGTGGGTTTAAGAAATACGAGGCCGTAGGCCAAGCTAACGCGGAGGTCTGGGGGCAATATCCCCAGCTGGTCAAATTCACTAAATATTAAGAGCAAATGCACAAAATTCACTTTCGAATCAGAAGCTGATGCATAAGAGATGCAAGGTCGTAGGCCTAGAAAACGCGGGGCTCTGGAGGCAAAGTCCCCAGCTAACCAAATTTAAATTAATAAAAGTATAAAAATGTTTGACGCTAAATGTTATATTTAGATTTACTGCATGGAGGCGATGCTCACTGAGAAGTGTGATATCTCTAAAAGAAAATCTGTGAATATGGGTGAAACTGAATTATGTACTCATGACTATCCTTTCTGAGAATCTGCGGAAAATGACAAAGATTACAACATAGAATGTAGTCTTGCTCTTATTGTGGGCAGAATGCAGTTGCCAAGAGATATGTCTCACTTGCAACTTTACGACGAAAAGTGGAAGGAACGGTCTTAAATTTATTCACATCAGTGTTAAAGTCCTTGTCGGTTGTCATTTTCCATGAGAGTTTTTTTTCTTATTATTCTTTTCTTTTATTTTCTCCTTCTTTCTTTCTTCTTTTTCTTTTTCTTTTCTTTTTTTTTACAAGTATAGGTTGAAGTCAAGGATTCTTGGGAGTTAGTAATTCCCTTGGTGTTCTGTGAGGAGATGTCATCAATAACAACGAAGAAGACGACTCTCTCTCCTCTTCTTCTTTTCTCTCTCGTTTCCTCTCATGTGTCAGGTGACAACGTCAGACCAGAAAGAAAGCATCTCTGTTTCACAGCCTTTTAGTTTCTTTTCTTTTGTAATTTTCCTCGCTTTCCTTTTTTCACCACCGATACTATATAAGACACGTATCTACAGTAATAACATGAACTACTTCTGTGTACCAAATCTAATTGTCACGTACAAAAGGAGAATGCACTACCTCGTCAATTTCCCCAAACCAAGGGCTTACAGGGCCAGCTGCTTATAAGTAGTGTGTGTGTGTGTGTGTGTGTATGTAAGGAACCATAACAGCCACACAATAAAAGTTCTGGGCACTGGACCCCAGGGTGTGAATTCGATGTATTTTGTTACACAAAATCCAAATTTCGAAACCCCAGGATGATTGACCGAATCAATTCCATTTTATGCGCAAAAAAACTGACCGATTTTGGATATGATGAAAACAGGTTTTACGCCCTTAAAACAAAATTCACATGGCTAATCGCCCTAGGGTTTCGAAATTTGGATTTTGTGTAAGAAAATACATCGAACCCATGCCCTGGAGTTCGATGCATAAACCTTTTTTTTCTTTTGTATAGCGGTATCCTCCCTATCCAAAATTGCTCAACTTTTTCGCCCATAACAAAAAAATTGACACTTTCGAACTTCCTAGGGTTTCGAAATTTGGATTCTGTGTACAAAATACATCGAATCCATATTCTGGGGTCCGGGGCAGATTATTATTATTATTATTATTATTATTATTATTATTATTATTATTATTATTATTATTATTATTATTATTATTATTATTATTATTATTATTATTGTAGTGTGTGTGGCTGTGTAATTAGCCAAATGTTGAATTTGAATAAAATAACTAAACTCGCTTTCTACAAATTGAAGTGGCCCCGCGTAGCGTAGTTGCTAACGTTTTTGTCTTTGGTGTGAGTGGTCCCGTGTTAGATTCCCAGTGGGGACACTTGGTTGGAAAGGTGTAACAGCTCTTTCAGGCCAGGCATCGTGACTGAGGCTCTTCCTGGATTTCCTTATTCATACTAGGAAAATTTCTGGATGATACTTAACTGAATAGTCCCAGGCTACTTCCTTTCTTTCCCAATCCTTTTTTTTTCCTTCCCTTTCTTCGGATACTGTGATCACCGAAAAAGAACTTCATCCCTCATACGTGACAAGCTAACATGGCCATAGATGTCGAAAGCCAAGAAATCTACTTCCTAATCTTTATTTACAAATCTAAACAATTAATAATTAAAAAAAAAGTAACAACATTGGTACTATCATTAATAATAATAATACGAAGAGAGTCCCAAAATAAGTTTCCCCAGGCGACTGTGGACAGAGGTATGGATGCAAGACCAAACATAACATGTGACATTAAAAATGATACGTATCATACACATAAGTATCAGGTACATTGAGACATTTGTCATACCGGACTATAATCTTCGAAAACTCTTCCAGGAAAAATTTATGGAAGAAGTATCGAACAGCTTCTGTGACTGAGAGTCATCTTCAAAGCAGGGAACAGATGAATGTCACTGGGTGCAAGATCAGGACTGTATGACGGATTGAAAAGGCGATCCCACCCAAGAGTTGCAATATAGTTTTGCGTTGCCGTCGCTGAGTGTGGTCTCGCATTGTTATCCACGAACAGAACACCAGTTGTGAGAAGGCCAGGTCACTTGTTCCGAATTGCCTCCTTCAATTTCGACAGGTTGTGACAATACCGCGCGGCAGTGATGGATCCAACCTCCAAAACGTCAAGCACGAATTCTCTGCATAGCTACCATTCTCAGACTGAGAGACTCGTCTCCATTTTGTGAAGGCGCTGCAATGACGGTATTTTCAAGATCGCGGGAAAACGATACCCACTTATGTCTATGTGGGTTTCGCGTGCAACCGCTCTTTTGTTTCCCCATTGATGTTCGCTTTCCTGGAGAAAATGAGAGGAGAAACTATTTTATAGTTTTGGACTCCATCTCGTAATTAAATCTTACGTGTATGTGCTATCAAAGACTCAAAGCAATATGCTGATGGTCGAATCTATATTGCTCTTTCAACATTGTAACTCTTGTTAATACATGACAATCACGACCGAAACTTGTGGGGGAAGGGGGCAACTGCCCCTCCAGGGAAGCTCACCGCCGTTCGAGGGGGGGGGCATCTTAAAATAAAATTTTCCTACTCCATATATGAATATGAAATTATAAATGAGGTATCAAACAGGTTCCCTACATTACATCAACAAAACAGCACATCAAAGGTCAATAAAACAAAAATGACTAGTGGGCCTATTTCAGTAAAAAAAAAAAGTTTCGTATTAGGGGCCCTAGAAATAATATTTATTCGTATGGCTTTGAGATTTATCAATATTGTTCCCTTAATTAATTTATGTATAAAACGGGCCCAAGGACGAAACTAACGGCCCCGTAGACCTTGCCGTGCAGGAGGACCCACATGCTCCAGGGGGCCCATAAAGAGTAAGAGAAAAATGGAAAGAGGGGACCCAAGAATTAGAAAAACAACTTTTTAGGGGGGCCCAAAAAGTGTATTAATGCTTGCCCTCCCATAAAAAAATCCAAGTTACGGCGCTGATAACAAGTACTGAATAATATAATGTTTATTTTTTTTTTTAATAAATATATGTAGGAACTTCATTTCCTACACGAAGCAATCACCTCTGCAGCTGAGAAAGATCCCTAGTTCGTTTCTAGACTAAAATCTTTTGCCTCGCTATATCATCAGTGTGGATTATATCCCATTTCCTACAATTCTAATTATTTCATCGATTTTTCACTTGTCTTCCTACAAGAAATAAACATAGAACACTGAATTTTCCACTTTATCATGTGCACTCAGTGAGGAAATTATCAAAATAAAATTCAATTTAAGTAGATAGGAACAAATTGAAACAAAAAAAGTATTTTGGAATTGCTAGTGCGTTGTGTTCCATGCTAATTGTTATTAAATATATATTTTATCTCTGGCGCTCTTGTTTTAAGTAATAGATAAAACCAAGCGTGTCCAGTAGAAGACTGAATTAATACATATATGGAAAAAGCTTATAAAATGGTCTTAAAACGTGTTAGATTGCAATTTATTCCGAAAACAAATATAAATTGATTAGTGACAAATTTCTGTGAGTATATGGGCATGATTTTTCCACCAATAAACAATCAAATCATTGTGTTAAAACCATGAGCACGAAATTGATAAACTCAATTACAAGAGGAAAATGAGATACCGGCGCCACGTTTGAAGTTTCATTCAAAGGGAAATGAATCGATGGCATTCATATCTATCAAAATACTATTCTACATCGACACTACACTATGAAGTACGATATGAAATACCCCACCAGCACACACACACGCTGGTTGAGCGGGAAGCGGGTGAGCCTCTGGCACCGTGATCCAGAATTCTACTCTCGGTGTAAGAACATTGAACACATTATACTTATTCGTATTCCCCACTAAACTTTAAATCTTTGTCCGTATAGAATCAATGCTTGAAAATTAGGATAAACTTTAAAAAAAAACAGTGGGTTGGGCTTGAGAATTATCGAAAGTTGTAAAACATAGTGACACTGCCCATTCTTCCTACGTGCATAATTATCAAATAATAAAAAAAAAAAAAACATTTGAGAAATCTCTAAGAGCATTGCCAGGGCGAACTTAAACACAAGAATCTTAGGAATGATCCAAAAAAATGGATCAAAAGATTGCGATCTTGTCCAATAATTAGATGTTGGGTCAGGAGCCACAAAATTTTTAAACGGCTCTAAATCGAGTTTCCGTATATTTTGCGGAATAAGCACATCATACTGAGTGAAGTGATAGTATGTGTTTGGCTACACTATATGTAGTTCTCGAGATATGAAGAGTACAAGAAAATCTTTGAATAAAATATATTGGAGTTTTTTTGATCAGGGGCCACAAAAATTTTGAATGTCCCCTAAACTGAGATTTCGTTTTTTTTTCGGAATAAAGACATCATACTGAGTTAAGTGGTAGTTTTGGTTGGGCTGCACTGCATGTAGTTCTCCAGATATAAGGCGTACAAGAAAATATTTGATTGAATGAAATATATTGGATTTTTTTGGATCAGGGACCACAAAAATTTTGAATGGCCCCTAAATCAAGATTTCGTATTTTTACGGAATAAGGACATCATACTGAGTTAAGTGGTAGTTTTGGTTTCGCTGCACTGCATGTAGTTCTCCAGATATAAGGCGTACAAGAAAATATTTGATTGAATGAAATATATTGGATTTTTTTGGATCAGGGACCACAAAAATTTTGAATGGCCCCTAAATCAAGATTTCGTATTTTTACGGAATAAGGACATCATACTGAGTTAAGTGGTAGTTTTGGTTTCGCTGCACTTCATGTAGTTCTCCAGATATAAGGCGTACAAGAAAATATTTGATTGAATGAAATATATTGGATTTTTTTGGATCAGGGACCACAAAAATTTTGAATGGCCCCTAAATCAAGATTTCGTATTTTTACGGAATAAGGACATCATACTGAGTTAAGTGGTAGTTTTGGTTTCGCTGCACTTCATGTAGTTCTCCAGATATAAGGCGTACAAGAAAATATTTGATTGAATGAAATATATTGGATTTTTTGGATCCGGGACCACAAAAATTTTGAATGGCCCCTAAATCAAGATTTCGTATTTTTACGGAATAAGGACATCATACTGAGTTAAGTGGTAGTTTTGGTTTCGCTGCACTTCATGTAGTTCTCCAGATATAAGGCGTACAAGAAAATATTTGATTGAATGAAATATATTGGATTTTTTTGGATCAGGGACCACAAAAATTTTGAATGGCCCCTAAATCAAGATTTCGTATTTTTACGGAATAAGGACATCATACTGAGTTAAGTGGTAGTTTTGGTTTCGCTGCACTTCATGTAGTTCTCCAGATATAAGGCGTACAAGAAAATATTTGATTGAATGAAATATATTGGATTTTTTGGATCCGGGACCACAAAAATTTTGAATGGCCCCTAAATCAAGATTTCGTATTTTTACGGAATAAGGACATCATACTGAGTTAAGTGGTAGTTTTGGTTTCGCTGCACTTCATGTAGTTCTCCAGATATAAGGCGTACAAGAAAATATTTGATTGAATGAAATATATTGGATTTTTGGGATCAGGGGCCACAAAAGTTTTGAGTGGATCCTAAATTGAGGTTTCATATTTTTTTTACAGAATAAGCATCAAACTGAGTCAAGTGGTAGTTTTGGTTTGGCTACAGTATATGTAGTTCTCCAGATATAAGGCCTACAAAAAAAAATTCTGCCTGAAATATATTGGATCTTTTGATCCAAGAACTGTTTGTTGTCTACGTAAAATTTCTTTTATTAAAAAAAGAAGAAGGAGGAGAAGCAGTAGGCTATTTGTCTGTTATAAACTGGAGGAAGAATAATTGCATATGGGAAGCTAGAATGCCTAAAAAATGCAAGTTGCTCGAGCCATGAGCCTGGACACTAAAACAGTAAGATATTGAATTGAAGCAGAAGGGGAACAGAGATTACAAACTAAAGCGAAACTGAATAGGCAGCAAATGACAACGGAAAACGAAAATGTTTCGATTATTGAAGCTAACGCAGCAAAACCCGTTAACTACTGTATCAAGCGTGAAAACAATTTTGGTCCGGAATGCAGTGCAGAGACATGTAACTGTACTCATATTAGTTGTTCTGCTTTGCAGGTCAAAATAACAGTTGCACTTATACATGCTCGCTTGGAGTTCGCAAGGACGCACATCCACAAGCCACAAGACTTCTGGAACCATGTAATTGGGAGTGCTGAGAAAGTGTTTAGTTTATACGAAGGAGGAAACATGTTAAAACGTTCTACGATATGTTGTTTTACTAAGATACGTGCTCAAAACACAGGGTTCAAAGTTGAAAATAATTCCCAAAATATCATCTCTCTATGACTTACGGTTCCCGAGATATGGCTCCTTAAATTTCCCGAAACCCGAACTTTTTTAGCCAATATCTAGGGAACGGTCACCAGTTCACCAGTGGCCACAGGTTATTATTTAGTACCAAAATATTCATCATTCTCTTAAATATTGATCAACAGCAATGTCATCTCTCTATGACTTACGGTTTCCGAGATATGGCTCCTTAAATCTCCCGAAATCGGAATTTTTTTTTCCCAATATCTGGGGAACGGCAAGAGTGACGCAAAGAATTCAATCACTTTCTCAGATGGTTTTTGATGTTCTATCGAATGGAAGGCTCAAAATTGAAGGAAATCGCAAATAACAAACAGACACACAGACCTAGAGAATTCAGTAACGAACCTTTTCTTTTAAAAGAAAAGTTTGTTGAAAAGAAAATAATAAAGAAAAAAAGAAAAGTAAACTTCAATACCTGGCTTATCAAAATTATCACTGTCAGCAACCGGAAGCTTCTACCGTCGTTGAACAAACGATTGGGTCCCATAGCGATAGAAGTCTGCAATGTACGATGGGAAGAAGTCTACTACTGCAAATTACACTGACCAGTCATCAGCGAAAATCTTCAATTCCAAGTAGTAATTGCGATGCCGAAAGAGATGGAAGTCAGAGGGATACGCACAAGATGGATGCGGTTAGTGAGGGAAGGTGTCGTACTGCAACTTATAGAAAGTCAGCATTATCCTTTAAGAGACATCAAAACAGTATGTTTGTTGGTCATTGCTGGACACTTGGGGACAAGTTTACGGTTTGTTTCATGAAGTTAATGCGATTTGTATTAAATCTTATACCTCAGAAAGACAAGATGGGTCGTTTCGAATGTAGATCACCTTACCAACAACTAGGGTTGCCAACGAGACGAGAAGAGACAATAAGTAATGCTTTATTGCCTAGTGTCGTAAATGTTGTAAAAATCTCGTCTCATCTTGTCTGGATTCTCAAAGATGGCGTTCTTGCCTCGTATCGATATGCGAGCAGATTTTCTTCTATAGTTTCGTATTTTGAATTTATTCCCTTCTTAATTTTATGTAGAAGTTATCAGAATTCTTCCACATCACCCGAAATCCACGATAATGTGATACAGCAATATTTAGAACATATATATTACTAGCTTTAATTAAACGCTTCGCTGGGTTAAATTAAAAAAAAATAGTAATATATTCCGTTAGTCAGTCAGTTGTAACGGACCAAAATTTTAGATTTTGTTAGTTACAGACGTTTTTAATACTTTAACAAATAATGTTGTTTTTCATTTCCTAAAATAGCTAAGTCGGTAAAGAGAAAAATAATTTGTAGAATTATTTATTTTGTGACAATGATGTTTTATATGCAGAAAGGCTATAAATATATAGATTCGGATTATTTTTAACATTTAAAAATTATAATTATTATTAAATCTCTTTCCTTTTACTTATGAATATTTTCATGTATTTGAATATTGTCATGTATTATAATTTAATGTTCCCTTTTAATAATTGCAAACCTATGTAGAATGTTATGACTATGACTATGTTCTAACTTGTTCGAAGAAAAGAAAGAAAGAGATATACTGTTGTTGATTAGAAGAAGAAAAATTATATGGATCTAGTTTGTTAACGACTGGATATAGTTAAAATAATGTTATTGTGACATGGAGATAATAATAAATATGTGTGAGTAAACTAGTTACGGGTCCCCTCAACTTATTCTTCTTTACCTCACCTTAAAATGTGATCATCTCATTTTTTTGGTATATCTATATACAGGCGTAATAAAATGCAAGTAAGGAAATAGAGTTTTGACGTTGAAGCTGTTGTTCTTTTGATTTATAGAATCCTGAAGTAGTGTAGATATGTGTATATATTTCGTATTATGTGACTGCACACTTCTTGGTCTGCTTACTTTATGCTGACGTCGAATAATCCTGCCATGTTTAAAGACAACGCCTGGTAATACAAAATACCTTTCACAGTTAGGGATTCCAATCTAAGGCGAATCTGGAGAAGCGATGTCCTGAACTTTTATTTGATGTAACAATTAATTCTCTATGTTGTCGAATGAGAAGATAATATATTATACAGTTTTTATTATTACTAAAGCGCTCTTTGATATCTATCATTTTCGGTGATTTTTATACATTCCCCTCCCCTTCCTATGTTGCGGGGCACGGCATCAGAAGTGTCATTGTTCATCTTAGCGACTCCAAAAAGTATGAATTTGACACTGATATTGGTAATTACATCCCTCCCCCCAAGTTGAAGGGCTGAATTTGGATTTAAACGACATAAAGAAGTGTCGCTATTCATCTCAGCGACCTGGAAATCTATAGATTCGGCACTAATATCTGCCATTTTTGATCATTTTTAAATTTATCTCAACTCTTCCTCCCTTAAGTTGATACAACAAAAAAACATCTCAGGTTTAAACTTCATCTATGTTGTAAATCTGATCGAGATTGGTCCGGTAGTTTAAGATTTTTTTTTTTTGTTTTGTATATCCCCCTCCTACCCCTCTCCTAAGTTCTAAAGTCAAAGCGAAATGATAAAAGACACCCCAGGCACGAGCCTTATCTATATTTAAAATTTAATCGAGATTGGTAGTTTTGTTCAAGACTTATTAAGTTTTATTTATTTTTTATAATTCCTGCTCCTCACCATCCCCTAAGTTCTATCGTCAAAGAGAATAGCTAAAAACACTCCCAGGCCAGAACCGCTTCTACGTCAAAAATTAGATTGAGATCGGTCGGACGGTTCAAGAGATTAAGAGTCATAAACATAGTCACTTTCAATTTTATAATACAAACTAGTCTCTGGCTAGATGGGGTCCCGCCCCCAGACCCTCACGTTCCCTCGGCCTACGGCCTCTCATCTCTTACGTATTATCCTTGCATCAACTGTGAATTTCGTGCACTTGCTCTTCATATTTCGGGCTAGGTGCTCTTCATTGAATTTAGCCAGCTGGGGGCTTCATCCTCCACACTCACCTTTACTCGCCCTATGGCCTCGCACCTCTTAAACTCACAGTTTTATTGAATTTCAAGTTTATTTTCCTATTTCAACTGTCTAAAAAATAAGATTGTGTACCCCAAGAAAATGTCTATTTAAATAACATGGAGATTTCTTCATTCCCCTTTGGACCCCTTAAATATTAAAAAATATTCACTTTTGGCAATTTTCCTGTAAGTTAGTCCCGGAAGGCTACAATCATGCCAAATTTCATCATTCTAATACTGCCAGAAGTACCTAAACATTTTGGAGTGTATAAGGCATCCCATATAAATAACATGGGACAGATTTTTCACTTCCCCATACAACCACTCTACAGTTGGGAATTTTTATTTTTGATAATTTACTTAGATAACGCTAACAAAAACGTAAAAGGGAAGCGAATTGCAAGTTTCTATTCCAATTCCAAGTACCTAAAATATGAGATCATAAGTCCAAAAAAACACCCATTTAAATAACATATAGAATTTCTTCATCCCTTCTTTAGATCCCCTAAAAATTAAAAATATTCACTTTTGGCAATTTTCCTGTCGGTTAGTTTTGAGAGGCTACAATCATGCCAAATTTCAACTTTCCACGTCAACCCGAAGTACCCTTTTATGTCAGTTCATGTAGTTTTATATATAGTTAAGATAAGATTGAAGTACATTGTGTAATAATTTGTGTGTTTTTAAATGTTGATCAATGACCTTGTTTTCGTCTAATCCATCTATTAATGATGTAGGGCGAGTTATAGAACACTAAAACAGTTTGGGTACATCAGACCAAGAATTGCCATAGCCACAGAAGCATTCCACAAGAAAAGATCACACTTAAAAAGCAGGCTTAGTATGGTACTAAGGATGAAGTTGGTCAAGTGCTATATATGGAGTATTGGACTTTATGGTTCAGAGACTTGGACATTACGAAAGTTAGAGAACAAATATTCAGAGAGCTTCGAAATGTGGTGTTGGAGGAAGATGAAGAAGATAAAATGGACGGAGAAGGTAACAAACGAAAACGTTTGAAAACGGATAGGACAGAAGAGGATGCCTTTAACCAACATCTTTCGTAGGAAGGCCAGTTGGACTAGATACATCTTACAAAGAAATTACAATCATACCACCATAGAAGAATAGATGGAAGGAAAACAATGAATATGAAGAAGAAAAACACAAGTGTTCGATGATTCGAAGAATAGAAGGAACTATTGAGAGTTAAAAGAGGAAACTGAAGATCGATAAATGCGGAAGAAATGTTTCCAGGCCTAAACCTAGAAAAAAGCTCATTAATCCCACAATCTACCAGAAGGCAAATACTTATTATTATTATTATTATTATTATTATTATTATTATTATTATTATTATTATTATTATTATTATTATTATTATTATTATTATTATTATTATTATTAGTACTAGTAGTAGTAGTCGTGGTGGTGGTGGTAATAGCAATCATAATAATAATAATAATAATAATAATAATAATAATAATAATAATAATAATAATAATAATAATAATAATAATAATAATAATAATAATAATGAGTTGGTTACAAGACAAGTGTAAATTCTCGTCTCAAATTTAAAAGTGTACTTCTTGTCTCGACTCTCGTCTCGTTTTCGAGACAAAAATCGAGACGAGACAAGAGAATGCTTGGCTCGTAGGCAAAATTACCCCCAACAACAACGCCTTTTGTGGGTGGAAATTTGATTTAAGAATCCATCCTAGATCCAATCATTCTCCGAACCATTTACGATAGCCATACCGGGTTCATTTTTACCTGCAGTGACAATGTGTTACAGGAAACTTTTCTTGTTATTCCCTACGGCCAGAAAAATGCAAAGTTGCAGATAGTTATTCTTGTTGGTCGAAATCGCTCAAAAGCATATTGGATAAATCTTGGCGAACACTTCACAGCTTTCGAAATCTGTACCTGCGATTTCTCTTACTCGTGCAAAAGTTGTATCTGCACATGTTTCTTTACATTAAATTCGTTTTTTTTCGGTATATTGAAAACTAAATGTCACAAATCGAAACACCAAAAGCACACTAGACCACAGGATGTGTCCACAACGAGCGAAAGTAATGACCTGAAAAATAAAAATAAAATAAAAGAATTACACATTTTATTCCTAGTTTTAACATGGATCATTGTTTTCCCCTTTTTTTAGATGCCGACAAAATACTTCCTAACCAACAGGGCTTATTTACTGCTATGGTTCTTCCACACCTGCAAATAATTTGTACAGTGCTCAATGTTTTTGACATTTGACAGCAATTCGGTCCTTGTTTTTTAAGAAATACTAAGGTTATTAATGTTATGGTGAAGCCATTATTTACATTACATCCTTGCCCTCTTGAGCCCCCCTGGATTAATTTCTTTCTGCAGTCATTAAAAAATACATACTATTTTCTGAGTTTTTCTATTAGCTCAAAATTAAGGTCTTCAACATTTTTTTTTTTTTTATTTTTGTTTTGCGCGACATGTTTAATTAGGAATTTCAATTTTCATAGCTTCATAAGTCACAGTTTAGCCAGCCATTATAGTTTTCGTTGTTGTCTACACGTCTACGCCGAAAATAGTCTATGCATTGTGTACATGTCAACATAGACTATTGATTTTTACTCGTAGACTCACGTCACTGGTATTAGTAAAGGGAAGTAAATTTACGCTAAGCTGCTGCACTACCAAATATACGAATGGAAGGTAGCAGGTTATTGGAAATTATACATCGATATTTCTGCCGCTAATAAGCACACAGGGAGGGAAAGAGTTATTTGAGGGTAAGATATTTGTATTTCTATAGGGTGTCCATAAAGTTTGTGTACGTGGGGGAAAAGCACATTTTAGTCAATTTAATGTTAATGAATAATAATTTCAACATGATTTCCATGCTATTCAATGCATAATTAGATGCACTTTGCAAGATTAAGGTAAACTCAATGGAATAGGTCTGAATTGCCGTCGATTTCACACACTGACTGGTAATGCGTTCTGTCATGACTCATCCAATATGCATTGCCTTGAGACCAGTATTGAAGGTTTTGTCTGTTCACCACTGACACAAAATACAGCTTCATCACTGAACAACACACAGTCTTTAGAAAAAAATCATATTTTCATCCAATTTATCTGCAAACCGTTCACACATCTGCACGCGTCTATCGGGGTCATCTTCAATTAAGTTATTTAATATCTGTAACGTGTATGGATGAAACTTCTCTGCCAGGGTTTTGTAGACGGTTGTCCTTGGAACACCCGATTCCGTGGATGTCCGACGAAGCGATTTCTTCGGGCTAGCATATACCTTCACCAAGACAGTCTCATTCGTTTGGTCTGAAGTGTTTGGTCTTCCAAAACGAGGTTTGTCCAACAAACTGCCTGTATCTTTAAACTTGGCGATTAATTTCCCGATGACAGTAAAACAAATAGGTTGGCGATGAAGGTGTCGAAGGTTAAATTCTTCCGAAATTTTGCTATACGACCACCCTTCTCGTCCATTTAAGAGTACCAACTCGACTCGTTCTTACTTAGACAGAGCCGTCATTCAATCTGGAAAAACAAAAACTAATTATTAGAATTCCCTTTGTACCTAGACTTTATGGACACACCGTATAAGGGCTCCCATGTTAATGTTTGGCTCCCCACTTAAGTTGGACTGGGTACACCACTGTAACAGGATAAATTCTTCCTTTATGTAACGAACTCATTATGAGATAATTCTCATCAACCCAATAGCATCTCTAGTTCCCTTTTCTTTCCGGAATCCAAGTTCATCTTCCTCAACATCTCTTCTATCTTAATTTCCAGCCGCCTGTTTAGTATGCGCGCAGTAATCTTTCCAGTGTGGGAAATAAGGCCAATTGGTTCTGTGATCGTTTCATTTTTTTTCTTTCTTCCTTTTACTTGGATAATACAATCATTGTAACACCAAGGAAATCTTTAGCCATTTCCCACTGAGGTAGCTCTTGTTAATAAGTGAAGTCAGTACTTTCATTGCATTGTCTCCCAATTCCTTTATCAAATCTGCTGGTATGTCGTCATCTCAAGTGGTCTTCCTCCTTCGCCTGTTTTTGGTGGTTTGTGGGACATTCTATGTGAAATCAACCAATGAAATGGCAACATCTGACCTGACGATCTTAGATTTTTGTAAAAATTAGTGCACAGCTTTATTACTGTGGGAGATGAAAAAATCCCAAGTATCACCTCTCTCCTCTTGAAAATGTCTCCATACAGGTTGTTCAAAAATGCCAAAAAAAAAACGTCACTTTTTCAGTTACAGTGATTACTAAAAATTGTCATAAAATGGTTAATATGTGCACTAGAGACGTGGAACAAACACAATTGGCAAGCTTAAAGATTGATCCCCAAGTTACACTATATTTAAAAAGTCTGTAAAATAAAAATAATAACACTTGAAAAATTCAAATTAAGATTTGAATTTTGAATTTGACATAGAAATGTCAATCTGAATTTGTTCAAAATTGTTCAGATTGTAGTCTCATACGTGTACTAAAACACCACAAAGTTGCATTTTGGGCACTCAATGTGATCCGATTCAAAATTCAATATAAACCCAGCATTGCACGATATTGACCAGGTGAATATCTGGGTTCAGATCGATATCCATTTGCCTGGAGCTATTTACCTGCAGCATCAAAGAAATTTATATTCAATTTCATTTCTTTTTGATGTGTTCATTTGAATTTACACAATTATCAACCTTTCGAGTTAGGTTGAGAGGTGTTACATTTCCAAACAGTACTTAATACAGGTCATTATTATTTTAAGTTAGTATGGAAGTTTCTAAATTTATGTTGGCTACATTGCTACATGTTAGTTTTATTCCTTGGTTTCAGGATTGCTATTACAGAACATATTATGAAAGGGAGAGATATATTTTCCTCCCTTTCACAATATTTGTATCAAATGCGTTATGAAACACAGTGACACTGCTCACAATCACTTCACACACTTTCAGCACAAACAATTAGTCAATTAATTCTTTTTCCTATTTCAATTACCCACTTCTACATATATGTGACACCAATCCTGAAACAAAGGAATGAAAATAGCACTATCAATACAGCCAATATAAATTTAGAACCATCCATACTGACTAACAAGAATAATGAATTGTATTGAGTACTGTTCGGAAACGTAATACCTCTCTAAATAACTCGAAAGGTGTATAATTGTGTAAATTCAAATAAATACATTAAGAAACAAATGAAATTGAACATAAATTCCTTTGATGCTGCAGGTAAATAACTCCAGGCAAATGGTTATCGATCTGAACCCAGATATTCACATGGTCAATGTCGTGCAATGCTTGGTTTATGTTGAATTTTGAATCGGATCACATTGAGTACCCAAAATGCAACTTTGTGGTGTTTTAGTACACGTATGAGACTACAGTCTGAACAATTTTGAACTAATTCAGAGGGACATTTCTATGCCAAATTCAAAATAAAAATATTAATTTGAATTTTTCAAGTGTTATTTTTATTTTACAAGTTTTTTTTAAATATAATGCAACTTGTAGAGCAATCATTAAGCTTTCCAATGGTGTTTGTTTCACATCTCTAGTGTACATATTAACCATTTTATGACAATTTTTAGTAATCACTGTAACTGACAAAAAGCAATTTTTTAGACATTTTTGAACACCCTGTATGGGAACACTTTCAAGAGGAGAGAGGTAATATTTGGGATTTTTTCATCTCCCACTGTAATAAAGCTGTACACCAATTTTTACAAAAATGTGAGATGGTCAAGTCTGATGACTTGTTTTGACATGAAATATCTCTTGTACTACATGACTTTTCAATATACTGAACCTTTTTCCTTTATCACCCATCTCTTCCTGTGCTTCAATCACAGTATCTTTGGGGCTGTTCGTCTGATCATACAGACATTTTATGCATTCATCGCAGATTCTAAGGATTCTTTGATTGTCAGTGACTGCATGACCTTGTTGATCTTCAATTCAAAACGTGCGAATATTTTTGTTCGCTTTCCCTCCTAATTCTTGTGGTTTCAGAAAGATCAGATCATACAGTATTTGGCGCGTCGCTGAAGTTCCATTATTTCTTCACACATCTGTTCCATGCACTTTCTTTGGCTTTGTCCGTCTCTCTTCTCAATTCATTATTCAGCCTTCTGTATTCTTTATATTTGTATTTAATATGCTAAAATAACTAGGAGGTCTATGAGGGCCCCGAAGT
Organism: Thermobia domestica; assembly: GCF_964235325.1. Classification (NCBI taxonomy): domain Eukaryota; kingdom Metazoa; phylum Arthropoda; class Insecta; order Zygentoma; family Lepismatidae; genus Thermobia; species Thermobia domestica. The sequence goes on from NC_137459.1 coordinate 7,657,045, forward strand.
GTAAATTAGAGTGTAGGAGTTCGGCCTATGGCTATGACAACGCTTTTGCGATGCGTTACCCCCGCAGCAAACACGACCTAGGTGGCTTATCAGTAATTTTGCTTTCGCCAACGTTATATGAAATGAAAATGAAATCTTTGAGTTTTACGTCCCACGGTTATGCCGGCTAGGCTAAAGGAGACGGTGAGGATGAGAAATTAATGAAATGGTGGAATGAAGACAGTGGGAAGAAACGGGAGAACCTCGAGAAAACCCATGCACAGGGTGTTTATCCACTACAAAGTTCACTTGACCAGAGTTACAAAACATACTGTTAGCCACTCAGGGTTTCCAGGCCTTACTGCCACACCGTTATTCTCATTTATGCGAATCACGAGAAATAAGCCTATTGTGTTACATAGATTTTTCTGTGATTTAGCTAATTTTCGGGAATTTCCCTGTATTTTTGTGAATTTTCTTTTGTTATACACACATACATTTTATATTGTAGAGTTTCTATACTCTGCACAAAGCATCTTCCAAGCAGCTGATTCTTGCTAAAATCCCCTTGTCTGGCAACACGTCTTTCATTTTTCCCCTTCCTTTAGACATCTCTTTTGTTGACTCCGAAACAGCAGGGGTGCTATTCTGCCGTGTCGTGACAAAACGCTGTAACTTTGGCGAAGAAGTTTTGCGAAAATGAGCCTTAAAGTTTTCATCCGAAAATGTGATCTGTATCGTGTAGAAATAGTGTATCTTGACTTTGGAAACACGTGGTTACATGTAATGTTACGTAAATGCATGTTGTGTGATTAAATTTGGTGAAAATTGATTGGTTGACCATTATTGCCTAGTTACACTGGTTCTACACGATACAGATCACATTTTCGGATGAAAACTTTAAAGCTCATTTTCGCAAAACTTCTTCGCCAAAGTTACAGCGTTTTGTCACGATACGGCAGTATTGTTCCGAAACGCACCAAATACACTGGAGCCGATGTATTCAGAGCGATTTTATTGCTTTCGCGGTTGCAGTGAATTGTGATTTGCCATCAACATTTAAATACATGGTAAGCGTATTTCAAGCATACCCATAAACCATTAAAAATCGCGTTGCGAACGCATCGAGTAGCCATGAATTTAAAGTTCTTCTGAGGGCTGAGGAAGTACCAATTTCAACATTTAATAGTTTAAATGTGCAAATCATAGTGTGAAAAATTCCAGATGATGTTTCTTTAGGCACTTGGAATAGAAGTAAAATTTTTTGTGAGATTTTGTCGCAGTGACCACTGGATGACCGCATGAAGCTTACACGCATAATCTCGTTACGAGTCAGGAGATAATAGAATGAGTAATTACGTCAATGTAAACAAACGATCAGACAATTTCATTGCTGCAGCTGTGGTTAGGATACCACCTGCAGTTAAAAGCGTTGGCCTACGGAGACGAATGAGACACTGAGATTGGAAAGCCACAACAGTAAACTAACACGACTCACGCTAAACAACATGTTTAAAATCACGTACATTTATTATGTAAGATTCTTTAATGGAATACACGATGAATAAAAATAATGTAAACTTCTCTACGAGACACTTTTCAGCTTTCAATTTTTCAAGATATTTACAGTAATTTATGACAGTTGTAGCTATAACATTGGCATGCAAGATAACAGACAGATAGGAGTATATAAAAGTTAACTATCTATTTTCAATGAACTTACTGAATTCTCTATGTCTGTGTGTGTGTGTGTGTGTGTTATTTGCGATTTTTTTTTTTTCAATTTTGAGCTCTCCATTCGATCATTATAGGTATTCTGCCCTAGCATACATATCACATACACATCATGAAAACAGAACCGTACATATCATGAACTCTGCTGACAGGAAAGCAACTCACTTTCATTTGGTACGGATTAATGGAATAAATGATTAGCAAGGACTATTATTATCATCATCATCATCATCATCATCATCATCGTAGGTATTCTGCGCTCATTAGCAGGTCACTTGCCGCAGCTGAGAAGCTTCCATGCTCCACAGTCCTCCACTAACCTCTTCCTCTTCACGTATTTTGGATAAGGGAGTATCGACCTATTTCCGATAAAATTATATATATATATATATTCTGCAAGTTTGAACATGTCCGTATGTGTCTAGGTGGTGTTAAGGTAATATCTCTGCTCCGTAGCAAACGCCTATATCCAAAAATAGAGTGTAAATACGTTGGTTAATTGGATAGGAGCGTTTATTTTTCTGCTCTCCTGAAAAATTGAAGAATTGCTAGTTACGCCCTTATCCAAATTAGCCCCTCAATTGTGGTCTACTTCTCCCCCTCCCTCTCTTTCCTGCTACCATACACTTAATCACGTCTTTTCATGATACAATTTCTTCTTAGGCAATGTCCCAACCAGTTTCTCTTAATCTTCTTAATAATATCTAAAAGGGTTCTTTTTCTCCCCCACTATTTCTAACACCCTCTCATTCGTTTTCTGCTCGACGCAATTAATTCTTTCCATTCTTCTCCACACTCACATTTCGAAGGCTTCCAGTCATTTTTCATCACTTTTGCATAATGTCCATGTTTCCACCCCGCACAGTACAAACTTCACACGAAGCATTTTATGAATCTTTTTTGTCAACTCTTTATTCAAGGTCAAGCAAAAGAGACTTTTCTTATTCCTAAAGGATTAATCATTCCTAATCAACCAAATCCATACGGAAAGCACGACTGACACTGCTGTAAATTCAAATGTTGTGAAGTGCTTCAATTATGATCATGCGATATCACTTCTAGACCTCAAATGCACTAGAACCGACAGATGACATAACTTGTACGCAGAGAATCTAAGGAAAATGTGTTGACTGCTTTATAAAGCGCCAAAGTAGAATTTACCTAATATGAAATGAGTCTTTTTTCTTACTTTCTTTTTTTCTTTTTTTTCTTTTCTTTTTTTCTTTTTTTTTTTTTTTTTTTTTTTTGCATATGGTGACGGTTTTCATATTTTCTCTACAGTTTTATGTTTATGATGCTAATTTTTTCTATGGTTTGTAATTTTATGTCTCTTCCCTTGTTTCGATGTGTTCTGGTTACTGATAACTTCAAAGCCATCATACTTATTAATTAGTACTGATTATAATTCTTGATGTTCATTAACGTATTTAATATTGTTTTTTGATAAATTAATGACAAAAATTCAACGAATATACTCTCTTATTTGCTATGCGAATTACTAGTTTTAGTGCCACCTTTACAATGTATTATGTCATGCTCCCTACCATTTTCCATGTTTTATTTTTCCTCAACTCAAGGTATTTACTGATAGTATACGAAATTCAGCAAGTTATTATTGTTTATGGAAATATTTTGACAATACAGACAATGTGACAAATCGTAATTTTAGTATTTTTTAATGGCAAGAAGTGTAATTTTAAAATGCAACTTGCTTATAATTGATTACGAAGAAAAGAAAGAAAAGAATTACCAAAATCCTTAATGGAAATGTTTAATACGCATCATTCATTGGACGGGACAAAAACTCTATCTTGTTTTGCATCGTTGACAGTTGTAAAGGCTTCTTTTTACGTATTCAGAAGAAAATACATTAAAAAAAATAAAGTAGCACATTCTGGCAACAACGTTCGGGGGAAAAAAATACACACGTTTAGCTTATCCTTATGTTGGGCAATGTAATCCTAATTATACAGTGCGTTCCACGGAAGGTAATCACATGTAGAGACCAGTTCTGGAAACTATATGTCGCTAGCTTGTCCTTAGTCAACATAGCGGCCATTCGTAAAGTACTGTCGAAGGGTGTTCCACGTATAACACTAAGGCCGGTCTCCTGAAGAAACCAGGGTTGGACAAAATACAGTTTAGAAAAACGAATAAAACGTATTTGGAACATGAAAAAGATGTTCAAAATGTTTTAAACATGTTTTAAAACACACACACAAAAAGATGCTTTTAACATTTTGAACAGTTTAAAACATGATTTTAAACATATATTTCAAAATTGTGTAATAACTTTCTTTGATAAGAACTTTTACTCTTGCAACCGGTATTATAGATTCGTCCTGTACGTACACCGTTTAGTGCAACATTGATTACAGAAATAAAACCGTTTGACTTTAAAAAAAATGACTTTTATATAGCTTTTAAAATTATTTTTTGTTGACCATATTGGATTCAAGATATAATATTTCCGTAGTCCAGTAGTGATAATGCACATTAATATATCAAATTTTGTTTTTGTACCACCAACCGTTTTGAAAATGACTTTTAAATGTTCACATTGGATTCAAAATGCTGACTTCCCATTTCCGTAACCTATTACTGATAAAGCACTTTCTTTTCACCTAATTTCACTTGTGTAGCACCAGTGGTTTGCAAAATGACTTTTGAATGACCGTTTGATTTAACATGGCATTCTTTGCGGCATTCGGCTCAAATTATAGTATTGTTATCGGAAATATACACACTTGTGCATATTTTTTACTCAATTAGTCACCTAGAGGCGGATGAAACTTTAGTTGCAAAATTTGATTGATATTTCGGAACACTGGTCCTAATGAAATTATTTTTTAATTAATACATTTTCGAAAAGTACTGTTTGAAGCCGTACTAAAGGAAACCAATGAAGGAATATCTTTGAAATCTTTAAGTCTTACGTCCTATGGTTATGTCGGCTAGGTGAAAGAAGACGGTGATGACGAGAAATGAATGAAATGGTGGAATGAAGAAAGTGGGAGGGAAAAGGAGAACCCCGAGAAAACCCACACACATGGTGTTTATTCACCACAAAGTTTACTTGGCGCGAGCTGAGATCGAACCAAGGACCCCATGCACCAGAGGTGAACGCTTTACCATTGAGCCACCGCGACCCTTACGCTAATGAAGAATGACAGGTCATGAAGATAATAGGTAAAGGAAGAAACAGCATGCTTGGCCATCTTATTCGGCACTCCGATTGGATCACCGTGTTGATAGAGGGAAAGGCAGAAGGAAAACCAGGAAAAGAAAGACCAAGGATAGAATATCTTAGATGCAGTTACGAAGAAGAGGCCTTCTCAAAGTATAAAACAGCTCTCCCAAGGGAAAGAAAATTTTTAAAATTTCCATGTTGCCCATCAATCTATGGTTGAGGTGAACAAGAAGACTTTGAAGCACACTTAGTTTTGTGCTAACTTTGGAATATTTTCTGCAAGCCTATGTAATTAGTTGTTTTTACAAGTAATGATTGTATTGAACAAAAATCATATTTGGGGTCATTCAGAGCACAATAGATTCAAGTCCATTTTCGATAATGTTCAGTTTTGCTCAGTAAATGAATTCTACTTCGAACCTTAATATCTTCGCAGTCAAGAGTGTGAAATAAATGAAACTAAAATCACGTGAAAGATCGTGAGCTAGTTTCATGTGACAGCCGCTAGACAGAGCGTCAGTGGGGACAAGGAGCCAGCCTCCCCATCCCTACCCTGAAATAAAGATTTTGGGGACAGTACGGCAATTGTAGAAACCTTTTGATAAGCAAAGTTCTACAGAACAAGTTTGAGGTCCTTACACCCAATAAATACGGAGAAAACACAGATGATCAAAACTACAAAGTTGCTTAGGCCCAATTTTCAGAATCTTAAGCAGGTCTGAAACTCTAAAGTAGAGCCACCTTTGAAATCCTTGTGCAAAAAAAAAAAAAAAAAAAAAAAAGAGCAATATAGGCCTGAAGTCAGGGTAGGGGAGGATGACCTCTAAACGGACTCCCCCTGCTCTCGGCAAATACATAAAACTCTAGATTGCACATTGTCACGTTTTTTTTTCTTTTTTCGTTTCGGATGCGTGGTTGTGAAGATATGATGTTCGTCGGTGTATTATTTTTAGAGTTTTAAGGAACCATATTTCCGGAACCGTAAATCATAGAGAGATCATATTGGGGTTGGTCAATATCTAAAAGGATATTAAATATTTTCGTACCAAATAGTAACCGATGGCTACTGTCCAACTGGCCACTGTTTTGCCAATTGCCAGTTGGCCAGTGGCCACCGATTAATATCAGTACCAAAGTGTTTACTATCCTCTTAGGTATTGATTAACACCAATAACTCTCTATGACTTACCGTTTCCGTGATATTGGCCAAAAATAACCAATTTCTAGATATTTAAGGAGCCATAGCTCGGGAACCATAAGTTGTAGAGGGATAATATTGGTGTTGATCAACATCTAAAAGGATGGTAAATATTTTGGAACCAATAGTCGGTGGCCATTGTCCAACTGGCCACTGGTTTGGCCAATAGCCAGTTAGCCAGTGGCCACCAATTAATATCGGTACCAAAGTGTTTACCATTCTCTTGAGTATTGATTAACACAAATATTATCTGTCTATTAATTACCGTGTTCGTGATATTGGCCAAAAATGGCCAAGTTCTTGATATTTAAGGAGCCATAGCTCGGGAACCATCGTAAGTTGTAGAGAGATGATATTGATGTTGATCAATACCTAAGAGGATGGTAAATATTTTGGTATCAAATAGTGGCCATCAATTATTATCGGTACGAAAATGTTTAACGTTCTATTTGGAATTGATTAGCATCAATATCATATCTCTATGACTTACCGTTCCCGTGGTATTGATCAAATGATAGTTCCAATTTCGGGAGATTTAAGGAGCCAAGTCTCGGGAACCGTAAGTCACACAGAGATGATATTGGTGTTGTCCAATACCTATAAAGGGGATGGTGAATATTTTGGTACCAAATAGTAACCGGTGGCCACTGATTAACTGTCTACTGGCCAACTTGCCACCGTTACTCAAGAGAAGAAGGTGCGGATAAAAAGATTTACTTTTACATCTGGGAACAATCACTGTTATCCTTCGCACTCCATCTCTCCATTCTTTTGAAATTCGTTCTGGCAATTTTCTTGGAGCATTCTCAACTGGTTTGATATAAATTCTACAAGTAGTCCAAACTTCGACTACGACACTTTCTCGCAAGTCAGCGCTCTGGCTCAGTGGTAGAATGTTCAGCTCCGGTGCTTGATGTCCCTGGTTCGATCCCAGCTCGCGCCGTGTAGACTTTGTGGTGGACAAACACCGTGCTCGCGAGTTTTCTCGGGGTTCCCGCGTTTCCTCCCACTTTCTTCTTTCCACCATTTCATTCATTTCTCATCATCACCGTCTTCTTTAGCCTAACCGGCATAAGTGGGACGTAAAACTGAAATATTTCATTTTCATAATAGACTTTAAAAGAGTTATGGCTCATGCATGGCGAGAAACGGACTTTTGATTGTCTGTCCGTCCGTTCTTTCCGATGTAAATATGTTCCCTCCCTCCATACATACAACTAGTTTAAGTGTGAATACATATTCTCATGTTCACTTTTTGCTTATATGTCATATGTCCTCTCCTTCTCTCATTTTATTCTTCCTCTGTCTCTCTCACACATATATATTGTAACATCTTTTAACACAATTCACCATTTTTATTTCTGCCTCTGAATCCTCAGCATTTTCTCTCTTGTTAGTACTCTCCCGATAAAAAAAGGTATTCTCCTCAAAGGAGCAGTCTACCTGTCGTTTGCTTCCTGATTTCTGTGTATCTGCCGCCGCGAAGTCTTCAGGCAACGGAGAGATGTTTTAAAGCTTTTGAGTGGAGTGAGCGGCGACGATGTTGAAAGAAATTGGCTGTTGAGAGAGCTCTAAAGAGATATCTCGTTGTCTTGTGGGAAGTCTCAGCCAATAGAAGACGAGGCTTCACGTTTTAACGGCAGAGTTATCCTAATCCACATCTAACAACACATGATCACATTCTTTTGTCTCCACGAAACATGTTTAAATTGACATGAATCACGCTTAGAGACAAGATTGTCTTAAAAGAGAGGAGTACATGCTAGTATTTCCACCCCTACTGACATCGACGAAGGTACGGGGAATTGTGGGGGCAATGACTCCAGTGTAAAATTTTGGTGGGCATCACAGCTGAAAACTTCACAAAACTTTAATTCTATTATCAATTAGGGGATGCAAATCCTTAAACACATCACAGTTAAATTTGAGTTGAGTTGATTTTGATTTTAACTTCCTGTTTAGCAGCGATGCTATATGAGACGGGACCTGCTGATCAACGTAGAATCTAAATCGTATGAGCTCTCCCGGGAATCGAACCCGGGTCTCCCAAGCAAAAGGCGCGTACGCTAACCGCCTAGCCTCAAATGAGTTCACAGTTAAATTTAAGTATAAGAATCCCACTTCTATCTGAAACCGTAAGATAAGAATAAATAGTATATACTAACTGACTATGGTTAGCCACCTCTATACACTGAAAAAAAAAACATGTCTCGTTCGTAAAAACGTAGGTTACGTGCGTAAATTTTGTAGTTTTTTTTATTATTTAACGTACAAACTTTGTAACTACCCTCAGCAAAAGTATAACTGAAAATGTATTTTTTATACATAATTTCCGTATAAGTGTTTCGAATTAACATACTTTCCGTACGACAGAAATAATCTGTATATAGGCAATAGGGATCTCACACAAACAGATACACGTATATAACATACAGCAGACGTATTTAACACGTATAGCATGCATATACGTATGTAATATACGGAAGACTGTCAGATGTCAGACAGCCTGCATTGGCATGATGTAATATCTAAGCTGGAAAAGAGCTAATGTATGGTGCAAGTCATTTTTCGTGAATAGCCCACAAGGGGCACTTCCTTTTGGGGGTGAGTTTTCTACCAATAGAGGTTTCCCAAAACATACTTTTGTTTGTATTTCATAAACAAATGCAAGTTCAAAAAGTGCATATATCTGGACTCATTAAATCTCCCGAAATCCGAACTTTTTGACCAATACCTGGGGAACGGTGACCAGTTGGCTACTGGCCACCAGCTACTATTTGCTACCAAAATGTTCACCATCTTCTTAGATATTGATCAAAACCAATATGATCTCCCTATAAGTTACCGTTCCCGAGATATGGTTTCTTAAATTTCTCGAAATCTGATTTTTTTTTGGGGGGGGGGGCAATTTCTCGGGAACAGCAAGAGTGACGCGAAAAATTTCCTGAATTCTTTCAGATAGTTTTTGATGCTCTATCGAATGGAGGGATGAAAATTGAAAAATTCGCAAATACCACATGCACACATACACACAGGCAGAGAATTTAGTAACGAAATTTTTAATTTCGTTAAATATTTTACATTCAGATTTACAGCAATCTCTCTATGCAATTTTACATAATGCGGAAACTTGTCCAAACTAGAAAAAAAGCTCAGTCCCTTGAGATTCCGCTTTGAAGAGGTTTACTGGATTTACTGTAATATATATATATATATATATATATATATATATATATATATATATATGGTGTTCAGAAAGTAACTATGCAGTTCATAACTTGCCGTATTTTATTTCCCATAAACCACTTTGAACAACTGAAATTAACTCGAAGCTAAACTTTAATGTCATGGAAGTTCTAAGACATCCTGAAAGTGATCCCCTTGCACTTGAAGACACAGTTGCACACGTTTCTGCATGTTCTTGGAGACGTCAGTCATCATTTCATATCAGTCATCACTTAGCACATCACAACATGGGACTGCATAGTTACTTCCTAAACACCCGGTGTATATATATATATATAGTGTGTGTGTATGTATGTGTGTGTATTTGTCAAATAGTTTCCATAGATCATTTTTTTTTCGTGTAGAGCTGAACTCGACATGTGCTAGTATATGATACTTAAAATATTAAATTTAAGAACATAGATGTTTTTCTTTCTATGAAACATGGGGTTATATATGTGGTTTGACATTAAGTTATTGTCGAATAGATCAACCAAATGTCACTACAGTCATATCAGCATTGAAAATGAATATCTATTCTAGTTAATCAGTTTTTCTTCTCTCTCTCTCTCTCTCTCTCTCTCTCTCTCTCTCTCTCTCTCTCTCTCTCCTGTGTGTGTGAAAACATTATTCAAGCTTATCATTTTCTATGTGTCACTATCAGATTATAAATTATACCAAGTTCGTAATAAATAGCGAAAAGCAAAAGGATTAAGGGACGGCTTATTGATACGAATCCATAGTTTAATTGTTGCTTCTGAATAATCTAGAATCTATTATCTCGTGTGCGGAGAATGACGTGTACGTCACAAATAATTAACAACATTTATATCGATAGGTTCACACATTTTCCAAGTCACACAATGAATTATTATTTCCCTCAAATCACTCTTCACTTTTTTAATGTCAAGTTTTTTTTTTTTTTTTTTAACTTGATTTCTGCGTTGAGTCATGTGGTTTGTTGAATACATTGGTAAGATAGTAAAATGCAGATAATATTACAAGTGAATTACCAAAGTTAACCTTTGAAAACATTAAAATATTCCGATATTATTTTTCTTTTTCTGTATTCTGTACTGAGATGTTATACACGTTGCTGTCGGATAAATGGAACGTTCTTGCCTTCTGCGCAAATAATAAGGGATTTCATTCGTATGGCTTAGATCAAACGTCTCGAATAGACCTGAAACTTCAAAGAAATGTTGAGCTCCAGAAAATAATAAAAATCTGGGGATGAACACTCAACAGATATTGTTTCTATCTTCTCGAGTCCAGTTGTAATAGTATTACAACACTTGATCAAGGCCAGAAATCATGGTCCTTATGCAGAGTCATTCTGACGCGTGATTACTGCCATACTAAAGAGTTTGACTAACATAAGTTTCCTGCAGTAGTCATGCCTTTAGTATGACGCTAATCATACGTCAAAACGAGTTTGCATAAGGCCTCATGTGCCTTAGTAACCATCGAATCCTGAATCACGCGCTTTAATGGCGTGCGCGCTAATAATACGACTACATTGTCCAATTGTAGTCCAAACATGTTGATAAAATTTTATTGTGAAATTCAAATATTTATATGCTTACAAACTAAGTAATTTCTCATTAAGAGATCGACTGAAATTTTGTAACAACCACATAGGTAGTTACCAATATATCCTGTTTATGCATGGCTGGCTTTAACCATATGTGCAACACATACATTTTCACTGGGCGTCGAGTTTTGCGGGATGGCTGACTTACTAAGCTGACCTTCTATTTGAATACTACTTTCATAAATCATGCTTGGGACACATTAGTTTAAGGTCATATGAACAGGGCTAAAGCAAATGTTCAAACAAATCCCAGCATTAATTACTTGATTGTTGTCAAAATACAAGAACTCAATTCTTGGACAGTACAGACACCTTATTGAATCGCCAATTTTTGCACTTTCCCAGGTATGGGGTATTCGGTGACTTCTAGTGGAGTAGTATATGTCGGATGTCCGAGGAATTTATGTTCCTATTCTCTATTATCTACAGTGAAATATGGTTAAGAGTTTGTGATAATGTTGGCAGAAATTTCCTGGTATTCCATATTTCTTGAAGATACGCTTACAGCACATATTGTTGACATTGAGTATCCGGTCGTCTTAATTAACCATGTACTTACTTCCTATGCTCCAGATGTTGCTTTCGGCCAGTGAACGAACTTTTTAAGATTTCACTGAGTCATTTCATACTACTGGAGATGTTGAGGTATCTTTTCATGACCATCAGGATAAACTACACTATTCCCCTTGGCCTGTGACCTTATATTTATTCATCATCTCTGGTCAGTTTTGAAGCTCGGACTCCGAAAACAAATATCCTCTTTTATAATCGCTGACGGAACCGACTCCTGTACTGCATGAGGAATGATGCAGGACTCCCCCTAAAACTATTTATAACTCCTATGACTCCGTTACACGACGAATCAGAGCGAATCTGCTGCGTAACCATGGTCTCAGGTGTTTTCATAATTTTGATAATCACCTATATGTATACGTTGTTGAATAAATCAATATGTATGTACTTAAGAGTTTCTCACTCCCCAATTTAAATTATTGCAGTAAAATGACTTCTTCTTGTTCACCTCAACCATAGGTTAGTAAATTACATGGAAATTTTTAGAATTTTCTCTTTCTTGGGAGAGCTGTTTTGTACTTTGATAAGGTCTCTTCTTCGTAACTGCATCTAGATATTCTATCCTTGGTCTTCCTCTTCCTGGTTTTCATTCTGCCTTTCCCACTATCAGCACGGTGATCCAATCTGAGTGCCGAATAAAATAGCCAAGCATGCTGTTTCTTCTTTTTCCTATTATCTCCACGATCTGTCGTCTTTCATTAGCATCCTTTAGTACGTCTTCATTCCTTTTCCTTTCGGTCCGTGATATGAGCAGCGTTCTGCGCCAACGCCACATTTCAAATGATTTCAGCTTTTCTCAATGTCCACGTCTCTTATCCGTAAAGCGCGACGCTCCAGCGTCTTAATAAATCGTTTACGAACGTCCAACGACACATTTCTTGATCTTAAAAGTCCTCTTTTCTTATTGAATGTTTGTTTAGCCTGGGCTATTCTGAAACTTGAGTCTTGCATCCGAGGATATTAGACTCCCCAAAATAAAGTCTTTGATTTTCTCTCCCTCTAGCTATACGTTTGTCCCTTCCTGTCCTGCTCTTGTGCATTTTATCACTTTGGTTTTCTTCTTATTTTCTTCATTTTGCATGCTTTTTCCAATTGGTTGTTCAAGTTTGAAAGTGCTTCCTGCAAGTCCTTGTCGTTCTCCTATCAAAAGAAAATTATAAAAATAATAAATAAATAAATACAATCTTTAAGTTTTACATCCCACGTTATGCCGGCTAGACTAAAGGAGACGGTGATGATGAAATAATGAAAAAAAAATGGTGGAGTGAATGAAGTGGGAAGAAACGGGAGAACCCTCGAGAAACCTACGCACACTGTGTTTCTCCAACACAAAGTTCACTTGGGGCGAGTTGGGATGGAACCAAGGACCACAACCAACAGAGGTGAACGCTCTACCACGGAGCCACCACGGTCCCTTCTCCGCTATCAGTGCTGTCATCAGCAAACCTTATTCTGCTGAAAACTTGTTCATTTACTTTTACGTCTTTCTCGTTTTCATCAAAGATTTCTTTTTTCCATAGCCTCTTTTATATAAACTTTGAACATGGGAGGTGAAAGTCCACATCCTTACCTTGCTCTTTTACTTATGTTTTCTTCCTTCTCGTCTCTTCCTGTGCTCCCTTCAGCTTTTATAATTTACTTACATTGGCTATGCCGGATTTTCAGACTTACCATTGGTTATTCATTTCAAACATTTAGGATCTATTATGGATGCAAGTTAAGTAGCACACTCTTCAAATATTTATTTATTTATTTATTTTTATGGGGATGTTACTACTTAAGTGATTTCCCATTTATATTAACGTTTTGACAATACCTCAACACAAGACAAATAATATTTTCAATTCTTTTAGGTCTTTTGTCCCAAAAATCGAAGATTGCTATTTGTACCAAAACTTAAGAATCGGCTGAGAGAAAATTCATTTCTTTATTATGTACAGTATTGTGCTCTACGAATGTACAGTCCGAAAAAAAACTGCAATATGAGCATGTAAGTTTAATGTAAAACTACGCCTAACTGTAAAAGGAATCAACATAACGTCTAAGTGGTACGAATCACACCAGGAGAAACCTCAGTGTCTTCCCCTGTACACTTATTTTGGAGCAAAAGACTTCCCCATTTCACAATAAACTTACATGCTCATGTTGCATTTTTTTTGCTGCGGACTGTACAACCTCTAATATAACGTGTGTGTATATATAGACACATACACATTGCATCTAAACATCAATAAAAATGAGTTTGCTTCTTTGTTCGCATTTTATATGTTATTTATTACATTCAGTTTGTTGATGTTTCGAAAAAAAAAACAATCAGGTTTTTATCGTCGGTGGAGTAAAATTCTCCTAGACCAATCTTAAAATTCCAATGACGAAACGGTCATAATTTTACGCGGCATCAGAAAAATGGGCATAAAACTAAATAAAATACGAAAGATTTTGTTCTTGTATTTTATTTTATTTTATTTTATTTTATTTTATTTTTTATCTTACTGTTCAAAAACAGGCCTACGTTAGATGTATATTCTGAAGCCATACATATAGATGTGCTTTTGTGGCTTCAAAAACGTTTTATCATTTACGTTTTGTTCCTTCTCTCCACGTGTTATTTTTCCGAGTTTCTGTGATGTGTCTATCCCGATATTCGGACTCCGATCACGGATATCTGACAGATAAAAATGCATAAATCCGGATTTCAACATCATCTTGCAAATGACAGGATATATATTTTTAAAAAATCGGACACAGTCATGCTTCTTGCCGTTTGAAGGACCCTCTTGTGTCTTTTGCACAAAATTCACCCCCGAAAAGACACCCAATTTCATTAGAGTGTGGTGAATGACTGCGAGCTCTTTCCTTTATTTTTGTGAAAGAAAGAAAAAAATATATAAAAGAATGTCTGACAGAAGACTATTTGTTCTATAGCCGTCTCCCCTTTAAGACCATGTCTCTATGTCTTAGTGAGAGAAAGCTGCACAAGCTGTTCTCGTAGGGAAACGGATGTTTCTTTCGCTCTTTTATTTTTCTCATCACTACACTGGCGGCCATTTCTCCACTCGCTCTCGCTAAATGATTCGAAGAGACAGATCCCTTTCTCTCTAATTTTCTTTTCACAATGGTCAATTTAACATTTTCCTTCTTTGTGACGTGTTTTTAGAATTGAAAATATAACAGCGCCATTCAACCATAGAAATATTGATGACATAACCATGCAATCTTACCTTTTATAGTCAACAACGTATTTCCATTCCCATGAAAAAAAAAAAGTTCCAGATTTATTCTAGAATTCCGAAAATTTTCATTCCGGAGGTTATTTTTTTCATTTAATATGCAGTAAATCCTCAAAACAAAGCAAAATTTGCATCTAAAGCCTTAAGTGGATGTTAAATATATATAAACAATAAAGAAAAACAAAAACAGTTCTCGTTTTTCATTGTCAACGAATTTAAAATGTTTGTTACTGAATTCTCTATGTCTGTCTCTCTGTGTGTGTCTGCATGTCTGTTACTTGCGAGTTGTTTTTATTTTTTTTTATTCTGATCCCTTCATTTGATAGAGCATCAAAAATTATAATAATTTAAGAAAGTGATGAAACTTTTCGTGTTACTCTTACCGTTCCCCAGATATTTGCCAATAAATGGCCGATCTTCGGAGATTTAAGGAGCCATATCTTGGGAACCGTAAGATATAGACAAATTATATTGGTGTTGATCAATACCTAAGGGAATGGTGTAACATTTTGGTACCAAATATTATCCGGTGGCCACTATCGAACTGGTCACTGGTTTGTGCAATTGTCAGTTGGCCAGTGTCCACTAGTTAATACCGGTATCAAAATGTTTGTCATACTCTTAGGTACTGATTAACACCAATATCATCTCTATGACTTTTCGTTCTCGAGATATTGCCCCCAAAAATAGTTCCGATTTCAGGAGATTTAAATACCAATTTCTCGGGAACTGTAAGTAATAGAGAGAAATATTTTGCGAATTTTTGCGAGAAACAGAAGAAGATGCGCATAAAAATATTTACTTTTACATCTAGGAACAATCACAGTTATCCTTCGCTCTCCATCTCTCCATTCTTTTTTCACCTCATTCTGGCAATGCTCTTGGAGGATTCTCAACTTGATTTTGTATAAATTCTCAGAGAACTGAAATATTCTTTCCCGAAACCCTGTCGTATGTATATGGTAGCATAAACTTACAGCTACATTAGTTTAAAATTCAATATAAAGAATTGTCATCCATTATTCATGGTCTCACTAGATTAGAATGTCACAGAACTTAGCATAACACTTCAACTATAAATTATGAGAACTCTCTTGTGATTATTTGGTTAGCGTACAGATTTCGGCGCGGGAGACCCGGGTTCGTTTTTTGACTGCAGCTCATGCAATTCTGGTAACACGTTAAGCTGTAGGTTCACGTCTTGTATAATCTCGCTGCTGAAAGAGAATTTGAATTCAAAGAATCAATTATAAATACAGGACATCTTTTGAAGCTACCGCACGTCCCATACCTGTCCAGATACATCCTGGCTTGCAGTAGAAATTTTAAGGTTAATAGAAGTTTCTAAGGAATTTCCCTTGGATTTTAATCAGAAGTGTTTTCATGGAATATTTGGACCCAGAAATCGTCTTGTGACTATTCGACAAACAGTACTTCAAAGTATATGCCCGTACTCCCTCTATAAAAATTGTTGCGTGAGTACCACATGATTCTGAAAACGTGTGTGTGTTTTCTTTTTTTTGGGGGGGGGATAGCACACATATTAGTTCCTAAGTGAAGTTTTGACCTGACTATGGTAGGTCACATAGTATTGGAGCTATGGACCTTTAAAGCTCATTTCTTCATGTTTTCGACAGCCTATAACTCCGAAAGGACGGATTTATGCACTCAGGTTGGTGTATACTTTTTGCTTTATCTTGATGTCAGGAATCACCTCTGAAAAGGTGTAGGTGTTGTATTGAAACACCCTGTACTAAATGACTATAACGGTGTTTGTCCGCGAACTCATCCTAGAACTCATCCTAGAACGAATTTTTGTTATTCTTGTTGTCCTCGAACTCTTAGACCACTCGTTCGACCTTCACAGGTTTTGGTATATGAGTTGCACTGAGAAAAAAATGTATGTGGCGTACGTAAAGTCGTATGTTACATTTGCAAATCCTGTTGTTTTTGGACTTAACGCACAGACAATGTATAACTAAAAACGCATGTTTTATAATACTTTCTTTATAAGTGTTCCATCTGTACGTACTTTCCGTATGAAACAATATAGGCGGTCAGGATCTCACATACAAATTGACGTATATAATATATAGCTGAAGAACATGACATACATATATGTATGTAATATAAGCAAGACTGTTAGATATCAGATATCCTGCAACGACATGATATAACATCTAAGGGCAGTGCCTATGTAACATACGGCTAACGTATGATCCGTACTGATTTCTGTAGTAAGCAAAAGGGTTCCGTATATTTGTACAGTATCCGCTGTCCGAAAAACGGATTTTTCTCAGTGTGATCTTGTAGCGTAACTTATCTTCATATTCCATCTTCTGAGTGAAGGGTGAAAAGAAGTGAACGGTTGACAAAATGATATGTAAAACTAATGGAAAACGACCAATATGCACAATCCTTAATTTTAGGGGTCACTGAGATGAATAACGATACTCCAAATGCCGTTTAGTTGAAATTCATCCCTCATCGTTGTGGTGTGAAATTACGATTTTTTAAAAATATACTTTCGTTAAAATGTGTATTCTAAAGGCAAAAAGGGGTTCAAATGATTTTCGTAAACCGATCGCACATATACAAGAACGGGAAATTCAGAAACTATGAACTAAAGCCAGCCCTGGGCTGTAATTCACGATTACAGTATCGTCAGCATGTTTTTTTTTTTTTTTAAGTAAAGCATCATATCGTATGAGTTATACATTCCAACATAACATAGTTATATACACGGGTTGCATATCTCTCAGGAGTTTGTTTCATAGCCAAATGATAATGAAAAACAAAGAATAACCATTTCTCCAGTCTAAGATGAATCTTTATTCTTTGGGGTGTTTTGCCCAATGAATGCTATGGCATTATAGTTAGTTGTATATGTAATGTATTTGTTTATTACATACTGAATGCAAGAAGAAAGAAAACAGTGATCATACATGAATTAGAAACTCCAACCGGAAGTAGGCTGAATCTTGCAAACGGGCGAGATATTGAAAAAAAAAAACATAATCGAAGAAATCTCGGTACCCCTTGCCGACTTTTATCAAGAATCTTTCACTTGAGTCTGTAGAGAGACATATACAGATATTGTGAGGAATGACAAGGAAATTCATGCTCATATGTGAATGATGCGCTGTGTGGAGAGCACAGGCTCAGCTAGTTCATTATTAAAATAATTATCAAAAAGCTGTTTTGGCATAAAAATAAACCGAGATCCATATATAACATTTAGAAAACACTAGCAATTTTAACCTTCTTTTATGGACCAACAATACCGAATACTAGTCGTCGAATGCCTTAAGCGAAATATTCCCTGCTATATAGTGAAACTTTGTATCACAAGTTTCCGTTCTGAATCAGTCACACCAAACATGGATTTGTTAAATAAGATGGCATAGATGTCTTAACAGAATCACCAACTGTGGTTACGTTCTTAAGAAACTAGAGATGAAGTTGCCAAAGTTACGATTTGCGAGGAAGCAAAAACCTCCTTCTCCATTTTTGCAAGAAAGAGAGCTAAGCGCAGAGGGACCAAGATCCTTGCTCGACCTAAAGCAGTCTAAATTAGCACTCGCACTCCCATTGTAGACATGGTAAGAGGATGGTCTTTTGTCGTGGTATTCAATCCGACGGCTGAAAGCTATTACTCAGATGTAGAAGTGATAATTTGTCGGTGCTTCGCAGGCTTACATTAAAGCTTGTGATTCCCTCGGGAATTATTGATCCACCTCTGCCTTCATCTCTTCCATTTTCCATCTCATCTGCTTTCGCGTTGAACAATTTCTTCATTTTGAACAACGTTTCGTTCAAAACTGCTATTTGATCTGGTGACATCAAATTGCTCACGTTAGCAAATTATAACATAACTCTTTCAGTAATTTTAAACTGGGGGAACGACAGATTTAGAAGTTGAAATTGTTCGAGCATAGGTGAATATATTAGTTTCGAAGAGATTTGTTCAATAATTAATTTGACGAAAACATGTTTCCTTATTGCAGAGTCATCGTTATTTCTTTTACTACATACAAATCGTTCATCACAACAAACAAGAATTTTTTTACAGCAAACTTTTAGGTTTCGGATATGTCATGTTTTAGTTAGAAATTGGTACTAGAGAAAATAGAAGGAGTTTTGAAAATATCTCTACCTAGGTATACTAAAATGTTAGTTTTATATATTTGTCTCTAAAGAAAAGTTTATATGTTTGTCTCTAATCCTTTTGACAACGAGATCCCGAAAACAACAAGTGCTAGAAACGTGCCGTTTTCGCTAGTCGATTCCAAATTTTGTGTAGATTGTCCAGTTCTAATTGAATATTCAAGAACAGGTGGTCGTTTATTTCTTTATTGCATTTTTAGGATTACACTGAAAATGTTGAAATTATAAATAAATAAATAAATAAATAAAATAAATCAACATACCCTATGAGTTATATATTCCAACACAACATTATTGTATATAAGGGTTGTATATCGCTCAGGTGTTTATTTCACGGCCAAATTATAATGAAAAACGAAGGATAACCATTTATCCAAGCTAAGATGAATCTTTATTATTTGGAGTGTTTTGCCAATTAACACTATATATCACTAACATTATAATTAATTGTGTGTGTAATATATTTGCTTATTACATACTGCATGGAAGAAGAAAGAAAACACTGATCATACATGAATTAGAAAATGGTACCAAATCTAACACAAGTGAAGGAAATAAACTTGTAAATCTTTTTACCCATACATTGACATATTCCAGTTCCCTTCCTCTTCATCATTCGAATATATGTTTTTAATTCTCCACAGGAGAGCTTTTTTGCCCCACTGACCTACGGATTGAAACTGAAATTCAAGCATATTAAAACTTTTCGTGAATGTGGATTCGAATACGAGTTTTTTCCAACAGAAATTCCTTGCAGTAACCACTCATTTATCAAAATCAAACAACTGAGGCTTTACAAAATCTTTTAGTCACTAAAGACGCTTCAAGTTCTATTCGACGAGAATGCAAAAAATAAATTATAATTGCTATGTTAATTAGTGCAAACTAAAGGGCAAACAAAAATCGCTAGGATATGACATCCAACATCTCAACTAGTAAATACAAACTCTGAATTCTTGAATTCCAGAAGCAGACTAACTTCTCGCAAAGGGACCAATATATTGAAAAAATAATCGAAAGAAATCTCCTCTTTACAATACCCCTTGCCGATTATCATTACGATACATACATGTACCGAATTGCATCTCCCTCGACAATTGAGGCCGCAGTGGCTCAGTGGAAGAGCATTCAACTCTGGTGTGTGGGTCCCTTATTCAATTCCAGATCGCGCCATATAGACTTTGTGGTTGACAAACACCGTGTGTGCGTTTTTCAGGGGGTTCCCCCGTTTCCTCCATCTTTCTTCATTCCACCATTTCATTAATTTCTCATAACCACCGTCCTACCCGTCATAATCGTAGGACGTAAAACTCAAAGATTTCATTTTTCTTTCAACTATTAAAACTACAACCGGAAGTAGGATCATATCTCGTGAACGGTGCGAGATATTGAAAAAATAATAGAAAAAACTCCTCTCTATAATACCCCTTGCCGGTTTTTATCAAGCCACACACATATACCACATTTCATCTCCCTACGACAATTCTAACTCCAAATAGGGAAGCGGTGACTCAGTGGTAGAGCGTTCACCTCTGGTGCTTGGGGTCCCGGGTTCGATCCCAGCCCCCGCCAAGTGAACTTTGTGGTGGACAAACAGCGTGTGCGTGGGTTTTCCCGGGGATCTTCCGTTTCCTCCCACTTTCTTCATTCCACCATTTCATTCATTACTCATCATCACCGTCTCCTTTAGCCTAACCGGCATAACCGTGGGACGTAAAACTCAAAAGTTTCATTTCATTTCGTTTCATTTTCAAAGATTTCATTTCATTTTTTTCTAAAACCGGAAGTAGGATAATGTCTTGAAAACGTTGCAACATATGAAAAATAATCGACAAATCTCCCCTCTATGATGTCCATTTCCCCTCTTTTTTTTATCAAACTACATACTTCTGTCATATTTCAACTACCTACAGCAGTTCTAACTTCAAAACTGTAAAGCCTTCCCCGCTGGTCTACGGGCTAGCGTTCACGACTTTGGTGTAAGGGTCCTGTTTCCGATTCCCAGACGAAGCATATAGAAAGAATAGTTCCAATTACGCTTTAAAGTGTCGGTCGACATCTCATACGGTATCTCTGCTGAGAAGGGGCGGTAAATGATATCAATTAATCAATAAAACCGGAAGTAGGATCGAATCTTGCAAGTGGTGCGAGATATTAAAAGAAATAATTAAAAATATCTCTCCTTATTACACCCCTTGCCGATTCTTATGAAGATACATACATAGGCCTATACCAAATTTCACGTCCATACGACAATAACTGTAACTTCATAACCAGAAGTAAAATCATATCTGGCAAACGGTGAGAGAGGAGGTTCATGCTCATATGTGAATAATGAACTGTGTAGAGAGCGTAGGTTCTGCTAGTCTATATATTAAAATGCTAGGTTTATATGTTTGTCTCCAAAGAAAAGTTTATATGTTGCTGGTCCATTTTTCAAAGCTGCTGTTTCCTTCAGCCAAAATTCGTGATTGTGAATGAATATAGTATACAATTATGTCTAACAAAGCTCTCCGCAAGCTACAAGATGCTGTCGAAAATGTTATGACTCTTAGTGAGTCTGAAGCACAAGAAATCTTCAAAGACGACGCAGATTTATTTCAAATTTCTCCAGATGAAGAAAGTCGCCTCAAAGAAAAGACATAAATTATATGATGTTGGAGGAAGTAACCTCTATAGAAATGCATGGACAAATTGAATTGCACTTTGGTTACATATAATGCAGATACGGAGCGCATTGACTTTTTTTTTGTTACAAATTATTGTCAAGTGGCCGCCCTAAACTTAACGGCAAAAAGTGGTGGTTTTACCTACTTTCTAATAACTTGGAAACTGCTTAATAAACTGAATAGTAAGCTGGCTTATGCATCGCGAACTACATGACAGTGATGAAAGTGAGCACCTTGAGTTCAGAAGAGAAGTTGAGACCCTCATGCGGCAGAAGCTGAAAACCACATCAAGACCAGGACTAATATGACCAATTTCTGCATCACGTACTACAACTGATGGACATTCCATAATGCAATGTAATTGAAGACGTGTCTCATGTGAAAAAAAAATCTTTTGAAGAGTTTCGTATGCAAGAAAAGAAATCACATCCATTGCTTACCTAAATATAATGGCATTGATTCAATGTATAAAGCCCGTTGCATTTCTGTAGACATAATACAATTTATTGAAGTTCATTATATTCACACTATATATTGTGTATTGTTGTATTGCACTGAACTCAAAACTGTACAGCATCCTTCTTCTCAATAAATACGTACATATATTCCAATTGCATTATAATATTACATTCAAATAATAAACTAGTAAACTCATGCAATAATATGTATATACACCATTTTAAAAGTACAAAGCAAAAATGTTCCCAAATGGGAACACGAAATATTTCATACATGCAAATAAATGTACATAAATAAAACAACTGATGGACATTCCATAATGCAATGTGATTGAAGACGTGTCTCATGTGAAAAAAAAAATCTTTTGAAGAGTTTCGTATGCAAGAAAAGAAATCACATCCATTGCTTACCTAAATATAATGGCATTGATTCAATGTATAAAGCCCGTTGCATTTCTGTAGACATAATACAATTTATTGAAGTTCATTATATTCACACTACATATTGTGTATTGTTGTATTGCACTGATATCAAAACTGTACAGCATCCTTCTTCTCAATAAATACGTACATATATTCCAATTGCATTATAATATTACATTCAGATAATAAACTAGTAAACTCATGCAATAATATGTATATACACCATTTTAAAAGTACAAAGCAAAAATGTTCCCAAATGGGAACACGAAATATTTCATACATGCAAATAAATGTACATAAATAAAACCACACGAAACTCTAAATTAACTTCAATTTAAAAGAAAACAAGAAAATGTTTGTTAGATAGTTACTTCCTTCTTAATTCGGCAGGTAAACTTTTAACAAGATTTTTTTAATGTGTTGCTACTTACTGTTGCCTTTTAGGTTCTCTCTTTTCAAGAAATGACCTATGTCAGGAACGCCCAAATGAATTTAATAATGAGATCTTATGCAAATACATGCACATACGTACATGGGTATTTGTGGACTATAAAACTTTGAGTTTTACGTTCCACTGTTAAGCCGGCTAGGCTAAAGGAGACAGTGATAATAAGAAATGAATCAAGAAAGTGGGAGGAAACGAGAGAATACCGAGAAAACCAACGCACACTGTGTTTGTCTACCACAAAGCTCATTTGGTCAAACCAGGGACCCTACGCACTAGAGGTAAAAGCTCTACCACTAAGCCACTGCGGCCCCTCTGTGGACGGTGTTACGAAAACAAAATCAATTACGTTATTTTTGTCTTTCTTGAGATTACAGAAGTTACGTCGACCAGATTTTAAGTATATTCATATTGTAAGACCGGATTCTGAGATCTTATGAGATCTTATGAATTTGGCGACATGACACGTTTGGTGATACGAGTATGAAGGAAATGCAAACCAGGGACACAGGAAAAAAAATGTACAATAACAAAAAAAGAATATGGAATGAATTTTGATTTCTTTATTAGTAATATATTACAGTACTTAATAATGCAGGTACTTAATAATGGGGAAATTCTATATACAACAGGGAAAGTAATAAAATACGCCTTAGTGGAGAAGCAAAAACAGGAGTTTGCTCAGAAGTATAAAGACGCGAATAAAGAAAGAAAACTGGCTGGAAATGCTTAAACTGGAATTTGATTAGGAATAGAAAATACATGCATGGAAAAAATGTTTAGATTACAATGTCTTTATAACCTAGGTACTGGAAACAAGAAGAGATGTATGAGTAGTGAATGCGAAGCTACCCATACATTTAGGCGAAAGAAAATTCTGCACTATGCATGGGTATAAAAATATAAAGGTAAGCAAGAAAGTTATGTCGCTTTTTGTGGAGTTCTGTGCTCAATTGGCCTTCACACCTTGAGTTGAATACTAATGGAGATAAGATGAAGGTCAGTTGGTGTGACTATATTCAACATACTACCTGGTTGTGACAGTTCGGTTACACCGTGAATTTCCGTAAGGACACAGTGAACATGAGACCTCCCCAAAGCATCATAAGGGGCGTTTATGCTGTACAAGTTCAAACTGGCGTCAAACTGCAGCGGAGAGGAAGGTATGCCAGACCTTTGGTGAGGGTGCTGTGACTATGCGGACAGTGCAGCGGTGGTTTAAGACGTTTAAGAACGGTGAAAAACACTCGAAGAAGCACTACGTCCCGGAAGACCAACACATGTACAAAATGAAGATTTTCAGGCAGCAATTGAGGCGAACAGAGGCCAGACATGAGAGGAACAAGGTCTACAATTCAGTGTGAGTGGAGAAACCATTCGACAGCACCTGCATCAACTTGGAAGCGCTACAAGTCGGGTCAATGGGTAAAACATGTTTTGACTCCGGGCTAGAAGGCAACGCGAGTAGACACCTCTGTTTCTTTACTGTGTCGTCTGAGAAGCTATTTTTGCAGGGGTGCCCACAAAGGGGGGCTATAACGCAAACTGCGTCATTGAAATATTTGGGGGGTTAAAAATCTATATAAATATGTTTGAGGGGGTGTAAAAATTAATCGAAAAGATTTTTTTTCATGGAAGAACACCTACGGATAGACAATTGTGGGGGGTGCGTCATGGATGTGAGGGAGGTGGGCACCACTGTTTTTGGACAGGGTATTGACATGTGATGAGAAGTGGATCCTGTACAAAGCTCTACGTGCGTCGTCATCATTGGTTAGCATCCGATGAACCGGTTCCAAAACAGCCGAAACAGCACTGAACCAGAATAAGGTCCTCCTGTGTGTTTGGTGGACTGCTCGCGGCATCGGAACTACCACCAGCTGGTCAGAGCATCAATGCAACTCTTTACTGTCAGCAGTTCAGCCGTGTTCAAAAGATCTAAATACTCTGGAGCCAGCACTTCTGAGTCGCAAAGGGGCCCTCCTGTTACAGGACAACGCTGAACTCCACGTGGCGAGCATGACCCCGGACACCATTCTATGCCGTGGATAAGAAACACTATTGCATCCGCAATACTCCCCGGACGTTGAACTGTCCGATTATTACCTGTTCCATTCCTTGGACAACCTTTTTACCTTAGAGGAAGCCAGTTCAAATCCCTAGCAGAGATACAAAATACAGTTTATACGTTCTTCGTTTCACGGCCCACCACGTTCTACCACGATGAAATCCATGGCCTTCCAGAACGTTGGCAGAAGGTCGTCGATGCTGATGGGGACTGTTTTTGATCTTCCAGGCACGTCTTAGGTGATATATCGATGTTCGAAGGTAATGAGTGAAAAAGCGACAGAACTTTCCTGGTTTTATATAATTTACTACATGTGTACATATTATAGATATATGCAGATATTACCCCAGTATTGGAAGAAAGAGTCAAATTCGTGGACTTCAGTTTAAGCTGCACTAACATCGTCACTTGAAACATTATCACTATGTTATTTGTACACAGCAATAAAAGAAAGTCTACTGTATACACAGAGCTCGAAGGACAAGGTATGGCATACAAAATATATGTCAAACCTGTCCGTAATAGGGCACACACACATTTCGTAATGATACTATACACACTGCCAACAACGTGAGTAATGCTGTCACAAAACACACTGCAAGATGACTCTAGAAATATTAATTTTAGTGGAAATAATGCTAGTTTAGTCACTAGGCAACATTTAAAAGGTGCTAAATTTCTATTCTAACAATATAAATGAACCAATTGTTTTTGATAAAAATATCCTTAAAAATTGCTAGATCAAGCGACAAAGTGCTACATTGGTAACACTGATAACAAGAGACAAACGACAACCGCCTCATGCTTCCGCACACGTGTATAAATTTTTGACGTACAAGTATATCATCTCAAACATTGCCCCAATGATCAAAACATAACATACTAATCCGTCGAAACTAATGAAAACAAGGCAATAGATCATTTTGACATGCAGTTTGTTGCTCACATTTTTTATGTTCATGGCGGACATATCTGTAATGTCAAAAAATCGACATATTTCCTTATAGTGGAGTAGGGTAACGTCACGAGATAGGGGAATCTTGCAAATCATGATACAAACGTGCCACTTGGTAATGTAGTAGATATACACCTAAGAATGAAATTTAGATGTAGACCCCAAAAATCAAACCCTTTATTTGCCCCTGTGACGTCATCATACAACATGGCTGACATGGGCATTACAGAAACACAGTGAAGGCACATAAATCGTTGATTACAAACGATATTCTATATTTTGATGTGGTGAACTGAATTATGTCTTGATTAAGGTATTCCACATTGCCATAATAGAAAAAAGTACCACTATATAACGAGTATTAAACGGAGGCGGCTCGCGAGGGAAGTCACACAGGTAAGATTTGGATTTTTCTATTAAAACTAAAAGATGGAAACTTTCCTGATTTACTGTACGTTATATATAACAATTATTATATTAATTAACTTTTTTACTTAATTTGAAGATTAAAAAACATTAATTTTACCGGTGCAACTTCCCACACAAGCCGCCTCTGGTATCAAGATTATCAAGAGTGTGCAGATTACACGATATTTCTTTCCTCTTACATTAGCATACCTCCATCACTCACAGTTCACTAATTTCCATTTGAAGTATTTGTTTTACACTGACCATCGCACACACACACAGGTGTGCAGGGAAGAGATAACTTAGCACATTTACCTGCACGCGAACACAGTGATTTACATCTTCAGTGAAAAAGCCCTTGACAGTGTTCAGACATTTGTTTCAGTAAAGACCATAAAGGTGAGTATGAAGCATCAGCTTTCTTCCAGTCCCATTGATGAGGATCGGGTATATTAGGTTTTAACTTATGCCACTAAGACCAAATATATCCACCTTGAAACACTGCTTGTTTCACATGCTGAAGAAGTGCTTCCTCAGTTGGAGGTACACTTTCCAGTGAACGACCTTTCTTGGTGACGAGCATTTTCCGAAATTCTTTAACACTCTCTGCGGTGCTTCTGCGATCATACAAGTACACAGTAAAGCGCTGCACTTTCCCAAACGAATTGTCTGCAATTTCCGAAGAACACTGTAAAAGCTCCACAAATGCATTAGTGACATATGAGTTTGCTTGCCAAGCTTCCCAGGCGGTTTTCTTCCCACGTCTTGCAAAGGCTGATACCGTTACGCAGCCAGTGAATGCGTGCCAGAATGGAATTGATTTGAAAATCTTGGTTCCAAGCCCTTTTACATACTCATGTACAGGAAGGTATCTTCGATTCCTTCCAACTCCGTAATCAATCCATAGATGAGAGAGGGTTAGGTTGGGAAAGGCATGTAAAGCTAGCACCACCACATCAGAATCAACTGTCCTGATGATAATCGATTTGTGATGTAACGCCCCTTACACCTAGCATACACAGAAAGCTTCCAGTCCGACAACTATTATCATTCAAAGTTATAATAATAATAATAATAATAATAATAATAATAATAATAATAATAATAATAATAATAATAATAACAATCGTCAGACCAAATGCAATACGATTAACACCTAGTCGATGGGACATGGATCGGAAGATTTAGTTCTCCATCGTACAACTCGTCAGTGTGAAAGTTAATTATCATTCCAATATTTCCAAACCACAGTAAATTCAAATATAAATAGGAAACCAATTATTATATATAAAACAAATAACGACAACAGAAATTCAATTTTTAAATAACAATTTTATTAACAATCTTTGTTGTGTATTTACACTATTGCGTTAGAATAGTGTAGATACACTAACGAAATAGTACAACAAAAAAGAAAATATTATTTAAAAAAATAATATCGAAATATTTTGAGTGAATCTAATGTGCAAATAAGTTTCTTTAATATAATTGAATTCTAAATAGTAATATACTTTCAAAAATTTATTCTTCAAAGAAGACTATTTGACAAGCAAATATAATTATAATAAGTTACGCTAATTTCCTCTCAATGACAAAGATTCTCAATAATACAATTTTATCAAAGCTACTTTAAATCAGAATAAATAAAGTCAAGCAAAATTTCTAATAATCTTTCTAGCGTGCTACAAAATTTCTTTAGAAATTTTAACAAGATTCAAGTTACTTAAATAATCAATTTCAATCAAAATGAGTATATATAATTTATGTTACTCTCAGTCTCAAAATTTAGAATAGTGGAATAAAAATGTTGAAATTTCAAATCTTGATTATACATATATAATTCAACATTTCACTCAATTCTCAGTCAATACTATATTAATATCTTTCATTACTCTTTTCAATAAACGTGGAGTGAGAATGTTAGAGGAAAAATTATTTGCAGTCTGGTTTTCTAACGGAAAAAACTCTGAACACTCAATATGGAACGAATACTAAATATTAGCTGTAAAAAAACAAATTAAAGTGGAAATATTGGAGTTATATTGTTTTCCAAAAAAGGCCAAGTTTGTCCCCCCTTACTACTTAACTCCGCGAAAGATCAAAAATTGCATAAAAAGCTGGAAATTTCCGTAAGGGTGAAAATACGTTGGAATTGCAATAGCAATACAACCTGGAGTGGATCTCAACTCAGACAACCTCACTAAACATAAATTTGAACAAGTCACAGAAACTACTTGTAACAAATCAAAAATTGCACTCACCTTGACTTGTTTCGAATATGGATTTACCTTCTATGTGTAACTCTCGCTCTCTTTTGGTAATCTGGCATCCGTCTGAGCTTTTCTGGTATGCGATTAAAATCAGATTGGTGGAAAAAACGTCAGTTTTTTAAAGTAAAGTAATTCCTCACCAAAATCTTTCTGAGCTTTAGTTTCCACACGAAAATGTAAAGCAAGAAAGAGATATTACTGGTATTTAAGCTAACTACACCAGCTAGTTCCCAACAGGAATTACTATGAACGTGATCTAAGCGGGCTTTCACTCGGCACAATAGGCCCCACACAACACTGCCCTTTAAACTCACTATTTATCTGCACAGAAGTAACAGAAAAATGAGAAAATAAGCTTAATAAGCAAATAACTATCTGTGCTATCAATTCACAAGCATAAAGCACACTCTTAGAGAAAGCTTTCTCTCTCCTATTCACTTTCATAACTTAGCAGCTACGAGACAAGGAAAGAAAAAGAGCCCGTTTGACTTGCCACTAAGTTTGCTTGCGAGAATTGAATAGTGAAGGAATAAAACATTCCTTTTTCCACTGATCACTTTGTTATATTTAACTGACATTACACCAATATGATTTCATCGATAGACGTCGATAATACACACATCACACCAACAGGAATAACAACGGTGAACAATTCTCAAAAGAGGAACCCTGCCGAAACAAAAACTACACTCCATTGACTATCTTCCCGTTAAACCAATACTCCGTCTATACAATACTCGGTCTGGGCAATCTTCCGGCTATACAATACGAACACAAGTAAACTAGGCACGTAACCCACTTTAGCTTGTAGATTCGGTTTCGATGACCACGCCCACTATTCGCGACTGCAATCTTCTCCTCTAACAGTCTTTCCAACTGTCTTTACTTAATTTTTCAACAAGTTTCATTATTTTTTCTTCCTTCCTTTCTAACATTTTTTACCTTTTCTATAATTTTAAAAAGAAGAACAAAATCAATGAATCACACATATCCTATAGTGACTCTTACAACCAGTTACGTATAACTCAATCTAATTTACAGTGTTTTATCCTTCATTCGATTGATTATTCTTGTGTCGTGTCCATATTCGTAATTTTTTTAATAATCATGGTATCTATAAATATAGAAAAATTTCATTAATATACTAAATATAATTAAATATTTCATAAATCTACAAAAAATATAAGTCTAACTACTAGATTATATAATATACAAAGGATAAAATTAATTTATTATACACAATACTCTATTTACTAGAATTTGTGATAATCACGGCTGTGATTAAAATATATGAATGAATATTTACAATTAAGTAGTAGCATTTATTTGACATTTCTTTATATACAAATATTTACTATTTACAATTTTCTTTAGCATTATTTTCTAATTTTCTCTTACAGCTTTCCTTTAACTTTTAATTCCTCTTGACCCGATAAATCTTATTCTCGGAGACATGACTCCGCTTGTACGAATCAGGAGTATCATTCTCGTCCGAAATTAGAACAGTATTTGGTGTCAAGATCCGCCTGACTATGAATGGTCCATTTCATTTATCACTAAGTGATTTAGCTACTTTGTCTTTCAAAGAAGATTTCACATGCGCTCGAGTTAGTACTTTGTCGCCTACCTGGAACGCTACTTCTCTTCTTCTTTGCAGCATGAGTCGTTTTCATCTAATCCAGCTTTTTTCCATATTCTTTAAGGCATCCATCCATAAAGATTTAGTTGACTTTCCGGCAATATCTCCTTCTGAGATGTCCCATCGATTTTCTAGTGGGGTGTAAGTAGGATGTCCTAAAAATATTTCGATAGGGCACATCTTAAGACCGGAATGCTCGCTAATATTGAGCGTATACTGTAAGTCTGGAATTAGAGACGACCAAAGATGTTGCTTGTCTGCAAAGTAAGCTCTAATTGAAGATTTTAGTGCTTTGATAAAACGCCCCGCAGCGTTCGCTTCAGGGTGGTATGGACTTAAGGTAATATGCTTTATCCCCAGTCCGAACAAGAATTTCTTAAAAAATTCTGAAATATAAACAGAATCATTATCGGTGGAAATAGCTTCTGGATATCCTAAACGACTGAAGATATCAGACATTTTGTCTACTATCGAGGCTGACGATAACGATCTCAATTTCTCTAGCACTACAAATCGGCTAGCGTTATCAACCCCAATATGTATTTATACCCCTTTGAATTAGGCAATACACCAATAATGTCAAAGTACCAATGTGATCCAATCCTCTTACTATATTCTGATATCAGTAACCCCATTTTTCTTTTATACTCTTCCTTTGAAAGCTGACACCTATGACAACATCTTACATATTCAGCCACTTCATCCTTCATATTTCCCCACGTGAATCTTTTCATTAACTTCTTTAGAGTCCGATAGGTACCAGCATGACCTTCTACAAGCTTATTATCATGATAGTACTCTATCAGAACTCTTCGTAGAGCCTTAGGGATAAAAATCTTAAAAGGGTTATGGACTGAATTAATTTTCTTCATAAGAATCTTTTTGTTGAAAACAAAACCAGGAATGATGTCGCCATTTTCTAATCTCTCTATTATCGCTTTCAATTCTGGGTCTTCTCTTTGAAGATCTTCGATTGGTTCCTGAATCAGAGGCAACTTCCATCTATGAGCTAATCTCAAGTTGCTATCAAAGGCCGCTAACCCCAAAGGTCCGTCTACTAAACTAAACTCAAAAGAATCGTAAACTCTTGTGAGAGTGTCAGCTATCACGTTATCTGCAGACCTAACGTGTTTAATCTTAAAAGAAAACTGACATAACGTCTCAACAAGAGGACCATACTTTAATAGACGCTTTGAGTTGCTTAAAATCCAAGTCAGGGCCTTATTATCCGTCAGGACGTCAAATTCTTTAACCAAATAGTGTTTAAATCGGGACATAGCTTTTACTAGGCTTATAAACTCTATCTCGTATATGCTTCTATGTTTCTCTGCTTCTGATAGTTTTTTACTGAAGAAACAAACAGGTTGAAGTTCCCCGTTACTGTTCTCTTGAGACAAACAAGCAGCTATGCTTTTTCCTGATCCATCTACATTTAATACCAATAGTTTGTTTAGATCTGTGGTCTTTAATACAATATTTTCCACCAATATATCTTTTAGTTTGTCTAGAATCCTTTGGTGTTCAAGACTCCAGACAAATTTATTTTTAGGAGACTTCAATTCACTGAGAGGTCCCATCAGTTCCTGGAACTCAGGAGCGAATTTCGCGTAATAACTGAAACGCCCCAAGATCTTCATAAGACCACTCCTATTCCGTGGAGGTGGTATGTTTCTAATTGCTGAAACCCTAGCCGGGTCGATTTCCATCTGATCTCCGGTAATAATGTAACCTAGATAATTAATCTTAGTCTGAAAGAACAAACATTTATCCGGAGATACAGTAACATTAAATTCTCGAAATATTTCGAATACCTTAATTATAGTATTTTTATGTTGTTCAATCGTATCTGAAAATATGAGAACATCATCAAAATAAGATCGTACTCCTTCCCCTTCCAAATCTTTAAGTATTTTATGCATCACTCTGTTAAGAATGTTACTACCAGTTTTAATATCTACTGGGACTCCCATAAATTGAAAAAGACCCTTTGGCGTAACAATTGTAGTGATGTCACGTGAGCTAGAATCAAGTACAATTTGAAAATATGCTTTCTTGAGATCTATTTTTGAATAGAATTGCTTGCCTGATAGGCCAGCTAAACATTGATCTATGTTTGGAGACGGGAAAGGGTCATTTACTATAAGCTTATTTGCTTTAACAAAGTTCCCTACAATTCGATAACTATTGTCCTTGTTCTTAACTAAAAAACAACTACTGGCGTAGTTCGAATGGTCAACTTCAATTAATATACCCTGCCTAACTAATTCTGCGATTTGAGCATCAAATTCTTTCTCTTTGTTCTTAGGAACAGGGAACGGATTTTGCTTAAAAGGTTTGTTTTCAGCTGGATATAATTTGCCTATACAACCCTTAATACATCCGATTCTATTCGTAATTACGTCAGAGTATTGATCTCTTATCGAACCCATGAAAGGATCTATATCAGGATTCCGAAAACTCCACGATTCTCGATTAGAGTTTTTCACCTGTATGTTTTCTGGGGTTTTCACCTGCAGGAATCGATCACAACAATTAACTGAATCTCGATTAATTTCCTCCCCAATATATTTCTTATTCTTCTTTAACAAGTCGTGGAATTTCTCTGACTGCTCGACGTCCACGTCAGAAGCTTCCGAAGAACTAGATGGTTCTTTTGTCTTAACTTTAGAAGTCGCTGTAGGAACTAAAACAACGTTCTTCTCTTCCTTTTCACACTCAACACTACGATCGTGCTTAATCTGTTGATCATTAGCACCATCCATAATGTTTATCTTCTTCTTCTTTTTCTTTGTCTTCTTCTTCTTCGATGGTTTCTGTTTCTTAAGATTTGATCTTCCTCTGAACGGTTTAAATCTGGAACAGTCTGATAACCGGTGTCACACTTTATATCTTCTTTGGAATTATTCTTATCTCCTATGTCACCAACATTTGTCGTAATCATCGCTAAGTCCACTGAAGATCTACGATGTAAGCAATCTTGATCACTATCCAATGATTTATGCGAAATGGAAGAGGTTTCTGGACATCCCTGATCAGTATCCAACCTCCGAATTTGCTGATCAACACTAATGCTGTCTCTCGATAACTCTCCTCAATTAAATTTCGTAGCCCAAGAAGCTGCGAAGCATCAGGAGCATTTATAGTTAATAAATGTTTTTCAAGATGTTGAAGATCGAGGTCACATTGCACACCCTTTTCATTAGAACGGATTGAATACGAATCTGCCCTAATAAACATAGAAGATAATCCAGACGATTTGGTTGATAAGTTCTTCTTTTGAAACTTTCCACCAGTCTCTTCTTGTTGACTAAGCTGCTCACCAGATTTAACTCCCTTTCGGAAAGATTCCACTAAATTCCTGCGATAATTAAGTCGCACACGCTTCTTTCCATTACACAGAACCAACAAATGTAAATCGTAATCTACCAACGCCGACGTTGAACGCAGATATGGAATTCCCAATAAACAGTCGCAAGGAAGATTATCAGTTACTCTAAATATCACAGATTGGAAAAATCAGGATAAGTTTATCACCAAAGTCACCTCTTCGTCCGTAACAAAGTTAAGACCAGAAGGCGCATTGATGGTTCTTTCTTCCACCTTACGAACATGTTCATCCACATTGCATCTTTTCACTAGGTCTCGATTGACTAAGTTAAAGCTAGAGCCCCCATCGACACAAATATTTGTTAAAATATTATTAATTTTTCCAATGACGAATGTTGCCACAAATCCGTTCATTTCTGATGGGACACTATTATTCTTTTTAACTGGAGGAACAAATCGATTCCTATTAAATTTCCCAAAAAATCTTGAAGTATCCGAAGCCCTAAAACTATTCTTCATGAGATTCGATTGTACATTAGGTAAAGTAGAATTCGGATTACTATTACAATATTCTTTATTATTTATTGAAGAACCTAAATTCGAACAGGGCATTTTCTCTTTGCCTTTAGTACTCAATTTAATATATTCCATTTCTTCTGTATTTTGCGAAACATCCTGTTCGGATATTTCTAATAATTCCTGTCTATTAGCTGGACAGTAATAATGTAGCATCCGAAATCGTTGATTCGGATTCATGCCATTTAATATGATACCTACTAGTTGACCTTCATTTAAACCGAGTTGTAAAATATCCATAGATATCATTACTGATTTAACATAATCGTTAATTAATTCTTTGAAGCCCTGTTTTCTATAAACCTTTTCACTCATTAGTGAATGCAAAACTGTGGGTGTAATATATCTATACATAATGTTATTCCTAAAATAAACCCAATCAATGTTATTATTCAAAGCTGATGTAACTTCCTTTAATATAATACCTTCACATTTAGAAAGAAGTACTGTTAGAATCATATTAAATGAATAACTAGTATCCATTAATATTTCTTGGATTTTAAATAACATCTCAAAAGTCTGAATGCTATTATTACCACTAATGTTCTTAAATTCTGACAGTTTATTCTCTAAATATGCTAAAGATTTATGAAAGTTATATTTAGTCATCAGCTTATGTTCTAAATTCAGATCTGAATATACATGTTCTTGTCTATTCTTAGGAAAATTATTATCCCTATCACTTTCAGAACTAATCTGATTCCTATAATTCGAGTTATGACCATGCATTCTGAGACTAGGATTATTTAAACCCACTTTCGGAGTCGAACTCAAAACATTAGAGACTCTCTTATAATAGTTTCCTAGATTAAGATATCTATTCTGTATTCCAACTCGTTCTCCTGAGTTACTACTATTAGAAGTATTCGGAATGTTTCTACTTAAAGGCGGTTCCGAAAAAGTTACTCTAGGATCATTTCTCTCCATATGACTATTGGATGGATTAGCCATACGACTGTTTCTATCTAGATCAACTGAGTTCACCATAGATTGATTATTATTAATAGGAACACTAAATGATCTCACATTAAAACTATTCGCTAATGGAGGAGTAAGTTCCATGCTAATATTACCAAAACTTGAGTTTTGATCCAAACTAGGATAGC
This sequence comes from Thermobia domestica, assembly GCF_964235325.1. Classification (NCBI taxonomy): domain Eukaryota; kingdom Metazoa; phylum Arthropoda; class Insecta; order Zygentoma; family Lepismatidae; genus Thermobia; species Thermobia domestica. The sequence continues at coordinate 7,692,279 of NC_137459.1, forward strand.
CAGTAGCGTCTACTGTTAAGAAATCTGTATTCGACATATCAATGCTAACATAATCTTGTCGAGATTCCATTATTTTATCAGTATTTAAATAAACAATGTTATAAAGAACAAGAAAATAATATAAAAATAGTATTCTATAACTAAACATAAACACATACTACTAATTTCTACACTACAATAATACTACGATGGAAATCTACACGACCAAAGCAGCAACGCTGGAAGGATAATGGAAAATGTTCAACTTCCACTAATAATAATAATAAATACAATAATTTTGTAAAGGCTGGAATAATATTCCTATCATAAATTCTTAAATTCAATGAAAAAATTTTATATTCAATTGAATTTAATTGATTGAGTCACTATAATTTACAAAAAGAAATCTATATTTAAATGTATTCAATTTTCCCAAAAAATATTTGGTAGAATTATAATGTGGGAGGAAAAATTCTTTTACTCTCAATTTCAAAATATTTGAATTAATACAAATATTATTTTCAAAGTATAATTCAATATTCAAAGAAATTACTAGAGACCTATTCATAAATATTATCAGTAATAATAATATTCTAAACAAAATATAAAAAACAAAAAAATACTAGACTTGTGTTCGTATCTTGTAACGCCCCTTCCACCTAGCATACATAGAAAGCTTCCAGTCCGACAATTATTGTCATTGAAAGTTATAATAATAATAATAATACTAATAATAATAATAATAATAACAATAATAACAATCGTCAGACCAAATGCAATCCGATTAACACCTAGTCGATGGGACATGGATCGGAAGATTTAGTTCTCCATCGTACAACTCGTCAGTGTGAAAGTTAATTATCATTCCAATATTTCCAAACCACAGTAAATTCAAATATAAATAGGAAACCAATTATTATATATAAAACAAATAACGACAACAGAAATTCAATTTTTAAATAACAATTTTATTAACAATCTTTGTTGTGTATTTACACTATTGCGTTAGAATAGTGTAGATACACTAACGAAATAGTACAACAAAAAAGAAAATATTATTTAAAAAAATAATATCGAAATATTTTGAGTGAATCTAATGTGCAAATAAGTTTCTTTAATATAATTGAATTCTAAATAGTAATATACTTTCAAAAATTTATTCTTCAAAGAAGACTATTTGACAAGCAAATATAATTATAATAAGTTATGCTAATTTCCTCTCAATGACAAAGATTCTCAATAATACAATTTTATCAAAGCTACTTTAAATCAGAATAAATAAAGTCAAGCAAAATTTCTAATAATCTTTCTAGCGTGCTACAAAATTTCTTTAAGAATTTTAACAAGATTCAAGTTACTTAAATAATCAATTTCAATCAAAATGAGTATATATAATTTATGTTACTCTCAGTCTCAAAATTTAGAATAGTGGAATAAAAATGTTGAAATTTCAAATCTTGATTATACATATATAATTCAACATTTCACTCAATTCTCAGTCAATACTATATTAATATCTTTCATTACTCTTTTCAATAAACGTGGAGTGAGAATGTTAGAAGAGAAAATATTTGCAGTCTGGTTTTCTAACGGAAAAAACTCTGAACACTCAATATGGAAAGAATACTAAATATTAGCTGTAAAAAAAAAACAAATTAAAGTGGAAATATTGAAATTATATTGTTTTCCAAAAAAGGCCAGGTTTTTTCCCCCTTACTACTTAACTCCGCAAAAGATCAAAAATTGCATAAAAATCTGGAAATTTCCGTAAGGGTGAAAATACGTTGGAATTGCAATAGCAATACAACCTGGAGTGGATCTCAACTCAGACAACCTCACAAAACATAAATTTGAACAAGCCACACCCACTACTTGTAATAAATCAAAAAATACACTCACCTTGACTTGTTTCGAATATGGATTTACCTTCTATGTGTAACTCTCGCTCTCTTTTGGTAATCTGGCATCCGTCTGAGCTTTTCTGGTATGCGATTAAAATCAGATTGGTGGAAAAAAACGTCAGTTTTTTAAAGTAAAGTAATTCCTCACCAAAATCTTTCTGAGCTTTAGTTTCCACACGAAAATGTAAAGCAAGAAAGAGATATTACTGGTATTTAAGCTAACTACACCAGCTAGTTCCCAACAGGAATTACTATGAACGTGATCTAAGCGGGCTTTCACTCGGCACAATAGGCCCCACACAACACTGCCCTTTAAACTCACTATTTCTCTGCACAGAAGTAACAGAAAAATGAGAAAATAAGCTTAATAAGCAAATAACTATTTGAGCTATCAATTCACAAGCATAAAGCACACTCTTAGAGAAAGCTTTCTCTCTCCTATTCACTTTCATAACTTAGCAGCTACAAAACAAGGAAAGAAAAAGAGCCGGTTTGACTTGCCACTAAGTTTGCTTGCGAGAATTGAATAGTGAAGGAATAAAACATTCCTTTTTTCCACTGATCACTTTGTTATATTTAACTGACATTACACCAATATGATTTCATCGATAGACGTCGATAATACACACATCACACCAACAGGAATAACAACGGTGAACAATTCTCAAAAGAGAAACCCTGCCGAAACGAAACTACACTCCATTGACTATCTTCCCGTTAAACCAATACTCCGTCTATACAATACTCGGTCTGGGCAATCTTCCGGCTATACAATACGAACACAAGTAAACTAGGCACGTAACCCATTTTAGCTTGTAGATTCGGTTTCGATGACCACGCCCACTATTCGCGACTGCAATCTTCTCCTCTAACAGTCTTTCCAACTGTCTTTACTTAATTTTTCAACAAGTTTCATAATTTTTTTCTTCCTTCCTTTCTAACATTTTTTACCTTTTCTATAATTTTAAAAAGAAGAACAAAATAAACAAAATCAATGAATCACACATATCCTATAGTGACTCTTACAACCAGTTACGTATAACTCAATCTAATTTAGTGTTTTTATCCTTCATTCGATTGATTATTCTTGTGTCGTGTCCATATTCGTCGGCCTCATTCCGCACGAAGTCGACTCGGCACAGTGACCAGAGTCACTGGCCTGTTTGGCATGCAGAAGTAGTCGCGTATCGGCTTGTTAATGTGTACACGGTGCGAGTTTGGAAACATCAACATTGGACGTGCTCCATATGCCAGTGTCTTTAGTGCAGACAACAGTCTTGCCTTCTGGTGTGTCAATATTTGACAAGAAGTCTGTAATGAGTTGGAATAATCGTTGTTTGTGTCTTCATTATGCAGAAACATGGTCCAATTGTTAGGAATCCGCATAGAGTCCCCAACTCGTACTCGTGGCGAAATTCCTCGTTTTCGACGCTCTTCAGTTTTCAGGCTGCCTGGTAGATAGCGGTTAAAAATAAAGTCCACTCTAGTTTTGTCCGTGAGGATTGATAATATATATGGTTTCACTTTCGTTTCAAAGTAATCTCGGAAGGTTTCTGTAGGAGATGGTTTCAACATGTGTATGACAGCAGAACCATCAGGTATCACACATCTGGCCTGGGGAGCATTATGCTGGGAATCTCCGAACTTTTCCAGACACGTAACAATATCTGACTTAGTTCCCTTGCGAATGAAACCATCGTCAGAGAGTGATGGAGGATACTCCAAATTTTCATGAGCGAAGAAGTCAGACAGATTGCCTTGTCGGCTCTGAAAAGAGAACAATCATTTTCATGATATTAACCTTACGGTGTGCGGCAGTGGTCCTTGTGATTTGTTTGCTGTGGAGGGTTAGATTATTTCGATGAATTGGTTCAAAAATTGATTTACTTCACTGCATTAAGCGTTCTTTTTTTTAAGCTGTCGTACTGGTCTCTGCCGAGCTTTTCAGCATTGTACACTGATGCAATTGCATCTTCGCTCATAATTACGTCAGTTGCTTGAAAGGATTTCTGTCGTCTTCTGAAAATGTACACACCAGTCTTGAAACGTCTTTTACAAATCATTTATTGGCAGCCAGAGTGTCTTCGTGATGAGTCTGACAATCACCTTCATCAAGTAACAATCTATATTCTTCTTCAAAATTGGAAATGAAATTGGCAATAACTGGACCAGACACCATGCACTTCACGAGCGCTTAAGAATTGTCAATTATTCCAACTGCTATGCCTTCAGGCTTGACGACTTTGTTGCATTGTTCATGCATTTCATCATGGCCCAGACAAGAATAAGGACGACTTGTCTTAGTACTAGCGAAACCTCCTCGCACAAACTCTTCATAAATGGAAGGATGTCTGCAACTGAGCTCCTGTAATGACTTAACAAATATTGGCATCTAACGTGCGTATTGCGTGTGGTCCAAGGCGAACATCCAGGGACACTACTCTGATAGGGAACTGATGTAGAGTTCAAAATCTGCAGAACGCAAGCTGTGCAAGAGCCTAAAGAGAAGCATTTCAAGTTCAAATACTTACACCATTCATTCTGTCTAATTTTAACCCACTGTTCAATTCTTTGGGGACATTCAGGCGATGCACTTTCTGAGTATGCTTTCTTCAGCATTTAGTACAGGGCTGCAGATGTCACTTCGTGAGCATATCTCGCTCGCTTCACGTGGAATCCATGTAAGCAATTATCTGCTTTTCCAGCAGTGGTTACGCCTGCTTCCACTAGAAGATTAGTCCACCCACTCTCAGTCAACCAGTTACCCAACATTTCTAAGGTTGTCATTTCAATATGAAGTGGACCCATCATAACTACCATCTTGTCTTCCCCATACTGAAGAGGCTGGGACCACTGAACTTGCTTCGCTACAGCAAAAACGGGTTGATCACAGATAACCACGGGGACTTGGGAAGGATTAAGTGATGACACAGTCTGAATGTAATGACGAATCATGGCAAACGAGTTTATGGAGTCTGGCAACAAGGGTAGTAGAACACGCCGACTTGTAGGTTGAATCTTATCACGAAGTTGCTGAGAATGGAAAGCTGCTCAGGTAATATGTTCTTCAGAAATACTGCGCCTTCTCTGTGTCAATTATCTCTATTGCTTTCAACCACATATTTGATAAAATATCTTCTTGTAGCGGTAATTCAACACTATTAACGGTAGAAACAGGTACATATGATTTAAGCATTGACATCTGAGGAACATTTGTGAACCATGCAGGCAAGTCACCTTTGCATTTGCCGGACCACTTGTTGATTATAACGCCAGTATCGCTGCGAGAATAAGATGGCTGAATTACAGATATCCCTGTGCCGTGAAATGCTTGCATAGAAGTTGCTGACGACGGGTTGTGATCGATATTGTCTATGGAAGCACAAGTAAAAACGCCTGTTTGAAGGTTATTTTGATGTACTCTCTTCTTAGTTTCAAATTGTTCGCACAGTGCGTTGGTCATGGTGGCCGATACCTCCCGAACTCGATCATATGGTACACTCACACCTACTTTATTCAGTCTATCTATGATCCCTCTGTTCCGCGCTTTTGAATGGATCATTAATCCAATGTACAGGGGCAGCGGAGTCTCGCTAGATGGTGGATGGCGTACATTTCCCTGTCCTTGCTTTCTTTCTCGTTTCACTGCGTGTCAGTAACTGAGACACTGACAGTGCAGCACGGCTTACATCAACAGTTTCTTCATTTGCAATATAAGGACCTTCAAGAATCATCCGTACAAGTGTTACTAGTGATTGTGGAACTGATTGCTCCTGGCAAGCTATGGTAAAATGCCCGTTGAATTGTGGGAAAGCTTTAAACATGTGCTTCCGCACGATGTATGCAGCCCTAGCCAAACACATTCCATCATCTTCTGAATTCTGTAACCAAGCTTCGTAAATCAATTCTGCAAAGTCAATTCTGCAAATGTCCGTTGCAATAGGTAATCTCAATCGCATTTACATGTAACATTGGGGTTCATAACATTGTACGGTTGCCCAGATATGTACCTAGAGTTTTGACTATTATAGTTCCATTACTTGAGGTCCAGGTACTTATGTGGGTGACTGTACAGCACAAAGTCTGCCCAGTTTTAAACGTTGCACCATATTAAATTGAAGATGACATATTTCCAACAATTTTGTTCTCTTTACATTTCTTTATTTCTGCAATAATAACGGAGTTGGCCGATTTCAACAGACTTTTGTTTCATCCTGTATAATACTAATTACATAATTCAGTGGCAAAAAATGTACCTTTTATTAGCAAATATGAGTAATACGAATTCAAAATTTGATGTGAATCGTTTGTAATCACCGTTTTATGAGCCTTTATTGTGAGAAACGGTGTTTCTGTAATGTCCGGGCGGCCATGTTGTATGATGACGTCACAGGGCCAAATAAAGGGTTTGATGTTTGGGGTCTACATCTAAATTTTATCCTTAGGTATTGGTCTACCACGTCACCAAATGGCATGTTTGTATCACGATTTGCAAGATTCTTCGGTTACCCTACCCCACTATTATGTCCACCATTAGAAGGCAATTCATTTGTACACATTAAAATATGTGCAAATTTGAAGACATGTATTTTTGTGTCGTTTTGAGTCGTTTCGGGCTCTGTGTGTATGTTGTCTGAGCTTTTCACGCTGAAGAGCCCTTTACACTTGGTAATACATGATCAAAAATCTTAATGTATGCATATTCCCCCTAATGACAATATTCAGCACAATTATGAATCCCACGAAGTTTTGCAGAGTTGTCACATTAGTTTAAAAGAAAATTATAACAATAATTGAGTGTCTGAGAGTGAGAAGGGGCTATGCCACACAACCTGAAATTTTGATGTAGATACAGTTCCTGTTGGTGCTGCTAACAATTTTTCCAATTACCCTGTTGATTTTTGAAGGCAAATAAGCCATTGCCCAATGACAATAACCATACGTTATGCATTTTGTACTTAGTCTAATAAAACTTCATTTTTCTCAAAACTACCTTTTTGTGGCATAGCCCCTTCTCACTCTCAAGCACTCAATTCCGTCAGTCAGGAAAGATTTTTTTTTTAACCTTCGCTATGCAAAAGCTTTTAAAAGAAACCAAACTTGTATTGAAGTTATATTTAAAATGTAAAAATAGATTAGTTTGGTGTAAGTCGGAGCTCTTCAGACCATTCCTATGAGACTCAGCAGATCTTTTTTTTTCTTAAAGAAGTCTTACAAAAGTATAAACATTATAATTAGCATAATGTTGCAACGAGCATTAAGAAAATGAACTTACTGAATCAATTGCTAGTGTCTCTAACTTGGAAAGGAAGTAGTCGTCACTAGAAATTCCTTACATATAAAGGAAGGTGATGTTTGTTGCAAAGAAACATTTATTGAAACAGAAATTCTCGGAAATCGCAAAGTAAGGGTTTCTTTCGAAAGTACACTCATGTCCAAAATTATTGTCGCATGTCTATAAATATATTGTTGGAGGAATATCATTTGCTAACGAACTCTCTAGGCATTTTTTTAAAAAAATAATGTTAGTATGTGAATAATAGGCAAAGACATGTATCTGGCAAATTTCATGTCAAATAAGCAGTAAATAAGAACAATAGAACAAAAATAAAACTTTCTTGTCCATTTAGCAACATTTTGTTTTACTTATTCTAATTTTCGTATTTATAAATCTTTTCCTATGAAGTTTACCACAAATATACATTTCTCGATTATACACATAGTAACAATATTAAAAGTACCTTAGAAAATCATTATCAAATTATATTCTTACAAGAAGACATTTATAGATATGCGACAATCATTTTGGACATGAGTGTACGTGCAAACTATATATGCATGCCTCAACGGATTTGGCACGGCAAAGTGGATGTACGGACTATGTTGCAACACAATTGAACAGAAGTTGTGGATGGCAAACCAATGTCTTGCTAAGTAAGCTTAGCATACAAAAAAAAAAAAAAAAAAAAAACGTTCCACAGCACTAAACTTTCTGTCCCTCACTTCATATCATACCATGGTATAGTTAGATATTACAGAAACGTTTATTTGCGAAATATGAACGAAACTGTAACAGATGCTATCGGAGATATATATCGAAGACAACACCTTCAAGAGTAAACTACCACATAAGAAGTTTCAAGTGATACATTACATTGTCTAGCACTTAATTTATTTCCTGAAAAGTAATAGATAACTGAAAAGCTTTTGTCTGCTGAATTCAAAATTCGTATTCATTTTCCCGTATCAGGTCACGATTTTTTTTTTTTAAGAGAAAACGGAAAATGTAATTTAGATTTCCAATTGTGCCTTTGGCTTGATAAACCCGAGTCCTTTTTTCCGGTGTGAGCTCATGCGATTTGGATCTCACTCAAGCCACATGTCTACGTCTTATATAGCCTCGCTTCTGAAAGGGACACTTAACTCAAATCACATGATATCACGTAAAATGGTCGTTACGATGAAATCGAAACCACTCGATGAGGAATGTGAATGAGAAAGCAAGAAATTAAATATGCAAATAATAAAGAAGTACAGTTATAAAATTTAATTGAACAGTTATAAGATCTAAAATATACCAGATCGCTCCTAAGAGAAAGCTGTTATTTCCAAATCGCGTGTTCGAAAACTTTATGAACAATATCGAACGAAATTTGTGTGTTGTATCACAGATGATGAAACGTATTGTAAAGATTATTTCAAATAACTACGTGGTCAAGTGCTGTATCATGTTGCTATACACCGAGTGGACGTCCCCTCATAACTTAAGACTCGTTGTGTGACAAAATGCTTAATGGAACATCTAATAAGGCAGGCTGTTTGTACCTGTGGACTCGAAATGAGTTAGTTTGTGATAATTGATATTGTCAATGCAAACATTCATATTGAAGAATGTTTACAGAAACGATAGCTGTCCCTCACTTGATCTCATAGTATCTTGGTGCTGTTTGGTCATATTTGGTTAGTTTGTCACTATAGTAAAGCAGTGTTTCAGTTCCAAGAGTTGAATGACATCACTGTCGTATCCCAGAGTGTAAATCCACCAATCTGTTCTGAGTTACAACCAATCGAACAGTATTAGCCTCAAGTGAAACACAACTTAAACGAAGAAACAATCTACCAGTAGGTCTGATTTTTGTAAACAATATAGTCGTGAAAACGTTCGACCGTAGTAGTGTAAAACTTTAAATCAAAGGTTGCTGCTCATGGCACACTTTGGGGATTTTTTTTTTAAATCACAAGTCAGCTTCTGTGTGCCACATGTCTATTAAGTTATTCACAAATATTCGTACTTTTTATAAAGGCATATTACATGTTGTGTTCTCACTCCTTTCTGGCATTTTTTCAGTGGTCGTTTTTTTATTTTCCTGGGACAAGAATTATAAATAAAATTAAAAGTATTTTTTTTTAAATTCTGTTGTTAAAGAAAATGCATTTTGTCTAACGTCCGGTCTCTAGTAATAAATACTGTCGAGACCTCAAAGATGAATCAGTACATGAATTTCGCATCAGTCACTTGCTCTCTAGAATCGTGGTATCTGTTAGAGGAGATGTTGAGATTAACCAAAAAGATGAAACAATAATTAACCCTCGAGAAGTCGCGCTGAAAAAGTAACGCGAGTAGTCGCGCGCGGTCAAAAGGACCGCAGGAACATAATGTGTTGTAAATATCGTTTTAAACATTTTTCTTGTATTAGAAACGTAATTTTGTATATTTTCTGATTGAGAGGGATTTAAATATTTATTATTATAATAAGTTTTACAGTAGTAACTATTAGTGGAACCTACTATTAGATATGTACTGTTTTCTTTTTCATTTCTTATTTGGACTATTTTTTTTTCGTTACATATTTCTTTAGATAGATAACTACGAACTGGTTTTATTGAAAATTCTAATTCTGATGACGATTTTTTTGTTTTTGTCAACTTTTTGGTTCGTCTAAAATTAGAAATGCATTAGTAAACTAGTAAAATAAATACTATATACACATTACAATAAAACAAAGCTTCAAAGCGCATTTTACATTCAATTATAGCTCAATCGTAGCTAAGCGGTTAGTATACGCCCCTTTGGCGTGGGACTTCCGGTTTCGATTCCCAGTAGAAGCTCATGTGGTTCGGATCCCACGTTAAGCAGTAGGTCTACGTATTACATAACCTTAATGCTTAAAGTGGCGCTAAATTGAAATAAAATCAAATATACATTGAATTATTTTACGGTCCTATTATTTTGAAACTTCACCTATACAACACTACGTAGAATTATTGTAGGTTATATTCAAATTTACACTGTTTTACACTTCGTCGCCGCTTATTTCGGCCTCTGCTGCGCTGACTGCATTCGGGGAATCGCTGGTCATTTCTGGGTTTAAGATCTTCAGACTGGCTCGCAGATTCCTCACTTCCACTTTCATGTTCACTCACTTCTACATTATCTTTTTTGTTATGATTTTTCTCAGACAAAGCTTCCATGAGATAATCATGGCTGATTTATCCGAGTAGTCCATTCCTAACATTTCCCTCCATTCTTTCAAGCCGTTCATTTCTAATTTCCTCTTTTTCCACACTTCGTATAAGTTTGCTAACTTTGTCGACCTCTGTTCCATCCATTAAAATAATATTTATGTTTATAAAGCTTAAAACATCTCCAAAGCAAAGGTCACGTGCAGAGCGGAACACTGAGAAAAATCATTACGCGGTTAGTCGCGCGCGGTGGAAAGCACCGCAGAGTCACTAAACAATCACTAGTTCTTAAACTAAACAACGGATAAGGGAGTGATTGGGCAGGAATGTTCGAGAAGGTGAGAGGTAAGATTAGGTAGACGGTGGAGTCTGTCGGACAAACAGAGTGGGCACACGATAAAAAATAATTTCCCTGCGGTGCTTTTGACCGCGGCGCGACTACTCGAGGGTTAAAAGCAGGTTCTTTGGAAGGTGTTTACTACCCGTCCTTGGCACATGACAGAGTGCAGGGGTGATCACCCCCCAGAAGATAAACTTTCTTATTATATATATGTGTGTTCTCACTCCTTTCTGGCATTTTTTCAGTGGTCGTTTTCTTTTCTTTTCCTGGGACAAGAATTATAAATAAAATTAAAAGTATTTTTTTTAATCTGTTGTTGTACTGCATGAATATGAAAGTTGTTCGCAACTCACAAAGAAGAAGAAAAACAAAGAGTTTTGGAAATCAATTTTAATAAAAATATTTGGAGCAAAGAGGCATTAAAAGATCCGGGGAATTTAGAAAGCTATATAAGCCAATATTTCATAATAACTAGAGACCGGATCTTTAGGCATTAAAAACTATAAAATAGGCAGACAAATAGACACTTAAAATTTAAAAATTAGACATTAAAATAGGCGATTAAAATGTAACTCGAAATAATGAAGATAAATACTCAACACAATACAATAAATAAATAAATAAATAAATAAATTCAGGTCATAGATAAGGTCCAAAAATATAGAAATATACCTGTTTGTGAATATCTTCTTTTATTGGATATATAAAAACGATGCTTGACATGCATCCCATGTATATTTGCTAAATACATTCTCTACATTACTTTATCACTACACATAACAGTCCAAATTCTATACATTTTATCAGCACATTCCAAAGTTTTACAGCACTTTATCAGTACACATACCCATCCAAAGTTTTACGACATCTAAAACTACAAACAAATCTATCTTTTTTGGGGGGGGGGAGAGACATAATCCTTTCTTTAAATACTAAATTATATTTTCAATAAAGTCTTATTTTGAAGAAAATGCATTGAATAGGCAACATTAGGCACTAAAACAAATATTTAGGCAGGAATGGGCGAAATAGGCAAAATAAAATGGGCTTAAATTGAAACTATAACTCCCCATATAAACTTTAAAACGTTATTTTTTGATCATATCTTTAATATTAAAGAAAATGCATTTTGTCTAACATCCGGTCTCTAGTAATAACTACTGTCGAGACCTCAAAGATGAATCAGTACATGAAATTCGCATCAGTCACTTGCTCTCTAGAATCGTGGCATCTATTAGAGGAGATGTTGAGATTAACCTAAAAGATGAAACAATAATTAAAAGCAGGTTCTTTGGAAGGTGTTTACTACCCGTCCTTGGCACATGACAGAGTGCAGGGGTGATCACCCCCCAGAAGAGAAACTTTCTTATTATATATATATATAACCCATCCCAAAGTTTGGAGCCCTTAAAAGTAGCAGTATGACAACCCACCACCCCCCCAGAAGTCGGTCCTGGATCCGCTCCTGACAGAGTGAAGCAGAGAACTTTTTATTCTGTACCGATAAACTTTCACTTGCGTTTAGTCACTGTTTCTCTTTATAAATTATATTTTCTTTTTACAATATTAACACAATCAACATGCAATGTGTAATGTAAAAAAAAAAAAAGAAAAAAAACTAACCAAACATCGTGTAGGGTTTGCATATTCTTGTGAATTAAATATTCTACAAACGTCACGAAGTTCCTGACATTTGCATCAATAGGGAATTGTGTATGTTCTCTAGCTAGAAAATTGCTGAAAGAAGGTTTGCTAATGACCCCAGGAGTTTATGTCAGAAAAGGAGATTTAAATGTTGAATTTTGGCTTAAAACTACCCACCATTAAATTCTCCTCAGGAATTAAGTTACATAAATCCAGGCGAAATATCTCTGTGTACTTTTTAATCCAAGCATTTCCCGGAATAGTCCCAAGGCATACACAAAGTAAAGTCATGCTTATGAATACTGTTTTTCATTGGTTGTCTTTTCACAGAATGTTTGATGTAAGCAGAAACTACAAGTCGTATCAGATATTTTTCTCTCTCTTGTTTTGTTTCAAGTCCTCAAACATTGGATTTCTCATACTGCGACAAATCTTCTAAGGGAATATCCGTCTACAAAAGTTAAACTGTGAATGACTTTTTTTTTTTTTTTTCTAAATCAAGAATGAATTCTTAGAGACAGAATTTTAGTTTTGTAAAAGAATCTTTGAAATGATAAAACTGTTTATTCTTTTTGTCGATATATGTACGCATTGGTAAAAAGTAAGAACCTTATATGTAATAGTTCATGTATGTTACTATACAAATAAAAGAAAATGTGAGTTATAACTTTTAACACATATCATTTTTCTTCGTTGTTGAATAGTGTCACCTACACTCTAAGAACTTTTTTTTTTTTTTAGAAAAGCATTGTTATCATTATTAAAATAATTCTCCCATGACTGAAGTTTGCTGTTAGAAATGGGATGAATGCACTCTGCTAGTTGATGTGGTTTGGACCTCAAGTAACACCATAGGTCGATGTCTCATACAGCCTCGGCAATAAAAGGGCTTTAAACTCTTTCAAAAAGCAATTAGGTATTTTGTCCCTTTAAAGTTGAACAATTCGAGGGTGCCTAAAAACTAACTGTATGGCCTATGGAACCGGAAGGTTCAATGCCACGTTCACAAAAGCGCTCCACTGACTTCTATCCTTAGCCAACTGGATCTAGTTTCTACTTTGTATTTCTATTACTGTGAGATCCATCTTAATATTTTCTTCCCATCTGCACCTAGGTCTTCCTAATAGTCGTTTTTCGGTTAGTCTTCCAGTTAAGATTTTGAAAGCATTAATACTTTCTTCTATTCTGGCTACAAGACCTGCCCACCTGAGCTCTCTAGACTTGGTGACCCTAACAATGTTGGGTAAATCATGTAGTTTCTCGTTGTGAAGCTTCCGTCACTCCCCATTCCCGTTTCTCTTGGATACGAATATTCCTCTCAGAATCTTATGCTCAGAGTAATCGACCATGTTTTGCCACCATACAGAACAACAGTCATGGTTATCGTTTTATATATAATTAGCTTCAAATTCCTCGACAGAATTCGTAATAACAAGAGATATTAAATTGAATAATGGCATAAATTCCCTGCTTTTAGTCTACATTTAATTTCTTCATGAATATGATTTTCGTCTGCTAATATTGATTCTAGGTATTTGAAACTATCTACTTTATCAAAAGTATTATTCGATATTTTAACGCATTCATAATTTGCCGTATTACAATGCCGAAAAACTTCCATGTATTTAGTTTTCTCTGGATTTACTTCTAAACCCATGTCCCTGCAGGCGTTTAATAAGACCCCTGCATTTCTTTCTATTTTTCTCCTATCTTCCCCTATTTTATTTACATTACCAGTATACGCCGTAATCTGGTGAACATCATTCAACTCTAGGCTCCGGTTGTTATCTTTGATTTTCCTTTCGAGGGCGTCCAATCAATTTTTAACCAGCTGATGCATACATATGAATGTGGTTTTGCTATTGGTGAAACTACAGAGAGAAACACCTACAGCCATTTACAAAAGTATCTCCCCCACTAAGAAAGTATCTCGCCCTAATTCCATTACTTAGGGTCCAGGTCATTTGCAGTTGTGAGAACGCCTAGACAGATGCAACCCAAATTACACGCAACTTTTCTCGGCGTAACTCCAAGAGCATTGCCAGAACGAACTTAAAAAGAATGGAGAGATGGAGCGGGAAAGATAACTATGATTGTTCCTACATGTAGAAGTAAATCTTCTTGTCCGTATCTTGTTCTGTTTTTCGAAAGAAATTCGCAAAATATCATCTCTCTATGACTTAGAATTTTCGAGATATGGCTCCTTCAACTTCCCAAAGTTCGAAATATTTTGGTCAATATCTAGGGAACGGTGGCTAGTTGGCCAGAAGCTAGTTGATCAATAGCCACCGGTTACTATTTGGTACCAAAATGTTCACCATCCTCTTAGGTATTGATCAATACCAATATGATCTCTGTGTGACTCACAGTTCCCGAGTTTTGGCTCCTTAAATCTCCCGAAATCGGAATTATTTTTGGCCAATATCATGGGAACGGTAAGTCATAGACTGAAGATATTGGTGTTTGTCAATACCTAAGGTAATGGTAAATATTTTGTGGTACTGATATTAATTTGTGGCTACTGACCAAACCAGTGACCAGTTGGATAGTGACCACTGGTTAATATTTGGTGAAAAAAATACCATCCTCTTAGTTATTGATCAACACCAATATCATCTCTCTATAACTTATGTTTCCCGAGATATGGTTCCTTAAATATTCGGAAATCGGCCAATGTTTGGCCAAAACCTCGAGAACGGTAAGTCATAGAGAGATGATATTGGTGTTAATCAATACCTAAGAGGATGGTAAACATTCTGGTACCGATATTAATTGCTCGCCACTGGCCACTAGTCAAACCAATGGCCAATTGGGCAGTGGCCACCGGTTACTATTTAGTACCAAAATATTTACCATCGTCTTAGGTATTGATCAACACCAATATGATTTCTCTATGACTTACGGTTTCGGAGATATGGCTCCTTAAATCTCTGGAAATCGGCCATCGTTTGACCAATATTTCGTTAACGATAAGAGTGACGCGAAAAATGTAATCACTTTTTCAGATATTGTTCAATGCTCTATCGAATGCAGGGTTCAAAAATTGAAAAAAAAAATCGCAAATAACAGACAGACGGACAAACAGACACACAGACAGACATAGAGAAGTCAGTAATGAACTTGAAAATATTACATATTTTGCATCAAAAGATTCAATCTATTTGAGGCAAAAATTTTTTGTAGACCTTATATCTCTAGAACTATATATAGTGTAGAAAAACCCAAACTATCACTTAACATAATGTGCTTATTCAGTAAAAACTAAGAAAACTCGATTCAGGGGTGGGTCAAAAATTTTGTGGCCCTTTCATTATGAAAAAAAAACACTGGCATGCCTGTTTACTGCTCGTGAAACCTTGTTCGTTATTATTATTATTATTATTATTATTATTATTATTATTATTATTATTATTATTATTATTATTATTATTATTATTATTATTATTATTATTATTATTAATTCGCATTTCACCTAATATCGGTACAGCAAAGGAAATGGTGAGCTTAGAACTGACTAAAAGAGAGTTTACACATTATAGGCGCTTACTTAAAAAAATACAAAATCAAAAAAAAAAAAAAGAAGAAAAAGAGAACATAGTAATATCTGTTTTGAAAACGTTATATTTTGTATAATTTAATAAACAATTGCTGAAAACGTTAGTTTTAATATCTTTTAAATTGCATTTTATGTTTTAAACAAGTTGGGGGCCTCGCTTTCAGACCCCCGCGTTTGCTCGACCTACGGCCTCGCACATCATATGTGTCAGCCTTTGCTTCAACAGTGAATTTGCCCTTAATATTTCCTAAAGTTGGCTGGCTCGAGGTTTCGCCCCCAGACCCACTTTCAGATCGGTCTACGGCCTCACATCTCTTAAACCCACAATTCTAATGAATTTCAAATTTATTTTCCTATTTCAACTATCTAAAATACAATATTTTATATCCCAAGAAAACATCCATTTAAGTAACATGGATATTTTTCATTTCCCACTTAGATAACCTAAAAACTAAAAATATAAATTGAATAATTGAGGGTGAATAGTTTTTTGTGAGTTAGTCTCAGATGGCTGCTATTATGCCAAATGTCATCACTCTTATCCTACCGGAAGCGCCTCAACATTTTGGGATGTAAAAATGTCCCATATAAGTAATATGGCAGAGATTTTTCAGTTGCCCATAAAACCCCTTAAAGTTAGATTTTTTAATGGTTTACTTAGGTAGCGCTAACAAAAACGTACAAGTATACCGAATTTCAAGTTTTTATTCCAATTCCAAGTACCTAAAACATGAGATTATAGGTGGAAAAAGAGCCCTTTTAAATAGCATGGGAAATTTCTTCATCCCCCTTTAGACCCCGACAAATTAAAAAAAAAAAATATTCACTTTTGGCAAGTTTCCTGTGGGTTAGCCCAAAGAGACTACAATCATGCCAAATTTCATCATTCTAATCCTGTCGGAAGTGAATAAACATTTTGTGGTGTACAATATGTCCCATATAAATAACATGGAAACGATTTCTCAGTTCCCAGTAAAACCCCACTAAAGTTGGATTTTTATTTTTAGTGATTTACTTGGGTGACGCTAACGAAAACGCACAAGCACACTGAATTTTAAGTTTTGCTTGCTCCAATTCCAAGTGCCAAAAGCATGAGATTATAGGTGTAAAATAATGCCCATTTAAAAAAAAATGAGAATTACTTCATCGCCCATGCGGATCAGCTAAAAATTAAAAATATTCACTTTTGACAATTTTCCTGTGGATTAGTCCCGAAAATCTACAATCATGCTACATTTCAGTTTTCCATGTCAATCGGAAATATCCGTTTCTTTTACGTCAGTTCATGTAGTCTAATATAAATAAAATCGAGTTTGTTTGTGTGTCTGTCTGTCTGTACGGCCTAGGAACCGGAGTATTGGACCGAAAGTTACCAAATTTTGGTCGCGGGTACCTTGGTCTCGGCTCCAGACTAAAACAAAGCGTCATTTTCAAAATTCGATCCAGGGAGGTCTCCGGGGAGGCGTTTACCGGGACATGTAAAAGTAGTAAAAAATGACCGATATTAGTGTCAAATTCATAGTTTTCGCGGTCTCTGAGATCAATAGTGAAACTCCGATCGAAGTAATTTTCAAATTCACCCCATTCGGCTGCGGTCCGGGGGTTACCGGAGAGATACCGAGACATGTAAAATTAATCCCAAATAACCGATATTAGTATCAAATCCGCAGTTTTCGTAGTCGCTCAAATGAATGATGATATTCCCACAGGCGTTAACTTCCAAATACAGCCCCCATCGGCTGGAGATCAGAGGCTTCTTTCTTTTTCTTTATTTTTTTCCAAAATTCGACTGGGTCTTAAGTTGCGTTTACCGGGATATGTAAAAGTCGTAGAAAATGACCGATATTTTATTCGTTATTCAGTTTGTTAGCATAGATATTTTATCTGGCCCATGCACATTTCAGCTAGTTGTATATATCGCTAGGATTAGGATAGTTTTGTTTTGCTGCTTCTTCAAAGTAGAATATAATGGAAAAAGACTAAAAATGAAAGAGATAAAGCTATATTATCATAGCTTTACGTTACCAAAAATATTGCTATTTTGCATATTTGGTTATTAATAAATATATTTTCTCATAACTCGATGTGCAAAATCTTCACATGCTCGATGTTGTAAGTTCACATAAACTAAAATATTATGGAAGTAAAACAATTTTATTGTGTGATGTTTGAATCTGCCTTTTACTTGGAACTTTTGGGACTAACACTCATTTATTTCTTATTTTATTGTGCATTGCTTTAACTTTACGACGCTCGCTCGTTCCATTTGATAGCTTCCAGTCTTTTAGATTTTTTTGCAGAAGTTTCGCTTTAAAACAGCTACTGGACACTACAAGAAACTGAAATTCCTCTTTTGATTTCCTAGAAACATTAAGTGAATCAATTTCCAGCGAATTCACAAGCTTCCTCCAGATGTCTCTAACCACAATACATCGAGATTCACTTTAGATTCTTAATGTTATGCAGGAAATCTAGATTTACATATTTAAAACGATAACAATTGTTATTTTTTAAAACAATATTATTATCTTCACTGACAATATAGTAATGTTAATTCTTAAATGTGCTGGTGAAATCTGCTTTCGCTAAAACGCTGGTAGGTTCCAGCATTTCCCAATGAATAGCTAAAGCAGAATTACTTATTTCGGTCAAAAATTAATACAGAGGGTGATTCAAAAACGGAAAATTTTGAAAATTAAATATATATAAATCACAAGCTAACAAATCAAAAGGAGTGCGTGTAACCATATTTCGAAATTATACGTTCCCGAAACAATTGGCATACAGCAGCCATCGATATTTGTGATGTCTAGGACGTTGATTTATAATACTATGAGGTTTGATTCAGTGCTTGTCCCTGTTCTAAAGGCAACCATCTATAACAATATAGGTTCGTCCTGTACCGTTTCTGTCTGAGCTTAGCCATACACTGTAAAAAATATCAGGAAGGTTTCTCATCTTCGGGGAAGGTTTTTGCAAAGGAAAGTCTATGTTTCCGGATAAATTAACAGAACGTTTCTCTATTTTAACGAAAATAATACACTTTCCGTAAGAAATCAGAAAGAATCCGGTGTGTTTAGAAATATGTAGGATCCTTTTATCATCGGAAACAAGTTTTCTTTATATTTAAGGAATTTACTCATATATTTCCCGTAATCTGATGTTACTTTTTCTTTATTTGACGGTAAACGAGCTTTACCATGATATTCGGAAACTTTTTAGTGATGCATCATGGGAATAGTACCAGCCATGTTTGTTTGATTAGTGCTATTTCGTGTGTAAATAAAAATATTATACTTATTTATTTCGTAAACATTAGAGTCTGTAATTCCAAACAATAACTTTCGGTATGAACAAATTGTGAAAGAAATGAGAGAGCTATCTAGTAGCATAGAGAAAATAACAATAACAAAATATTTTCTCTGTGGTATGAGTAATAAGTAATCAGAGCGTAGGCTATATTTTATTTAAAAGTTTTATTGTTTTTATTATTTGTGGTTGCAGTTGTGATTATTTAATGCATGTCTTTAGCATAATGAATGAGCGTCAACAGTAATGCGTCCTTGTACATAATGCATGTTTTCAGCATCATGCTCGTAAACACTCATAATATTAACAGTTTTGGGTTCACTCGAACAGACAGATCCGGTTAGGTTTAGCAGATGGATGCAGAAGCACGAAAAAAAATTACAGGAGAAATGGATGATGCAAGTATTTAGACCAAAATAACGTAACCAAATCTGCACATTTGGGTTCACTCGAGCAGACGGTTTTAGCAGATAGAAAATCTATAGATAAAATACAATCTGAAACATTTTTTGTGAATAAATGAGAGTGTGAATATAAGTAGTTGGTGTCAGTGCACAGCATACTAAAATGAAAAGTATACTATTCCACTAAATTCATGCGTATACCATCCATCGCTGACGCGCCTGCTCCCTGCGGATGTACCCCCTCGCTAACGCTCGTGCCTCTCTACTGCGCTCCTGCCCTGACTATGTTAGATAGCATTCGTGCTTTTTAATGGCCAGCTAGCACATATTTATACATGTTTTCTGCACTGTAGTATTTATGCTACATGTCCAAACTGTATTTATACTAAGCCCTCCTGAAGTCAATTTGCAAGTGATGATGGAGTTCCACATTTCCTGCATGCTCTGCTAAAATAAATATAAAGATTTGACCTAAACTGAAAATATAAGAAATGTTTCAAAATTTGGTAGAACCGTCTGCTTGAGTAATGCCTCAAATCTAATCTAAGCTAACCTGAACTAAACGAAACTAACATAACGTTAGTAGAAGTAAGCACAATTCGGTAAGAGTGCACTTTGTGCATAACGCTCATTGGAACTATACCTAAACAGCTCCACGGGGCTTCTAACCTTGTTCGCTCGCTCAGTTATGTTTTGTGAAGTAAGTAACGCTTCAGATCTTATAATTGCAGGATTGGGAGATAAATTAAAAGATACACAAAATCTTTTGTCCTCCACAAAGTGCACTCTTACCTGAAATTCTATATTTTTTTTCGAAAATTATGTTAGACCTCTACATTATCATAATCTAACATAAAATAACCTAAACTAAACTAACCTAATGTGAAGACAAATTACCAAAATTGTAATATTTTTAGAAAGAATTGCTGAACTTCTTCTGCTAAATATAGGCCGACCGTCGGGGGCGGATCTAGAATTTGAAAAATGGAGGGACAGCCAGAATCCCAGACTATGATAGGTATATCATGATATGACTACAAACTTCCAAAAATATATAAATAATAGCTAAAATGATGTTTGTCACAAAAACTGAGGGATCCTAAATTCCCCCGGCCCCGGCCTAGATCCACCACTGCCGACGGATCTACCAAATAAAATTAATTTCAATATGCTGTGCACTGACAGTAAGTACTTATATTCAGACTGTCGTTTTTTCATGAAAATGTTTCACATCGTATTTTCTGAGTGAGATTAAAAGTATTGTAAATGTGCTCTTCCACTATCCTCGTTTATGCGTATACTCCCGTCGCCCACGCGCCTAATCCCTATGGACTAACCCCACGCTACCTGGCCTCCCTGTTGCGCTCCTGACCTGACTCGTTTAGACCTTTTAGGATTTATGGTATATTTATATACCATGACGTAGTATCGTGTTTGGCCTATTATTTATGTTTTATACCAGATATTTAAGCCATTTCTTATTGATCAAATCAAGTATGGAACAAAGAACAATCCAGGTGCGTCTTGGAAACGGATGGTCAACTTAGTGGCCCGGAGGGGCGTGACTATTTTTTCCTAAGGCAAATTCCAAAAATTTTTCACGCTCTTAGTTTTCAAGATAACAAATTGAGAAACTTGATTGTGTGTACCTTTGTGTATTTATCATTTTTTTTAGATCCCTACGTGAAACTGGGACCGGGCCCAAGGGACGCAAGTGTTCCCAGGAATGATTTTTTTTTTTTCAGAAAAATTCGCGATTTTCTGGGTTCAGATGTATGGTACAGATATGTGAGTGATACCGCTGAAAAGCGTTCGTTATTCTATAGAATATTACGTTTTAAACCATGACTCTAGACCAAACAGTAATAACAAAGTAAATTTTGAAGTATTATATACGCACATTATTTATATAACTTTCTTTAGAAAAAAATCATATCACTACGTAAACACAGAGCCGGGCCTAAGGGCGAAATAAATTAGTTTTTTTTTTTCGATAAATCTCCCGGTTTATCCCGTTTCTGTTGTTTAATACGGACATCCAAGTGATACCGTTGGAAAGTATGCTCTATCGTGAAAAAAAACGGGATATGAGCCATGATCCTACGATAAATAGTAAGGAAGCAGTAACTGTTTCAGTAAAAATCTAAAATGTACCACAAAAATATAAAATCCGAAGAGAGCTGGATAGCATATTTGCTTTTTAGTGGCCACTTAGCACAGGTTGGGTTGTGCTTTATGCACTGTGGTTTTTATGGCATACTTCCACACTGTGTTTATACTAAGACCACCTGAAATCAATCTGGAAGTGGTAATAGAGCTTCTCATCTAGTACATGCGCTGCTAAAAAAAAAAAAAAAAAAAAAAAAAGCTTGAAGCTAATCTGAAAATGTAAGAAATGTGTTAAAATTTGGTAGATTCGTCTGCTCGGGTAATGGCTTATTTTTCACAAACGTCACATATAAGAAGTGGACGTCGTATACTATTACCCTACAATTAATGAGAAGTGTCTTTCTTAAGCTTAATGGTTGTGGGCGCGGGGGGGGGGGGGGAATTTAGTGCCGAACGAGCTCGTCAACTTTAGAAAATTTTGGACTGTATATATAGGCGTAAGGGATACTTGGTGCAATGGTACCAATAATATCAACACAAGAGTGCCTAAGTTTACCTAACCTACGTCAGTGAGAACTCAAAGGTTCAGAACCTAAGTTTAACTAACATATGTCACTGGAGACGCAATCGATCAGTATTTTTGCGCGTTTTGCTTTGTCAGTGGGAGACGCAACTGGTCACTAAATCTGGCGGACTGATCGTAAGACTATGACATATTTTCAAGTTTCTTCTTTTAAATAGTTTCTTCTGACTTTTTTTTTAATTATGTGCGACGGGCCATATTACAACGTAGGGCATCAGTGTAGTCATATTTAGTCGTTTCTAGAAAATTTGCTCGTGAGATTCTCTGTGGCTAAGCGGTTAGCGTACGCGCCTTTGGCGTGGGAGACCCAGGTTCGATTCCCGGCGAGTGCTTATGTGGTTCGGATTCCACGTTAATCAGTAGGTCCCGTCACATATAGCCTCGCTACTGAAAGGGACGCTAAACTCAAAATCAACTCAACTCAACATTCGATCGATCTTCCAGTACTTACTACGTAATGAGCTTCTTCGGAACATTATCAGCGGTGGGTATAGTCTTTTTATTGATCATACATAAAATGGTATATGATAGAGACAGATAGTATAGATAACATAGGACTTTTTGAGCACAGGGAAACGTTACGTAAAGTGTGTTTGTAGGCTTGCACAGATCCTTTTTGTACCGTATGTTTTAACATTATGGATGTCAATAGTAGGCACACATATACAACAATGGTAGGCACACATACACCTTAAACTAATTGTATTAAGTACAAGAGGCAAAACTGTATTAAACATCATTCCTCAAATCATAAATAAGTTTTAGTATCGTCTTTCTCCTTGTTCGTAATGCAATTCTGACAAGCTGGTTAGGTTAGCTTATATTAAATCACTTATTGTTATGATACAGCGGGGTAGATCGAGGTTATGATCAAGTGGGCCCACCCCAAAAGAAGCGGGTTTTTTCGGGTTTGACCCACCTGAAAACCTGCCTGGGTTAACACAAACAAAGTTCCACTATGAGCGACTTACTTTAGTCGACATCTTCGGAAATGGAGTTTTTCCCTACAACTTCGGTATATATAGAAATATTTTGACCTAACAAACGAGGTTCGATTCAGAGCGACTAGACATCGGACTTACTACAATGATTTTATTTTACTTTTTCTCCCTTTGCTCCGCAATTTCTTGGAATATGTTAACCAAACGAATGTTCTTTGGTTCAAATTAATGTGCTTAAATGTTTTTCGAGTTTTATCTTCCAGTGCCCAGGATGTAACAGGGTTTACCCAAGCGGGCCCAGCCAGAAAAAAACCCGGTTCGGGTTTGACCCACCTGAAAACTCACTAAGGTTTTTGAGCTTTCAGTTAGTGTATTATTGGTACAACTAAGGTGATCACATTGAAAGTGATTTTTATCAGATTTTGGACTTTCCTTGGGCGAATTAGATGCTTTCATGTTAAAGTATACAACAACAACATAGTTCTGAATGCACGGTTATATATTTTATTTTGGGTCATTATAGGTCAGAAAATGTCCCTTTTGCCTTTTTCGGCGTTTTGTTTTTTTATATATTGGTCATTTTGTAAACTTTTTATAGTTCTTAACATTATTTTTTTTTCATTTCATCTTTCAACAATAAATTTACTGGTCATTAACTCGAATCACCACCATCTCTTAAACATCTTTTCTTTAGTTAAGAAAATTCCAATGATAAGACATTCTTCAATGACTGGTCTGATAAAACCAGATCTGCAACAATCATAAATCCAATAAGGAGGCGTAACAATGTCTTCCACCAAGGGGGGTGAGGGGGAAGTTTTCTTATTTTTGTTTGTACTTCTGTTTGTGGAAGAAGGATAGACCGTTAAGCTTCCAGAAGTTTGTATTTTTTTGAGCATTACATTCATTAAATATGTAATTCTAATTAAATTAGGTCTAATTTTTACGTCCTTTTTTCCAGTTTTTAAATCCTTTTAAAAATATTTTTAGATTTTTTATAGGTTCTTTTTAGGCAATTTTTAGGTCTTCAACATCCGGGCCCTAGTAATCATGAAACAAGTTGTCGACTCTCCACTGGAGTCTTGGTCACGGAGGTTAAAAGCAGGAAGAAAAAGAATAGAAACATCAAGGAATAAAAGGGAACGGATTTACCAAGGAGAATAGCTGTGTGCAACACACACAAAAAAGGCCGGCAGTCTCACGTACCTAAACCTTAATGTAAGAAGACAAAAGAGCAAATTCGTTACCAGTGTGCACCACAAGCCAACAGCAGGTACACAGTACATTTATTATAAATCTGCACATTCAGCAAGTACCAAAGCAAATATTTGGAAGAATTTCTTTTTTGCAAGCCATACGTCTTACTTCCTTAAAAACAGAGAGACATTGAATTCCTGATGAAACCGGGTACTCTGAAAGGGTACCCAGCTTCATTATTAGATTGGTATAATCGGGTTAAGGGGAATTTAAATTCCGATAAACCTGAAACTGACATAAAGGATGAAAAAATGGATTAGATTGCCTATTTTTCCCAGATTGACAACTACAGTAAATAGAATCTGCACACAATATGATTTTCTTACAGCTTTAAAGCCACCTAAAACTTTAGAAAAGAACATCACCCAATTTTAGTTATTACACGGATTTCAAAAAAAAAAATATGGTATTTATGAAATAAAATGCAGTTGGTAAGAGAGTTATAGGCAAAATGAAAAGAAAGTTAAAAGTCCGAGTAAAGGAACACATTAGAGATTCGAAAGCGGAAAACCCGGTGTGAGGTTTATCGAAACATTTAAAAGAAACGCAGCACAGGATAGAAGGAAGTAGAGAGACTGATTTTTGAAAATTTATTTGTTCATTTAAAAAAAATAAATCTAGACAAGGAATAAATGAGTGACGAATGGGAAGCGGTTATTATAACGTTTTCACAGCATTGACATGACAATAAAAATACCATGAGTTGGCAACATTCCAACATACCTTCCAGGTCTAGGTACGTAACTACCGTTCTTTTCTGTGTGTGTGTGCGCATTGCACACAGTTCTTGTTCTTGGTAAGTCCGTTCCTTCTTATTCCTTAATGTTTCTGTTATGTTTCTTCCTTTTTTTAACCTCTGTGTGCAAGCCTCCAGGGGAGAGTCGAAAACTTGGAATTTTAAAAATTCAGGAATTTTATCAACCTCTATAAGTAGGAAGGAGCTCCTTCGTGGCTAAGCGGTTAGCGTACGAGCCTTTGGCGTGGGAGATCCAGGTTCGACTCCCGGCGGAAGCTCATGTGGTTCGGATTCAACGTAAATTAATAGGTCCACGACTCATATAGCCTCGCTGCTGAACGGGACGTTAAACTCAAAATCAACTGAACTCTATAAGTAGAATGATAGTTACAATTCCTGATCGTTGTTTGCAATCTTCGCTCTTTTAGTTTAAAACTTGGAGGTGGAATTGGTTGAATGACGGTAATGTATATGCTATAGTTGAGTAATAGTGAACATACGGTTTAGTTTTTGTCTTAAGGTTTCACTATAAAACTTCATTTTTTTTTTTCAAGAATATAAGACTACATTGAAGAGAACAGTGATTTTGGAGCAAATAAACTCTTTAAGTTCAATCCTTTGCCTTTTGCTTTCCTGTGGTATTTTACCCATTTTGTATTATCTCACCATCTTTTCTTACGAAATGATGCCAGATTTTTAATTCTATACAGCACGTAGTCCTTCTGAATTTTGTTTGATCCATCAAAGATGCTAATACAATGTAATTCATATCGGTTCTTTTTTTTTTTTTTTTTTTTTTTGTCTTCAATTCCACAAATCCAGCTGTTTCCCTCGGAGACCATGAACTATTTAAACTGATTTAAAAAATGAGATGCACTTATAGCCGACAATTTCTATTTTCTTCTTTTAATCAACGTAAAAGTTTCAATGTTCTCCTAGGGAAACATATAAGTTTGATTTGCAGAATTGAAACAATCAATAGTTTTGTGGCAAAACGGTTAGCGTACGCGCCTTTGGTGTGGGAGACTCGGGTTCGAATCCCGGCGGGAGCTTATGTGGTTCGGATTCCATGTTAATCAGTAGATCTCATCTCATATATCCTCGCTGCTGAAGGTACGTTAAACTCAAAATCAATTCAACATCGAAGACAATTTAAGAAAGATATAATGGTGTTAGCATCTTTGGTGGATCATAATATAATATTCAGAAGGTCTCCATTGCGTATAGAATTTAAAATCAGAAAAAAATGAGGATATTTTCCGAAAGAAATCGGAAAAGCTTTACTATGGAACCTTTCCGGGAAAATGCGGGCAGCTCCGGAGGCAGAATCGTTTCCGAAGAATTTCGGAAACTTCATTTTTCCAATTCGCTAAGAAACACGTATGTTTCCGAAAACTATTGGGAAGATGTTCGGAAACTTTTCCGACCCAAGTCAGAAAAGTTTTCCGATCGTTTTCGGAAACCTACAGGTTTCTTAGCTAGTCGGAAAAATATAGTTTCCAAAATTCCCAGGAAACGTCTCTGCCTCCGGAGCTGCCCGCGTTTTTCCGGAAACCTAGACAAAAATTTTTTACAGTGTATGTAACAGTATCGGGTTCGTTGGTCATTTCCATTTAGTCCTAACGTTGGTTCGGAACTTCTACTAAAACTGGCGATATAGCCACTGGACAATATGGGTCCGAGTTCGGGTCAGAACCTACTGGGAAAATGACGTTAAGACTAAATAGAGACGAACAACGAACCCGATACTGTTATATATTTCTCTATGGCTAAACCTAGCCATAAACAATACTGGACGAACCTATACTCTTATAGATGGTTGCCTTTCGAACACGGATAACCACTGAACCGAACCCCATACTTTTATAGATGGCGCCTGAACAGGGCCAGAGTAACAAGTAATGGTTGCCATGGTGCACAAGGGCGTAAATGTTTCGAACCCGATACTTTCATAAAATCCCGTCTAAACGAGGAACGAACCCAGAACCTTACTTGTTATAAACTGACGCCCTATGCCGAAACTCAGGACTGTTATAAAATGGCTTTACCTTCCCGTGAGAGATGAATTAATAATATTTGTATTATTATAAATGGTACATATATATATATATATATATATATATATATATATATATATATATATATATATATATATATATATATATATATATCAGAGGATATAGCGTCTGGGAGAGGATCTAGATGTTTTATGACACTTAAAAAGGTTAGATATTGTCATGATATGCTAGATGCGCTGTATTGTGAGTACTGCTGAGGTCCATTGTGTTTCGTGCATTTGTAAAATATAATCATGGCAGAAAGCGAAAATTTAACTCTCCAAACTTTGTTTGAACTTGTTAAAGAAATCAAAACTTCTAACGCACAACAAATGCAATCACTTAATGATACCAAATAATAGATAGAAAAATTCTCTACTGATGTTATAAGTAAATTAGAAAATACTGGTGAGTTGCAGGAAAGTTTGAAAAACCAAACTGTGGAATTAAGTAAAATGGATTAGGGTATTCAGACGTTGTCAACCGATTTAGTACAAATTAGAAATGATATAGACAAGTTTAGCCGTACTTGCACATATAATTTTGAAAAATTGTCAGCTCAGGTACAAGAAAAAATAAGTATACAAACGAAAGAAAGCAATGAAGTAAACAACGTCATAGTTGCTGGTACTTGTGCAGATAAAGAACATGTAAGCACTTGTGGTCCAGCTGTTAGTGAAAGTTTTTGTTGCCAAATTGTTGTGGCAGAGTATTAAAGTAGTTGATAACCAACAGGTAAAAGAAAATTGTATGTTGTGTAATGGGTTGAATGATATTTACGAGCTGTGTACATACCGATTAGCGAAGAACAGTACTAATGCTGTCGTTTATTGTAATAAAATTAGAGGCAGAGGTAAGAACTCAACGCACGTTAGTAGCTTGTTGCAGCAGGACTTTGAAAGTGTCCCAGGTAGTGTACCGCTTAATGAGTTAGAATGCATCCTCGCCCACACCAGTTGTTTTTACTTTGTTAACGTAACAGCTATCAAACTAGGTAATATTGAAAGTAGTTTGGTAGTCTTCTTCTTCTTGTTCAGCTTAACCATAGGTTGGTGGGCAACATGGGAATTTTAGAACTTTTCTCTCGCTTGGGAGAGCTCTTTTGTACTTTGATAAGACCTCTTCTTCGTAAATGCATCTATATATTCTATCCTTGGTCTTCTTCTTCCTGGTTTTCCTTCTGCCTTTCCCTCTATCAGCACAGTGATCCAATCGGAGTGTCAAAAAAGATGGCCAAGCGTGCTGTTTCTTCTTTTTCCTATTATTTTCATGATCTGTCGTCCTTCATTAGCTTCCTTTAGTACGTCTTCATTCCTTTTCCTTTCGGTCCACGATATGCGCAGCATTCTGCGCCAACACCACATTTCAAATGCTTCCAGCTTGGTTGTTTCAGCTTTTCTCATAGTCCACGTCTCTGATCCACGTCATCTACAGCGCCATGCTCCATACCGTCCGGCGACACATTTCATGATGTTAGTAGTCCTCTTTTCCTATTGAATGCTTCTTTAGCTTGTGCTATTCTGAAACTTACATCTTTTTCGCTTCTCTCGTCCGAGGATATTAGACTTCCTAAATAGGGAAACGTCTTAACGTCTTCGATTTTCTCCTCATTTATCCATACGCTTGCCCCTTCCTGTCCTGCTTTTGTGCACTTTATCACTTTCGTTTTCTTCTTATTTATATTAATATTGCATGTTTTCTTTTTCAGTTGGTCGTTCAACTTTGAAAGTACATCCTGCATATCCTCATCGTATGGACAATGTCTCTAAATTCAAACATCGAAAATGGTAATTTTGAGTTAAGTAAGCTTCTCAACTGTAGTAGTAACTTTGCCACTTGGGAAGAAGAAATAATACCTTGTCATGTAACTTTCAGTAGAGTAAAGTATGTGTGTAGTAAACTTGTTAAAAAGCGTATTCATTTACAAATTTACACTGAAATAAAGTAAGAAAAAGAAACGAAAGTTGCGTAACGTTCGCAGGAAATAAAGAAAATGTTCCATTTGTTGCGTAACTTTCATAAATTCTCAAAAAAAGGTTCTGCATATTAATCGTAAGAGTAGATTTGATCATCGACGTAGTGTAATGATAGGGAATTGTAAACGTAAAAATAGTTCTTCGCACGTGCATAAATTGTCTCCCGTAAATTCTTGCATGAGGGTTAGTAAGTTTAAATCCAACCATCATAGTAGGTTGTTAAGTGGTGGATTAGCTGTTGCATCAAGTGCAGACCACAGATGGCTTGTAAATAGTAATAACTGTAAATCTTTTCGGGAAATGTCCACAAGATTAGTGAGTGAATCACACGCACTTGGAAAAATCAGAAGACAAAATAAACACATAATGAAATGTAGGTCGAAAGCGCTTATCAATGAGAAACCGTATGTTAATTGCATCACTGCACTAAAAAAGCCCAATCATACCGGCCGACCGAAAAAAAACAGTTTAAAATAAAATGCCAATTTAGTGCTCGAATAAAATTTCTAATAATACTAGTAAAGTGTGTTAAAAGTTCTCGAAAATGAAAAAGAAATGATGAAGATTGTGGTAGAAATCAAAAATTAGTGAATCAATGTCCTTTTGTTAATCAGTGTTGCAATTCGAAGCCCAGCAAGCAACTTAAATTGCGACGCACTGTTGCCATAGTTACTAAGAAGATAAAACGTGTAAAATTTAGTGCTAGTGAAATAAAAGCAAAGCGATTTAGTATATTAAAATTCAAAAGGCAGAGCAATCTTTTGTGCAGTGTTGAAAAACCAAGTATATTATTATTATTATTATTATTATTATTATTATTATTATTATTATTATTATTATTATTATTACTCTGTCGGGGCATCCTTCCTCATATCATCTTCTTCATCAGGTAGTTCATGCTCAGATCTGCGTCAAACACTTTTCTCACGTAGAAAGTTATGGCTAAAAAAAAAAATGAAATGAAATCTTTGAGTTTTGCGTCCCACGGTTATGCCGGTTAGGCTAAAGGAGACGGTGATGATGATTAATGAATGAAATGAAGAAAATGGGAGGAAACGGGAGAACCCCGAGAAAACCCACGCCCACGGTGTTTGTCCACCACAAAGTTCACTTGGCGGGAGCTGGGATCGAACCCGGGACCCCAAGCACCAGAGGTGAACGCTCTACCACTGAGCCACCGCGGCCCCAAAGGTATGACTATATTTATTATTTCTTTATATTTTCTACTGCTAGCACAGAGGTTAGCCCCTAAAGGGCTACACTCTTTATATGGAAAGTGGTGCGAGAAGAAAGTAGGATAATGGGTATAGGCTGTTGGTGGGGCCACGGTGGCTCAGTGATAGAGCGTTCACCTCTGTTGCAAGGGGTTCCTGGTTCGATACCAGCTTGCGCCAAGTGAACTTTGTGGTGGACGAACACCGTGTGCGTGGGTTTCCTCGTGGTTCTCCCGTTTCCTCCCACTTTCTTTATTCCACCATTTCATTCATTCCTCATCATCACTGGCTCCTTCTAGCCTAGCCGGCATAACTGTGGGACGTAAAACTCAAAGATTTTATTTATGGATATAGGGTGTTGGTCTATGAGTAGCATCCTTTATTATTATTCATATTAAACAATAAAAAGGGCTATTGGTGTAATTATGTACAAAGCAGACATTATGACATTCTCTATAATCTTAGGTAGTGACGGTAGTTGAAGTATGGTAAATCCCGAGATCTGAAAATGAAAATTTCGACGGCGGCAAAATCTGACGTAACTATATTAATTTATTTTATTATTATTATTATTATTATTATTATTATTATTATTATTATTATTATTATTATTATTATTATTATTATTGGAAACAAATTTCATGATAGTGGTGACTAAATTCACTAACCTGACCTTCTATTTGAATACTACATTCATAAACCATGTTTAATTCGCATTAGTTTAATGTCACGTGGACAATGCTAAAGCAAATGGCCAAACAAATCCCACCATGAATTTCTTGGTTGTTGCAAATACAAGGACTCAATTCTCGAACAGTAGCGAACACCTATTTATTTAGTTAGTTATCACAGTTTTGATATGGAAACTAGGGTTGCCTTGGTCACATACAAGTTCCTTATCATTGAAGGTGGAAACGTTTTCTTTTAATTAACGAACGTAGATGGAAAATCAAGAAATAAAGATTAAATAGCTAGTTGCACTGGAATTGCAAACTGATATATTGAGATTGAAACTCGGTATTGAGTTATAAGAAAAGGATTACCATCTTTCCTTTGCAAGTGTGTTTGCTTTATCTTTCACCAACATAAACGCGACACAATGAGATTGTATTTATAGTGTTTAGGCCTTTCTAAGTGCGAGTGCACTCTCCCTCCCCTTCGTTGTTCATGAGTATACTTAAAATCGTTTCCTTAAGAATCTTCATCCCGGCGAAATTAAAATACCGCTAATTTTACAGTAATTATGTGATATCTTCAAAAATATATGAAAGATAATTGAAATATGGAACAAGAGCGCCCTAGACAATATTATTTTGCGTGAGGTACCGTTATCACAAGTCACCTAGCGCCTTTCCGTTTTCAGCTGTTTAGAAACGTGAAAATAAATGCCGATTTTCAAAATGGCTCCAAATCGAAAGCAGATAAGTGAGTCGTGATAACGGTTTCTCATGTAAAATAATATTGTCTAGGGCGCTCTTGTTTCATATTTCGATTATCTTTTATCTATTTGAAGCTATCACATAATTACTGTAAAATTAGAGGTATTTTAATTTCGCTGGGATGAAGACTCTTAAGACTTTTCTTTCTGGAGATAGGGAAACGCGACAAATGATGTCGTTTCACGGGCCGGTGAATTGCCTACGGCCGTCCCTGGATGCACTAGCCACTAGACTAGTGGAAAGGACTGCATTACTTCAAGGATTGGATTTTTTTTATATACAATCGATAGTAGTGACGCATTAGCTTGAGAATCAGGCCTGTTAAATAATATATAGAAACATAACATCACAGAATGAATAAAAGCTGTTTGTAGAACGACGCTTCATATACAGTGATCACTAGTTGAACTAGAGACACCTACTTAATATCGTGTATCACCAAATTATGTTCTGATAACGACGCTTATCTGCCGCAGCATAGACTCTACGAGGCGCCTGAAGTGTTGTTGTGGCATCTCAATATATATCTGCTGCAAAGTCTCCCACACAGCCCGCAAGTTATTTGGAAGAGTGTCCACAACCCGAAGGCGTCATTCCATGGCATCCGAGATGTGTTCGATGGGATTGAAATCCGGTGACCGAGATGGCACAGAAAGTGTTGCCGGATAAGAGGCGTGCTCATCAAACCAGTCTCCTGCCATCCTAGTGCAGTGGGACAGTACATTGTTCTGCTGAAAGATGAGGTGACCATTCGGATGTTGCAGCCGACCAAATGACAGGGCACAGTCATCCAGAAGATCGCGGTAGCACTCACTTGTGAGGGACTGTGTCAGACGTGTTACAACACCCATTTTAATCCACGTGAACATGCCCTAGATGAGAATACCAACATCATCGGCATACACAGTTTTCTGCTGGCACGATGGGTCAATTGTTTAGTGCGGTTTGCCACGCATCCACATCGGCATGTAACAATGTGAAACGTGATTCATCTGTCCTGGCAACCTTTTTTCTACATTTCCACGCTGCAGTGGCGGTGTTCCTTTGCCCATGGTAGACGTTGTTTCCTGTGTTGTGCGGTTAGAAGGGGTACTTGCTTGTGCCGATGGCTTCTGTACCCCATGGCAAGTAGGAGGTTGTGAGTTTTGTAGCTGCTAAGGCGGCATTGTTGTCCGGCATTGAATCTCACGATTTGACCCACTGTGGCCCTCTATCGGCTGTTTCTATCCGAGCCAGTCGGTGCCTACCCATGCCCCTCACCGCAGCAGAGTGAACATGTGGATGTGTTTTTTTACCGGAAGCCAGGTACTTTTAATACACCGTTGACAAAGTTGCTTTTGGAAATTCATTTCCAAAATTGAGCCACTCAGTCGTCTTGTCCCCTACAATTTGAACACAGTAAAATACACTCAGGTCTTTCGTATTGTCCATCACATACTGCACTGACACGGATACCGAGAGAAAAAGCACACGGCAGCAGTACACGCGCGACACGTTTCCTCCACATGAACTAGGACTAAGTCTCTGCAACTGTCCTGCTGTCTGTAATTCAACTGGTGATCAGTGTATAGAGACATCGTAAACCAACTACGTGTACGGAATATGCCTGAGAATGCTTTTCATTTAAGTGAAGGCGCCAGAATTTCTACAACAGGTGTAGAACACCATACGTATGGACCCACGCGGGATCCACCGGATATGAACCTCCCTCCAGAATTCGTACCTCGACATACATTTGTACACTTCCTTAATAAAACTATACGTGTTTAACAGTAGAAATGATTGATGTAACCTAAAGATTTGATCTTACACTTCATATGTGCTCATTGTTTTCCCATAAAAACAATCTAGTTCCTTCATTTTTTTCTGAGAATACAGGTGGCAGTACTTCACCGTTACTTGCAGACAAAGAGAACAGCCGCATTGTGACATCGACTTTATGCAGCGAAAATTCAACACCTTTTGGCTTAATTATGAGGAGTACAACTTAACAGATGATAAATATGATGCACAATTTGTTTTTAGTTTTAATATTTTTGATTTCGATTAATTGTTAATTGCAAAGTATTTATGCATTTTGAGTGGAGTTGAGTTAATTTTGAGTTTAACGTCCCTTTCAGCAGCGAGGCAACTTGAGACGGGACCTGCTGATTAACGTGGAATCGGTACCACATGAGCTCCCGCCGCACAGTCGAGTATTTAGTATTGAAACCCGGACAAAAATATTTACCATTTAGTATCATAAAATAATCGATTAAATTAAATTTGTGTTTACCTACAGTTTTAAAGATACATTATAACCAAAACGTGGTCCTGCAGTTTTGAACTGTGAGGAAGATCAGAGAAATTATATTATCTTGCTTATTAATTGTTTTTTATTGTTTTAAACTGTCTATGATAAATACTTTGAAACATTTTAAGAGAAAATTCTTGCTATTTGGTTATTAATTAATATTTGCTTCATCAAATCTTATATATAAAAGAGAACGCACAAATCCTTTGTTCCCTCATCATGCTAATACGGCTGAACCAATTTCTTTCATTTTTGGGGGGTTATTAGGATTTGGACCCTAGATGGTTTTTATCATATCACTTTAATTTTCAATTACCAGTGTCTTGAGATAATTGACCATTCAAGTGTCCATAACGTACAAATCCTTTGTTAGTTCATCATAGATAAAAATAAACGTATTTATATGCAACCCGCATGACCGTGTCACTCGGCGGGTTAACATAAATGACAGGCGATATAATGTTAACATTTACTGCAATCTACTATGGTTTTTATCATATCACTTGAAAGCGAAAAAGTAAAAATTATCTCATTAACAAGGTTTATTGCGTTCCAGGGTGACCCCAGCGAAGCGGGGTGAACGCTGCTAGTAATGGATAAAAAAGTAACATAAACATAAAATAGAAACAGCAATACACTTTATTTTAGATATATTGTACAGAGTGTGGCAAAAAGTCTGGACCGGGCTAAACATTTACGAAACTCTAAATGCAGTCGATCCGAAGTGATTGGGATCAATGTTGGTGGTATAGAGAAACATTGTGACGTGGTTAAGGTGTCGTCTGCCATCTTGGTGTCCGCCATATTGGAATCAACTTGTTTATTTTAAATGGTAATATGGTCATGTGACATATTAAACAACATCTTCATTTGAAGAGAAATCCAACGGTAAAGTTATTTTTCCAAAATTTGCAACGGTTTTGAAGTTGTAAATGAATTTAGAATAGGTTATGTTATTTTTCAGACTTAAATTTTGTTATGTGTGGAGCATTGTATGGACGGAAACTGACTGTCTCTAATTTTTTTCTTGTAGGTAGGATGGGATGTTAACTCGAGAGGAAAGAATCGAAATTATCTTTTTGGCTGAAGGACGCGATTAGGATGTCGTTCATTGAAGACGGCTGCTATTATTGCTGAACTGCGTCCCCTAAATCAAAAATGTTTGTTTCTAGGCTTAGCTGCCTCCCCTCAGAGTTGCTCAATAGGCAAAATATCATGTTTTATGATCGCTAGGCCATGAATAAAAACTTTATGTAGGGCTGGAGTCATCAGGTACCAATCATATAGTTTCACATAAAGTTCTGTAGTGGCAGTAGCGAAGTTCTGAAATTTCTTCACGTCTGTTTCATGACCACTAAAAATTGCCTACAGAATAACCTTGATTTTGTTTTATCAAGTTTAAATCCACGCCAGTTTTTCGGGCAGCAGTTTTATGGTCAGCAAAAACCTCCTTGAAGTGTTCTCATCATTCGTATTGTCATGGCCTTGCTTAGGAACGTCCACTAACAAACACATATCTTCTCTGAAATTGGTTTGAATTTCTTTTCTTCGTCTCTTTATCTATGGTTCTCTCTTCTTCCGATTTCCCTTGTCATTGTTTAATAGGGGTTTTGTAGGCTAAGTGTAATATTGATTCGAAAAACCTGATCCTTGTATGAAGGACAGAAAATTCACACAAGGACAGACAACAAATTTCATGCATCGTGATTCATGGTGCAGTTTATGAATTTAAAAGTTTCAGTAAATGTTATTTATTATAGAATTAATTGCATGAAACCCTACTTGAATAAATTAATTCCAGTTTTCTCTACAAACTCAATCAACTAAAGATTGAACTGATAGGTTTCTGTCAGGAAACTGCTGTGAGGCCTTCTGAACTCATGTATAAAAGAAAAAAAAAATAGATATAATTTATAAATATATTTTTATTTTTAATGAGGCAATTTCGGGCAAAATTTTATTCTTGGACTAAGTTAACAAAATATTGAACTTTTAAATGCAAAAGGAATCATTGATCAACTAGATTCAGAACATAAACAAAAACATTTCCTTAACTTGAAAACTTTATATATTTTTTTTCTTGAAAAAAGCTCTTGACATTTATTCCATATTTAACCACCAAGACTTAGAGCAAAAAAGATAACATATCATACAATTAAAACTTCTGTCAATACCCTTTAAAACAATAGTTTTCGTTGATAATGACTTTAATACAATTACTAAAATTAATACCTCAAAAGCTGTACGCGCGGCCACAGTAATTTAAATTCGCATGGCCAGAGGAATTGAGTGACTTCATCAATTATTATTTACGTTCATTTCATATTTAAATAATGTAATTTATGTTTACAAGATCCGCCAGTTATCGAAGAATAAGAAATAAACGTTATTTCATGCATTTTTCGAATGTTATTTTTTCTACATTTGTCCCGGTTTTAGAGTCAAATACTCCAATGTGCGCCGGGAATCGAACCTGGGTCTCCCACGCCGTACGCTAACTGCTTAGTCATTTTATACATTTTACTTCCATTACTAGCAAGGAACGGACATGAATCTGTCATCTGGACATCCAAATCAAACCTAGTCCATTCGATAAACATAACAAAGACATGTTCATGCACAAAAAAAAAAAAAAAATAGGTGCTATGGACAACGGAGTAAGTCCCTGGGGCCCATTAACCATGTTAGTATAAAGAAAATCGTAGACTCGCAGTGAAATAGCTATTGCATCAACACTGTTCATTGGAAACTCATGGTTTACAGTTCATTCTCTTCACAGCATGAAAGAAACTTTCCAGAGATTGGGGCCCATAACGTACTTGAACAGGGAAAATTATGAACTTTGGACCCCTCTGAAGTGGCCCCAGGTAAAAACATAGAATTCAAATGTATCCAGAAAAATACTATAGGGAATAAGAAATGTGTGTACCAAGTTTTGTTTTGATAGACAGAACAGTTATGAGGCGAAAGTGTGTATTGGTATAAAAGCTTTTCACTCATATCTATTTCATCTATTGATACAAATCTTGGTACACACACTTCTTATACTTCATAGTATTTTTCAGGACACATTTGAATTCCATGCTTTTAACTGGGGCCATTCCAGAGGGATCCAAAATTCCTAGGAGGAATTCCTGGATGGAATTTTCCAGACATTCTCCCAATTTTCCTTGTTCAAGTACGTTATGGGCCCCAACACATAGCGCCTCTGGAAATTTTGTTTCATGCTGAAGAGAATGGACTATAAACCATGACTTTCCAATGAACCGTGTTGATGCAATAGCTATTTCACTGCGAGTCTACGATATTCTTTCTAATAACAGGGTTAATGGACCCCAGGGACTTACGCCGTTGTCCACGGCACCTAATTTTTTGTACATGAACATATCTTTGTTATTTTTATCGAATGGACTAGGTTTGATTCGGATGTCCAGATGATAGATTCATGTCCGTTCCTTGCTAGTAATGGAAGCAAAATGCATAAAATGGCTAAGCTGTGAGCGTACGCACCTATGGCGTGGGAGACTCAGGTTCGATTCCCGGCGGGAGCTCATGTGGTACGGATTTCACGTTAATCAGCAGGTCCCGTCTCATGCTGTCTCGTTGCTGAAAGGGACGTTAAATTCAAAATTAACACAACTGAACTCAAAATGCATAAAATACTTTGCAATTAACAATTAATCGAAATAAAAAAAAATCAACTAAAAACCAATTGTACATATTTATCATCTGTTCAGCTGTACTCCTTATAATTAAGCCGAAAGGTGTTGAATAATTAAGAGTACAATTCGCTGCGTAAACTCGATGTCACAATGCGGCTGTTCTCTTTCTCTGCATTGAAACCTTCATTGGCACAACATGACATTTTGTTTGGAACCTAACATGACAAATTCACCCTCCCTGTTTATTGTTTACGTAATCGGTTATTTAATAAAGCTGGATTGTAATATTGTATTTGCATTTGGTCAAAGAGCAAGACAGGAAGTGAATTATGAACCTCAATGAGGTTAATTCTGCCACAAATAGGTAATTGAGGCTCGTTTCCAACAGTTATGGGAAACAGCATTATCTGTGTGTGGTATGTTTTACTGGTTTATGTTTGTTTTAGAACAAAAGCTTTTTATCGGTTACTTCTCCATTACACTCAACAAGCACGTAGATACATCCATGTACTCTCTCTCTCTCTCTCTCTCTCTCTCTCTCTCTCTCTCTCTTTTGCGTACACACACACTTCTACACAAACTCAAATAATATTAAAAAATACCTCCTATAAATATCACTGTAAAACCTGAAAGCAAAAAATTAATAATAAAAAATACGAACATGATTTGAAATGTATGCGTAACGATCATTTAGAGGCAAACAGCCGTTCTACTTACTTGGTCATCGAGAATAACAATGCATATTTAATTCCAGGACTGAATTGAAAATTGCTGTTTTATAGGTTTTCAGTTTCAACGTGACTTTAAAAAAAATCAATCTCCAGTACTTCACTCTATATAATAAACAAGTAGTGATTGTCAGTGAAACAAATTCAAACTGAAGTATCAGCAATTCTTTTTTTTTTTAATTGTCTTTCTAATTTTATGGTATTTAGCTTATACATTGTGATTATTAGAATTAATTATTGCAAATAGCAGCCGCATTATCTAAAAAAGTGTTATGTGTGCAATTCAAATTGTAATCCAATTCTATACTTAATTACAGTGTTTGTGATAGCATGGCACAATGTCTTTTTAATTGATAATCCATAGAACAAATGAAGTTAACATGACCAAATTCCACTTGTTCATAGTCTTTTTTTTTCTTTCTTTTTCAATTCATTCAATGTTATTGATAAATCAATCCCTTAGCCTATTTTTCTGGAAATGGTATTTTATGTAAGAGCATTGCTACAATAGGTCTAAAATATAAAACTAATTTTATACGATTGCTATTGATCTTGTGGTATAATCGTTTCTTCTTTTTTTTTTTTTCATGAGAAACCCTTTCTTAAATAATTGTTAGCAAGGCAGATTCTTTGTGAAACCTGAAATCGTGATAACCGTGTTAGTATCTGTTGAAATAAAGTGTACACTGTTACTTAAAGATATATGCAAAGCACAAATAGCTGCACCCAGGAGCGCATCCACTTTTTTTTTTTTTTTTTTTTTTTTTTTTTTTTTTTTTTTTTGTCGTCGTGTGGGTCCAAGGTTTGAAGGAGAGAACCACACTGTTAAAAATGGTTTCTTAAATTCTAGAAAAAAATTCTCGTATTTGAGAACCTATGCACCGAGTAATACATTCTTAAAAGTGATATTTCGATTTTCTCAAATCATTTGAGAAATTATTACTCAAATGTGAGGAATTATGTCTCATTTCTAAGGGTCCAAATACTTTCTTTAATTAAAAAAAAAAATCATTAAAATTGAGAGAGTAACATTTGAGGAAATGAGACACATAACCCCAATTTTGAGAAACACATTTTTAAAAAAGTATTTCGCAAAAGCGAGAAACGGTGCACAGAAACGGGGTTCTCAGATACGAGAAGGAGACGGAAAAGGGCATAAACAATATAAACATGCAAAAAAATAAACTTATTACTATTAGTACATACAGAATTTATAATTAATAAAGATCTACAGTTATATTGTTTAAAATATAACACATTTGAATGAATGAAGATTGACTTGAAGTGAAGATTTCTTCATTTCAGTGCAATCTTCATTTCATTCATTCCACAAAGACAATGATAACTTGTATTTTAAATGTGTTACTTATTCCTACTGCATCAGACAGTTGAACATTTTCCTTTTTATCACTGTCCACTTTCTCAAGACTTTTCTTGTTCATCAACGTGGGTTTACTCAAGATTATCCCGTTTCATCCAACATTATACCAATTTCTTGATAATTCAGATTCAAGAATTATCCGTCTACTTTAGCCTAACACCATCAAATTTCTGCTGGAGTGTAACGTCCCACGATTATGCTACGAAGCTCAGGAAGACATTATGATAATCAGCGAAAGTGGTATAATGAAGAACGTGAGGAAATCCCCGCAAAAAAAAAAAAAAAAAAAAAAAAAAAGATGTTTACTGTCACAGTCCACTTGGCGGGGCTGCAATCAAACAAACGTCATGCATCGCAGGCGAGTTCAACCACTGAGTCATCGCGGTCCAATATGCTTACTTCTCTGTCATAAACAAGTTGCTTACATGAGCAAATACCGTACTCGTCGGCTTTTCCAAGATTCTCCAGTTTCCTCTTACAAGGAACGGACGCACATTTTTTTTTTTTTTCGGAGGGGATGCAAGTTCAATATCAGGAAAAAATGTATTAAAATATGTAAAATACCCCTAAAATTAGATAAAATTTGCATAAAAGTAGCGATTTTAGGAAAGGTCCGCTTCTCTTTCCACCTTCTGCAT
Source organism: Thermobia domestica (assembly GCF_964235325.1). NCBI lineage: Eukaryota > Metazoa > Arthropoda > Insecta > Zygentoma > Lepismatidae > Thermobia > Thermobia domestica. The sequence continues at coordinate 7,732,889 of NC_137459.1, forward strand.
TAAGGCAGGGCCATGCAACAGTTTCTGCCTCTCATAAATATGTTGTATGCTGAAACTCCATTGCTAAAGACACAATTCAGATTGGAAACAAGGACACAAATCCTGCAAAAACTGCCAAGAAACGCACATCCATATTTTCATTACACCATTATTATCCATCTCTGTCACTGTCTCCCTTATCCTTGAATCACAATCGTGGGACGGGAGCTTTTTCGTGGCTAAGCGGTTAGCGTACGAGCCCTTGGCGTGGGAGACCCGGGTTCGATTAATGGCTGGAGCTCATATGTTTCTGATTCCACGTTAATCAGCAGGTCCCATCTGATATAGCCTCGCTGCTGAAAGAGCTGTTAAACTCAACATCAACTCAACTCAACAATCGTGGGACGTTATTTTATTTATTTATTTATTTTTTAATTGAAATGAAATCTTTGAGTTTTAGGTTTCACAGTTGTGTCAGGTAGGCGCTAAAAGAGACGATGATGATGAGAATGAAAGATATAGTGGAATGAGGAAAGTTTGAAGAAATGGGAGAACCCGAAAAACCCACGCACACTGTGTTTATCCACCACAAAGCCCACTTGCCGCGAGCTGGGGTCAAAGGCCAACAGGGCCTCACACACCAGAGGTGAACGCTCTACCATTAAGCTACTGCAGCCCGTACACTAAATTAAGAACAAATGCGTACAGTACGATGCCACAAATAACCTGCAAAGGTGCGTCATTAAAACGATTACTGGTGGTGAAAAGAGGAGGCGCCAATCTATGCTAGGTTATCAATACAAAGCACCTTTTTATTGCAATCTATATATATAAAAGAGAACGTACGAATCCTTTGTTAGCTCATCACGCTAATACGGCTGAACCAATTTCTTTCATTTTTGGGGGGTTATTAAGATTTGGACCCTAGATGGTTTTTATCATATCACTTTAATTTTCAATTACCAGTGTCTTGAGATAATTGACCATTCAAGTGTCCATAACGTAGAAATCCTTTGTTAGCTCATCATAGCTAAATCTAACCGTATTTATATGCAACCCACATGACTGTGTCACTCGGCGGGTTAACATAAATGACAGGCGATATAATGTTAACATTTACTGCAATCTTCTATGGTTTTTATCATATCACTTGAAAGCGAAAAAGTAAAAATTATCTAAGTAACAAAGTTTATTGCGTTCCGGGGTGACCCCAGCGAAGCGGGGTGAACGCTGCTAGTTCTATAATAAATCAAACCGTTTCTAACTATTCAGATGACTTGTCCTTTTTTTTTCGTACATAATCTATTTTGCACCTTATAACGAATGGCAAAGGGTGTAAAACATTGACATGCCTCCCCATTCTATTGTAATATAGAAAACAACGTGCCTTACGGGACTCTAATATTCCTTCACTTTTTATTGCGGCACTCGTTATTGTGTGCATTGAGTACTGAGCTTTGATACATAAAGGAGCCAACCTGACTACTAGAGCCTACATAAAATATATGAGGGAGTCAACATTCAACACCCTAACGAATGTATTAAAATATATTTTAGTCCATCGTAGTATGTCTACAATTCACCTACGTTCGAAAGGTGATATGCTGCTCTTCGTCGCTGTCACATGATATGTATCCATACGCCGCCTCAGCCGCATCACTGCGTACTCATGTCCATTCGCACTCTGCTACAACTGAAATCCTTTATCTCATTTCCTGTATAGTATATCCCTAGTATATCCTTTATCTCATTCCTGTATAGTATATCGTGTATTGTATATAGTATAGCCTTAGCAATATTACACCCTGGTATAACATACTAATATTACTTCAGTAAGATTGTTACCATTACCTTTTAAACATCTATGATATTGCAAATCACGCACTATTTCATTCTCATTTTTAAGAAATGAGGAGAATGAGATCTCATAAATGAGAACGTGAAAATTTGCTTGAGCTCACAAATGAAAACATCATGCTACATCTATAATTTCTCTGCTAAAAGAGTATAGTTTTATAGAGAAAGTGTTCAAATGTATGTTAAGTTACGAACTTTGCGGTGATTTGAACTCGATGTCAAGAGCGCTGATCTTGGAAGGTGCCCCCCCCCCCCAAATGCTCATGTGGGTCCCATGAGTTTTTTTTTTTATGAATATGAATGCATTTTATATGTATTTTTATTGTTATATGCATCTTTTTTATGAATATACAATATTTGGCATAAATTTGATTTCAGTTTTTTTCTTAAAATCCTCATATATGCTTTCTTATTCCCTTGTCTGCAACCAAACACACATCTGAATGTCCCTCTCCCCCAAGTTGCAGACAAATCGGCGTCCTTCCCCGGTGGCCACATGTGGGTGCGTCCGTGGCTGTATCTATTGTTATTTGGTTGCTTTATCTAAGCACTATAAACATGCTAAGGTTCGTGACATTAGTTCACTCGTTTTGTAGGGTAACTTGTGAAATTCAGTCCTGCTTCAATAACTGTAGTTATTGACTTTTATTTATTTATTTTTTTTAAAGAGCGAATCCCGGTATTTTTTTCTTCATTACAATCAATTGTTCCAATTGCTGTTGATGTTCCTTATCTACCATAGATACGGATTGACCTACGACATCCATCTTCAATAGTTGCTCCGTGGCTAAGCAGTTGCCGTACGCGCATTTGGCATGGGAGACCCGGGTTCGATTCCCGCTGGGAGCTCATGTGGTTCGGATTCCATGTTAATCAGTAGCCGACATGTGGTTCGTTCAGATCCACGTGTTCGGATCCCACGTCTTATATAGCATCGCTGCTGAGCGGGACGTTAAACTTAAAATGAATTCAACTCTTTTTAAACCGAAAGTCTTAATAACCATGTTTGTATCTGCCGAAATAATGTGCACAATATTACATAACGATAGAACAGTTGCACGTAGCTCCATCTATCACCACCTCGTTGCCTATACCTTCCCAATGTTCCGTTTCTCGTTCTGCATGAGTAACCTGCGAAATGTAGTCAAGTGATCCCCCTATGCCAGAGTGGCTACAGCACTGAAATTGAATTTTAAGAACGAAAAGAGTGAATCAAGCGGCCCATTCTGTCAATGTTTCTCATCTACCCTAGACAGTGATTGACATTCGATGTCTATCCTCAGCAGTTGCTTTGTCCGTTTTCGTTACATTAAACTTTCCTTCCCACTTACTCATCAAACTTTGATCCACATTCTTCTAGTACAAACTACTTGTAAACGACGCCGATTTTCGCTGCGCTTTACTTTTATCGCTGTTAATAGTCAAATCGCGCTGTGCTACTTCACAGTCGCGTTCACGTAGCAGCACACGATTGACTTCGTTTCGCAGAATGCTTCTATAAAACGAGTGGACAGAACCTTGATATATCTGTAGTATGGATAAAGTGTAGCAATCATATGGCAATAAGTGCGGATATATCTGCTGTTATGTCCTAACGTCAGTGACACTGTTCATATTTTCACAAACAATCCACGTACGAGTAATAAGACAGTGCAATATACTGCGCCAAGTTGAAGATTGTTTTATTCAGAGTAGTGGTGGGCACAAAAACCGGTTTTCCGGTTTCCGGCTTTTAGAAAAAAACGAAACCGGTTTTGAAATGTAAAAAAAACAGTTTCGGTTTCCCACCGGATCCGGTTTCGGTTTTCTTCAAAACGGGTTTCGTTTTTTTTTTAATTTGTTCTATTTCTTTCCAAAATAGTGTTTCGTTGTTCTCAGGAAACCGATTCCGTTTCCACAGAAATAGTTTTATGTGGTTTCCAAACGTTTTCACCGATCCGGTGAAAACCGAACCGGTTTTGAAGAAAAAACGAAACCGGTTTCGGTGGAAAAAACAAACCGGTTTTGAACAAATGAAATGTCGGTTTTCGGGTCTCGGGTTTTCGAGAAACCGGTTTCCGGTTTTTATAAAAAACGGTTTTGCTCATCAATAAGAGTAACCAAATCAAACCGCTTGACGAACAAGCACTTTTGTGAGCCTGAGCCGTTCAACCGCTATCTGTTAGCGACCAGCTAAGCCACTTGATCAGCCTAGCGACAAATACGTATCTAGACTTAGTGGCTGTCACGTATTTTATTCCTGTAACTCTCCAGTTTGCCTCAATACGCTGGGTGGACGAAATAAGTTTGGGAAGTATCAGCAGGGAATCTAACTCTAAACCACGCAGTCATAATTCCAACGCTTTAACCACTACACTACAGTGTCTCCTATTAAGAGTAAGTACTTGCTCAAAATGCAACACGAATATAGTACACAATGTTTGCCACGATTGAAAGAATATCTGACTCTACCAAGAGGCAGTAATAATAATAATAATAATTATTATTATTTTGAAAATGAAACTGTATCTACAAAGGGAACCAAGAAAGTTCTGTTGCTTTTTCCCCACAACCTTCGAACATCGATATGCAACCTAAGACGTATCTAAAAGATCAAAAATAGTGCCCATGAGCATGGACGACCATCTGCCAATGTTTTGGAAGGCGATCGATTACATAGCGGTAGAACTTGGCGGTTCATGAAGCAAAGAAGGTATCAAGTGCATTTTGCACTTCTACTAGAGATATGATATTTTATCTTCGAAGATGATTGTCCAATAAATGGAACAGATAATAATCGGATGGTGCAATGTCCGGGGAGTTTGTGGATTCAATAGCGTTCTCATCCAAGGAGTTGAATGGTGCCCCGAATCATCCTAGCCACGTGGGGCTTAGTGTTGTAGAGTAAGACGAAGACCCCTTTCTAATTCAGAAATGCTGACTCCAGAGTTTTAAGTTTTTCTTGAACACGGCTCAACTGTTGACAGTACACAATTGCATTGATGCTCTGATCAGCTGGTAGTAGTTCACGATGCCATGTGCAGCCCACAAACACCTTCTTGTGGTGCAGTGCTGGTTTCGGCTGTTTTCGAATCGGTTCAAGGAATGCTAACCAATGATGACTGCACCACGGAATTTCGTACAGGATCCAGTTTGCATCACATGTCAACATCCTGTCCAGAAATGATTCCTTCCTAAAACGAGACAGCAAAGAAACACAGGTGTCTGCCCGCCTTGCCATAGAGTCAAATCATGTGGGACGCATCGAGTCAACTTGTAGTGCTTCCCAAGTTGATGAAGGTGCTGCGAATGGTTCCTCCACTCACACTGAATTGTAGTGCCAGTTTTTCACATGTCTGGCCACTGTTCGCCTCAATTGCTGCCGAAAATCTTCATTTTGGACATGCGTTGATCTTCCGGCACGTGTTGCGTCTTCGAGTGTATCGTCACAGTCCATAAACTTGTTAAACCACCGCTGCACTCTCCCCATTTTCACGACACCCTCACCAAAGACCTGGCATCTACATCGGCGTTTGATCCCAGTTTGAACTCGTAGAGCATACACGCTCTTATGACGTTCTGTGGAGGTCCAATGTTCACTCTGTCCTTAGGCAATTTCGCGGTGTAACTGAACTGCCACAACCATACAGTATATTGGATATACCCACACCATCAACTGACCTTCGACATATCTCCATTCGCATTCAACTCACGGTGTGAGGGCCAATGGAACACAGACCTCCACAAAAAGCGATATAACTTCCTTGGTTAGTTTTATATAAAGTAGAATAATAAGTGGACATAAAGTAATATACCAATAGACAGCTGTCAAAACAGAGACATTTGTGTGCAGTATAATTAATAACAAAAAATATAACTCTCATTGTTATGTTATAATTATAATATTTAAGTGTAGAAATTTTATTTTCTGGAACATATGTCGTTTTCCTACTATAAATAGCATTAATAAAGCCTATCAAATAGAATATATGTAACAAATAGACAAATGCAAGTAGGGCACTTGACAAAGTCTGATAATGACATGAGGAAATATTAACACAATTAGCAGTTGAAACAGTAATTTGAATTCAATTACATTAAATTTCTAGATTTACGGCCCACGATCATGAGGCATGCTAAATAAGACAGATGATTAGGGAAAGTGAATTACAGTAAAACCTGTCTTAAACGGTATGGAATGAGACTCGCAAAAAATTTCGTTAAATATAGGTTAACGAAGGTAGACATAAGTAGTAATCGCCCCACTTGGCCTAACTTTGGATTATCCTCAATGAGGGGCCCCAAGGCCAGGGGTCAATGACCTAGGGGTACCTAGGACCACCCCCTCTAAATTTTGGCAGGGGTACCTTGGCCCACCCCCTAAATTTTGGCAGGGGTACATAGGACCACCCCCCTTAAATTTCGGAAATTGCCAAATCTAAAAATTTGGTATGGTAGCCTAGGACCATAGTATGTACCTCTATCAGTATTGGGTGTCTATGTCGTTCCCTTTCATGGGTAAAAAATTGCCAAAAATTCAAATTTCGGGGGTTTTTGACCTAATTTATCCCCTTTGATGAGGTATTATTACCCTATATAGTTATATGGGCGTATACAGGGGTCCATTACCTTTCATAAGACATGGGTATATTAATGCACCCCTTGAAAAATTTGGGAGGGGTACCATGGCCCACCCCTTAAATTTTGGAAATTGACCAATTTAAACATTGGGTATAATAGTATAGGACCCTAATATGTATTATGATAAATTTGGGTGGTCTACCTCATTCCCTTCTAGGGGTACAAAGTTGCCAAAACTATAAACGTAAGCAATACGTTGTACCACGTGTTTGGTTTTCGACCTAATTTATCTCCTTGGATGAGGTCCTATTACCTTATATGATTATATGGTCATGTATAGGGGTCCATTACCTATCATAAGACATAGGTACATTTGTGCACCCGTTTAAATTTTTGGGAGGGGTACCTTGGCCCACCCCTTTAATTTTGGAAATTGCCCAATTTAAACATTTGGTATTATAGTATAGGACACTAATATAGATCACTATAAATTTGGGTGGTCCACCTCGTTCCCTTTTAGGGGTACAAAATTGCCAAAATTTTAGTACAACCACGTGTTTGGTATTTGGTACATTTTATCCCCCTTTGATGAGGTTCTATTACCTTATATGGTTATATGGTCATGTATAGGGGTTCATTATCTATCATAAGACATAGGTACATTGGTGCACCCCGGGAGGGGTACCTTGGCCCACCCCTTAAATTTTGGAAATTGACCAATTTAAACATTTGGTATTATAGTACAGGTCCTCAATATGTATGATGATAAATTTGGATGGTCTACATCGTTCCCTTTTAGGGGTACAAAAATTGCCAAAATATAAACGTAAGTAATACGTTGTACCACGTGTTTGTTTTTTTGGTCCATTTTATCCCCTTTGATGAGATCCTATGATTACAAGGGGTCCATATCCTATCATAAGACATGGGTATATTGTTGCACCCTTCTTAAATTTTGGCAATGGGGGTCCACTGAAATTGTCCAATTTAAGCATAGTACAGGACCTCAATATGTTTCGGTGGTCCTATTTTCAAATTTTTAAGTACAACCACGTGTTCGGTTACTGACTCAATTTATCCTATTTGATAAAGTTATAAGGTATGGACGGGTATCTCCTTTCAATTTGGTAGTACCCTTCGGGTGTAGTACGGTCACGTGATCAATGATTTGGTTTTGATGCGCGACGAGGTCCCTGGTCAATGTTCTCTAGGAATTAGGTGGAAACTTTGTCCAGGGTTCTCGTCTTATATCGCACAGTTCTTTAAGAGAATCTGATAACGTTGTATATGGAATGGACAATAAAAACACATAAATAAGTATAAATTGTATTTTATTCATTTTTCTGGTTTCTTCTTTTTCTTTCTTATTGACAATGTTTGTATATTGAGCTGGGTTTCTTCATTAGACCGCCTCCTCTTCTTGATTGTAATGATTTGTTTCCATGTTTTGCAGCATAGCACCTGTTTGCAAAGCTTCGTATTGTGAATTCTGTAAAAAAGAACGAGGAAAAAGATGATTAGTATAGAAATAGATGATGATTAAACAATACATTTGCAATGATAAATATGATAAAATTACCTGGAAGGTATATTGCAGCAGTCTACGATCATTAACCGTGGGTACTGTTGTGAACAAGTATTGAATTTCACGCAGAGATTTTCCTTGGGCTTTACAGCACAAATAAAAATAAGCATAGTAGCCACATACGGATGAACCAAGACTTTGCATTTGGCTATTATTATATTTATAGTACATACAATGAAGTTTTAAGAATGCAACATGTTGTGGTACATAAGGAGGAAGGCCATAGCTGTCAAAATATTCTCCAACACCGCGATGATCAATATAAATTGCAATCCAATGACTTCCTAGTTTTGTGGATGGATCTGTATTTACAATCATTGCCAGAGGAAGAGAAATCCGTGAGGGCAACTCATCGCTTGCAAATACCCCGGTAAAATGATTTCTGAATAATGGACTACCGTGTAAAGCACTAGCTAATTGTAATGTATTCAACATCGTGAATGGAAATGATACATAACGTATACGTACCTTGTAATTTAAAAGTCCAGGATAATGTTGCGCTGGTGGTCGATCTCTAGGAGTGAGGAAAACTCTCCATACACAATACAGTTTGCAGGTGCTGCTAATTTCTCTTGGAAATGAACTTCCAATCGGATGGCGCCATGTCGTTGTAAATTCCAATAGTGACAATCTCCAGCAGAAGAATCAGGAGTTAGGTCAAATACAAACAGTGTATATCCATTCTTGTAGTCGGCTCTTGAAATTGTATTTCCAGTATTGGTAAAATGTATGCCAGAACCTGAGAACAATGTGTGGTACGATGAAATGTAGAGATTTTCTTCAAAGTTGGGTTGCAATGGTTTTGAAGGTACAGCTTTTCCATCCACGTACAATGTAAAGAAATTAATGTTTAGATGTTGAAATTCAAATGGATTGGTGGTAATAGTTCCACTGGATGCTTCATTCGATGTAAATCCTACAATAATACGATTTGGCAATGTTCCCATAAACAGGTTATCAATAGTTTTGGATTGTATATCCTTCGGGATGGTAAATGATTTCATTTGAACCCTTGTCAGAGGATACTTTGCCGGTGTAGATTGTAAAATTTTATTGTGTGCCAATTTAACACTAGGGCTAATGTTGACTTTTTTCACCTGCAACGATGCATCTAGAATATTGATTTTTGCACTGACACCACTTTCACCGGCCATGAGACAAAAGTTTGGCTTTGCAGGAATAAGTTTCACACGTAATTCCACTCCATGAATTAAAAATTTATCTTGATTAAAAATGTCACAATGAAGATGTCCAATCATATCGAATTTCATACTTTGTTTTGTCAGTTCATAGCGTGGTTGAAATCCTTCGTTCTCACTTGTGGTTGCGTTCATATGACCAGCCGTATCTTGAAACCACATTGCTGTTTGTAAATGTGTATTTTTAGCTCCATCACTATAATTGAGCAGTTTTTCCATGTACGAACGATATGGATGATTATGTGACGGAAATGAGATCAGTTTATTGTTCAAGTAGATTTGTACTTCACTAAACATAGCATTTAGAAAATCATTGACAGGTGCAATTATTGCTTTATCCGTTTCGGTGAAGGATGAACCATCTGGTTTCACAATTTGTGCTTGGATGTACAATAAGGTTTGTGGCAAATCAATGTATTCATCACTGCTACCACTCACTACAAATTCTATTGGTGAATTTTCAGCTATTGAACTAATTGGTTTGTAGCCTATAATACGATTGTCCAGAACACTGGTTTGCGTGGGTAATGTTGAAAAAATGTCCAATTCACTTTTTACACATTCACAGGATTGATGATGTAAGAAAGCCATCGTTGAATTAATCAAAAATATCTGGTGACGATGCCAATGATCTCTTCTTCTTCTTATGTGATAATTTACGTCTCTTTGTAGGATTGATGGTGTTGTTGATCTTTGGAAGGTCAACCTCAAACTGAGAGCAGTCATCCCATTTTCGTTTATGACATCCACTTCCCAGCATAGTTTTCAACTTATTTTTAGCTTTTTCTTGTAAATTTGATTTTGCCTCTTGCATCCGTTGATGAAACGATTCTTCCAGCGGTTGATTTGAGATCACAACATCATTAATCATATTGGCACCTGATTTTAATAATTCTTTTCCCACAGTTTTAGCTCCTTGCTTCACAAGTGGTAACACTGAACGAAATAAGCCACCAAGGAAACTTCCAATGCCATGTCCTGCTTGATAGGGACTTCCCACATAGACGTTGCCGATACCGGATAACGCTTGTTTTTTGTAGTATTGCAAATACGGATCAGTCATGACAACGACGACGGAAATGTAGTTTTGTAGACACCGTTCCAAAGGTGAATGGCATACGATGACCTGTGCTGTCCATTATATCGATTTGTACTTGCTCAAAATTCATTTTTTCCACCGGAACATAATGTGCAGGATTAAAGATTTGTACTGCATGACTTCCAAAAGTATGATTCACAGGATCCATGTTGACAATTCGTAGCAAGGGTACCATTGTATCTCCAACAATGACAGATTCAATAATGTCACAATAGACGTACATTTGTGATGGTAAGCCTAATCGTACATCCGGTGTATATTGTCCCTTTTCCATATCTTTTAAGTCACTTTTTGGTTCAAATCCAAGCATTAAGCTAACACTTGGTGAGATTTGTACAGAAGTATGGATTTCCTTATTGGGATGTCTTATGAGGCATATATTATTAGTTGCGTCATGAGATATAAATAAATTGGTTTCTTTATGATGTATATTAATTGCATGAATAAGATCCCGTATATTGTTATAATAGCGTACAGGGATCGTTACAACCTTCCACGGTTCTTGATCATTACTACTTGATGATTTGTAATATATTTTATTGTTTTTACTGTTAATGTTCAGCAAAGAATGTGGATAATGAATCTCTACAATTGCCACATCCCATTGCTGGCGAAACTCTACACGTCGTTGTAATTTCGTAATATATGAAGTCAATGTATTTTCTGGAAAATAATCCATGGAACTATTACTGGGAAGTGTAACGTAAAAATCTTGATCAGGTTCCATTCTTCTTCTTCAATGAAGTTGCAGGGATCCACGAATTGAATGAGGAAGGATATCCTTTCCACTGGACGTGATACTCCTTTCTGCGACCTTTTGTTCTTGTACGTAATATTTTATCGATGAGGAACGTCGAAGGGAGCGGTACTGGTTGTAATTCTTCTCTGTAGAAAACACCATCGATGAGTTGATGATTTAAATCCTCTAGTCGATACACTGGTGGGTTTCTTGGTACAATGGCTTTTACTCTGAATATTTCCCAAGTCCAGTTCTCGAGGTAACCCTTGTCAAAGATACGTTTTGTTTTACTTATACGAACAGTATCACCAACAGATAAATCCGTATCTTGTTTTGAACGTTGTAGCTTTTTGTCGTATAAGTTATGCCACACCTCCAGTAAATTGTCCTGAGAAACGTTTGCAGGTGCCATTTTAATACTGGAATGCCGACTTTCATTGTATGCTTTTACAAGTAAAGGCAATACTTTGATGTAATTGTATGTTTGATATTTGGTAAAGTATTTCCACATACGATGTTTCAATGTCTGATTAAATCTTTCTGCGATGCTGGCTTTAATATCTGGATCCTTTGTTGTAACATGTTGCACGTTGTGTTTCCTGAGAAACTTTTGTACTGTCTTGTTGGTAAATTCAGTTCCTTGATCACTACGTAGCACAATTGGTTTCCTGTCCTGGAAAATCATTTCAAATGCATTCACTATATCCTCGGCACTTTTTGATTTTAGTGGTACAGCCCACCCGTACCGACTAAACACATCAATCACTGTAAGAATATAGCGGTAATTGTCATTATAGTTTTGAAGTTATTGTAAATCATTTAAATCACATTCCCATTGATCATCAATGTTGTTAACAAGATAAAAATCTCCACGGAAACGACGACGTACAGGACGGTGTAACGTGTAGGTAGGTTGTTTGTTTAACCAAAGTTTTATTTTGACTAGAGGTATAGATTTTCCTGTTGCTTGCCATATTTTTTTGCAGTAGAAAACGATGCAGGATGTGCAGGATTGTAATAAATGGATTTCAACTTTTTGTTCATGGTTTGTACGTTGACCATTGTGGAATAATACGTTTTCTTTTTGGTCGGACTTCTAAAACATCATCATCTTCTTCTTCTTCTTCTTCTTCTTCTCCGGAAGAAAATAATTCAGGTGCCGGTTTTGGTGGTGCAGATCCTTCAGATGCTGTTGTACTATTATGCTTGACAATATAGTTTAATCTTCGTGGATTACCAATCAATTCTTGAGGTGTGTTTGACGATGCAAGGTAGTTGCAAAACAATTCCCAGCCTTGAGGATTAGAATGTTTCCTCGGTCGAGTCACATCGCACATTAAATCTACAATATTGGATCCATGTAGTTTATTATCGTTGATGTACACTGTTCCTTTATGATCCCACGTAATTGCGTCATCTTGTTTTAAACGACGGAATAGTAGTTCGGCTTTCTTACGATACATTTGTGGTATTGCGGCTAAAATTTCTTGTTTCGTGCTATCGTCAACATTCGGGACGTCACCATCAGGTTTCATTGATGTAATTGTAAGTGGTATTGGTTCTTCTTGTTTACGTATCACATAAAGATATTTCTGTAATATTCTATTGTACTGATTCCATTTTTCTTCATCACTTGGATACGATTAATTCAATATAGATTGCATTTCACGATCGAGATTAGATTCTCGATTTTCACTCGCACGGGATGATGATGCATGCATTCGTTCAAGCATTTCTGGTGGCACTAAAACCATCTTCTTGCTATGTTCCATGAAGTTTATTGTTTAAACAAAATACTGGATAACACACTTCCTACAATAGGTGCAAGCAATGCAGGTAAGAATCCTCCTTGTTGTACGGCTAAATGTTTCTTCTTTTTATCCAATGATTTTGTATTGTCTACGAGATAGCGCAGCGTGTTCTTGTAACGCTTTAACCTTGATTTCTGCGCACTTGTCAGTGGAACATTGCCTTTTAAGACATTATAACAACATTCACAAATACTATGAATTAATGAAGCGTCTGCATTGGCAATAATAGCTTTACGCAATCTTGGTTTAGCTTTGTGCAGAGCACGTAGCAGATCAGCGTGTTTCACTGTAGGAGACATCGTGACAGACTAAGTCATTCTTTTCACATGCACAATAATTTAAACATGTTTTGTTGGTACGTAAACATAATGATGCAAATCGTCGGGAAAAATATTTGTACGAAATCGCATTTCATCGGGTGTATCTTGTTTAAGATCCATCAGTAAATAACCATGTGGATTTCTTGCTGCGTCTGCATAACTTTCTTGTAGAAACAGTGGATGCTCAGGCATGATTTGATAACTCATATGCTTGATTTGTGACTTGTCACGTGGATTTTTAAACAACACCAAATACGAACAATTTAAACTCATATTTCTATTTGCTTTACTTTGATGAAATACATTTTGTGTTATAAAAATCACACTAATATTTCGATGATGTGATCCTTTTGTGAACATATCAACAATATCACTATTCACTTCTCGCATATGGTCATCAATAATAATCAAATGTGGTCCATCTTGAGGCTGAAAATCTTTCATTCGTGGAAGTCCTTCGTGAAATTCTACTGGAACTGGCATTGTTGCATACACGTCTTGCCATTCTGCATAATACCAGTATATCTTACGAAATTTTGCATTGATCATGGTTGGGAGATGTGACAGTAATCGCTTCACAAAATACGTTTTTCCACACCCACTAGGCCCTGCGAGAATACAGGTAAATGGATGTTTCCATTGTGTATCCATGATGAACACTAACACCTTGTTTCAAAAATGATGCGTATTTAAAGAGAGTACAAATTTTCGTTTTAGATTGTAAATTCTTGCACTCACTGGTGTGAAAAGGAAAGAAACAGCTCATCTGTTTATCGAATAGTTGAAAACCGTTTATTTGTTAATCGAATAGTTGAAAACCGTTTATTTGTTAATCGAATAGTTAAAAACCGGATAAAGTTTAACGGTTAACCGTGAAAGCTGATCACTGTTTGATTTAAATTCTAATTGAAAATTTTTCGTTTGAAATTTGTTTTGAAAATTGTTTCAAAAATTTTTGTTTGAAAATTTTTTGTTTCAAATTTTTTTCAAATTTTTTCGTTTGAAATTTTTTTTTGTAAATTTATTGTTTCAAAATTTTTTGTTTGAAAATTTTTCGTTTCAAAATTTTTGTTTCAAATGTTTTCGTTTCAAAATTTTTCGTTTCAAATTTTTGTTTTGAAAAATTTTTTAGTTTCAAGATTTTTGTTTAAAAGTTTTTGTTTTCAATTTTTTGTTTTGATTTTTTTTTTAGTTTGAAAAGTTGAAAAAAAAAGTTTTAAATGCCAAGAATCTTGTTCAAAGTTTCCGCCTAATTCCTAGAGAACATTGACCAGGGACCTCGTCGCGCATCAAAACCAAATCATTGGTCACGTGACCGTACTACACCCGAAGGGTACTACCAAATTGAAAGGAGATACCCGTCCATACCTTATAACTTTATCAAATAGGATAAATTGAGTCAGTAACCGAACACGTGGTTGTACTTAAAAATTTGAAAATAGGACCACCGAAACATATTGAGGTCCTGTACTATGCTTAAATTGGACAATTTCAGTGGACTCCCATTGCCAAAATTTAAGAAGGGTGCAACAATATACCCATGTCTTATGATAGGATATGGACCCCTTGTAATCATAGGATCTCATCAAAGGGGATAAAATGGACCAAAAAAACAAACACGTGGTACAACGTATTACTTACGTTCATATTTTGGCAATTTTTGTACCCCTAAAAGGGAACGATGTAGACCATCCAAATTTATCATGATACATATTGAGGACCTGTACTATAATACCAAATGTTTAAATTGGTCAATTTCCAAAATTTAAGGGGTGGGCCAAGGTACCCCTCCCGGGGTGCACCAATGTACCTATGTCTTATGATAGATAATGAACCCCTATACATGACCATATAACCATATAAGGTAATAGAACCTCATCAAAGGGGGATAAAATGTACCAAATACCAAACACGTGGTTGTACTAAAATTTTGGCAATTTTGTACCCCTAAAAGGGAACGAGGTGGACCACCCAAATTTATAGTGATCTATATTAGTGTCCTATACTATAATACCAAATGTTTAAATTGGGCAATTTCCAAAATTAAAGGGGTGGGCCAAGGTACCCCTCCCAAAAATTTAAACGGGTGCACAAATGTACCTATGTCTTATGATAGGTAATGGACCCCTATACATGACCATATAATCATATAAGGTAATAGGACCTCATCCAAGGAGATAAATTAGGTCGAAAACCAAACACGTGGTACAACGTATTGCTTACGTTTATAGTTTTGGCAATTTTGTACCCCTAGAAGGGAATGAGGTAGACCACCCAAATTTATCATAATACATATTAGGGTCCTATACTATTATACCCAATGTTTAAATTGGTCAATTTCCAAAATTTAAGGGGTGGGCCATGGTACCCCTCCCAAATTTTTCAAGGGGTGCATTAATATACCCATGTCTTATGAAAGGTAATGGACCCCTGTATACGCCCATATAACTATATAGGGTAATAATACCTCATCAAAGGGGATAAATTAGGTCAAAAACCCCCGAAATTTGAATTTTTGGCAATTTTTTACCCATGAAAGGGAACGACATAGACACCCAATACTGATAGAGGTACATACTATGGTCCTAGGCTACCATACCAAATTTTTAGATTTGGCAATTTCCGAAATTTAAGGGGGGTGGTCCTATGTACCCCTGCCAAAATTTAGGGGGTGGGCCAAGGTACCCCTGCCAAAATTTAGAGGGGGTGGTCCTAGGTACCCCTAGGTCATTGACCCCTGGCCTTGGGGCCCCTCATTGAGGATAATCCAAAGTTAGGCCAAGTGGGGCGATTACTACTACATATCTAAAAACGAAGTGCTTGCATATAATGGCCATACTGAGATAAAGTAAGATGTTGTACGTATCTTCGTCAATTTACAGTATTTATTTCTACTACGAATTAATACACGTAAAACTTACAGAAAAAATACTGTACATGATCAGTTCATTTTTCCAATTGCCAACGAGGGGTTTTTGTACACATCGCTGCCTGTGTGCTCAACTTTACACAAAGACTTTGTCCTGAGATACCACACTGAGAGAGCATATCAGTGTCAATTCGACGTAATGCAAATATTTCAGTTCCTTTAAACTTTTGACAGAATCTTGATATGTCTTTAACCTACAATCTTCTTCTAACTGAATGCCTTATTTCTCTTCTTCCTCCACCTCCTCCTCTCCTTTCAGTATTTCCTTATGTACTGTATATCCGTCATGTCTGCTTCGGTTTGCACACCACTGTCTGTCTTGCTAAAATTATATCTGACCTCTCATAGGATGTCTACAAACTTTCAAAATGTTGCATTTCGAAATTTGAAAATTTCCGCTAAGAGGCTCGTTTTCATTTGCATTGTCCGTGTGATACAGGTTCCGTTGAATGGAAAGAATTTACCATACCATGATTTTCACCAGCAAATTCATGGGGCTGTGAAATATTTCCATTTAACACAAGTTTTTGTTTCATAAAAGGTCCGTTGAAGACAGGTTTTACTTTATTGTGAAAATATTGATGGAATGATAACATAGAAGGACACGGAAAAACCTGGAGAAAACCCACATATGCAATGTTGTCCAGAACAAATTCACGTTCCCTGAGATAAAGTCTGGGATCACTCGTGCCAGGAATTAGTTATTCACCGCTGAGCAATTGTGGTCTCTAGCAAACGTTGGCCATGCCGACATCAAGATTTAAGATGGATAAAACTTCATGTTGTCCGTACTCAATATCTTTAGCGCAGAATTTCTCGATTTTTAAACCATTTTGAACACTATTTTGATTTTTAAACTTAAATTATTGAACAATCATATAAAAAGAAACTTTTTTTTTTTACTTCTGGTGGAGCTTAAGTTAGGATTTAAACTAACTATAAACATAGCCAAAAAAAAAAACTTCTTGTTTTGGAGGTTTGTGTTCAATTCGCCCTAACACCGTGAGTTGATTGTGAATGGAAATAAGGCATAGGATAGTTGTTGGTATAGGCATATCCAACATACTACCTGGTTGTGACAGTTCAGTTACACTGCGAACTTGCGTAAGGACAAAGTGAACATGAGACCTCCACAGAGCTTCATAAGGGAGTGTATGAAGTACTAGCTCAAACTGGAGTCAAACGCCATTGCAGAGAGGCGAAAAGATATGCCAGGCCTTTGGTGAGGGTGTCGTGGCTACCCGGAAAGTGCAGTTTTGGGTAAGCAAGTTTAAGGACGGTGACGAAACACTCGAAGACGGATCACGTGCCGGAAGACCAACACATGTACAAAATGAAGATCTTCAGGCAGCAATTGAGGCGAACAGTGGCCAGATATGTGAGGAACTGGGTCTACAATTCAGTGTGAGTGGAGACACCATTCAGTAGCACCTCCATTAACTTGAGAAGTACCACAAGTTAAGTCGATGGGTCACACATAATTTGGCTCCGGGCCAGAAGGCAACTAAAGCAGGCAGACACCTGTGTTTCTTTGCTGTCTCGTTTGAGGAGGAAGCCATTTCTTTACAGGGTGTTGACATGTGATGAGAACTGGGACCTGTACGAAGCTCCACGGTGCCGTCATCATTGGTTAGCATCCCATGTTAGCTTCCAAAACAGCCGAAACTAGCACTGCACAAGAAGAAGGTCCTCCTGTGTGTTTGTGGACTACTCACGGCATCATGCATTAGGAACTGTTACAAGCTGGTCAGAGCACCAATGCAACTCTGTAGTGTCAGCAGTTTAGGCGTGTTCAAGTAAAAGTCAAAACTCTAGGGCCAGCACTTCTAAATCACAAAGGGGTCCTCCTGTTACAGGAGAACGCTAAGCAAGACGTGGGTAGGCTGACTAGGGACATCATTCCACGCCTTGGGTGGGAAACACTATTGCATCCGCCATACTCCCCGGAATTTTACCGTCCGATTATCACCTGTTCTATTCCTTAGATAATCACCTTCGAGGACGCCATTTCAAATCCCTAGTAGAGGTGCAAAATGCACTTGATACTTTCTTCGCTTTACGGCCCACCAAGTTCTACCCTGATTGGATCCATTGCCTTCCAGAACGTTGTCAGAAGGTCGTCGATGCTGATGGGGTTATTTTTGATCTTCAAGGTGCATCTTAGGTGACATATCAATGTTCGAAGGTGGTGGGTGAAAAAGGAACTGAACTTTCTTGGTTGCCTTTATAACTAACTGTATGGCTTACGGAACCCAGAGATTCAATGCTGCGTTCACAAAACCTTTCCACTGGCTTCTATCCTTGGCGAATTGGATTCAGTTTCTACTTTGTATTAATATTTCTGCGAGATCAATTTTATATTGTCTTCCTATCTGTACCTAGGTCTTCCATTTTTTTTTTTTGATTGGACTTCCACTTAAAAGTTTGAAAGCGTTCTTACTTTCTTCCGTTATGGCTACACGACCTGCCCGCCTGAGCCTCCTAGATTTGATGACCCTAAAAATGTTTGGTAAACAATATAAATTATATAGTTCCTTGTTACAAAATTTCAGCCATTCCCCACTCCCGCTTCTCTTCAGTCTGAATATTCATCTTAGGATTTTGTTCTCAAATACTTTCAGTCTACTTTCTTTCCTCAGAGTAAGCGACCATATTTCCCAACCATGCTGCACAACAGGCATGATTATCGTTTTATACTGTATATAAACTAGTCTTTGGCTAGCTGGGAGCTCCGCCCCCAGGCTAGAGGCCTTCACGGGCTCGGGCCTACAAAGTATATATAACTTCGGGCTCGGGCTGTAAATTTTTAAATTAACAACCATATTTTTCGGCCTGCCTTTGTAAATATACTGTAGAACGATATATATTGCAGCGTTCTTTCTGGAGAACTTTTAAAGCACAACTGCAAAATTAAGCCTCTAATACAATAAAAATACAGTTTTGAGTTAATTATTAAGTTTCTGTAATTCGGGCTTATTTCGGGCTCATTTGACTGTCATGTGAACTCGGGCCGGGCTCGGGCCTAAATGCTAAAACATATTTCGGACTTGGGTCGGGCCTCACATTATAAATTCATGGGACGGGACGGTCTCAGGCTAAAAATTCTGGTTCATGCAGACCTCTACCATAGACCCCCGCATTTGCTTGGCCTACCGCCTCGCATCTCTTATGTATCAGCGCTTGCATCAACAGTGGATTTCGTGCATTTGCTTTTTATATTTCCTGAATTTGCCCAGCTGGGGGATTCCCCCACATCCGCACCTTTGCTCGGCTTACGGCCTCGCACCTCTTAAACTCACAATTCTACCGAATTTCAGGTTTCTATTCCAATTTCAAGTACTTAAAATATGAGATTATACGTAAAAAAAGGCCCATTTAAATAACATGCAGATTTTTTCACCTCCCCTTTAGGCCCCTAAGACTTAAAAATATTCACTTTTGGCAATTTTCCTGTCGGTTAGTCCTGAAAAGCTACAGTCATATCAAACTTAATCATTATAGCCCTGCAAGAAGTGTCCAATAATGTTGGGGTGTAAGAGGTGTCCCATATAAATAACATGGGGAAGATTTTTTTGTTACTCATAAAACTACTTTAAAGTTGGGAA
This sequence comes from Thermobia domestica, assembly GCF_964235325.1. NCBI lineage: Eukaryota > Metazoa > Arthropoda > Insecta > Zygentoma > Lepismatidae > Thermobia > Thermobia domestica. Next base: position 7,752,572 of record NC_137459.1, read on the forward strand.
GTTTTATTTTTAGTGACTTACTTAAGCAACATTAACGAAAACGTACAATCGTAGCGAATGTCAAGTTTTTTTATCTCAATTCCAACTACCTGAAACATGAAATTATAGGTCCAAAGGAAAGCCCATTTAAATAACATGGGGAATTTTTTCATGGCTCCTTTAGACCCCCTAAAAATTAAAAATAATCAATTTTGACAACTTTCCTGTGAGCTAGTCCCGGAGAGCTACAGTCATACCAAATTTCAACTTTCCATGTTAACCGGAAGTACTCCTTCATTTTTTGTCAGTTCATGTAGTTTTGTATATACTTAAGATTTGAAACTTCAAATTCCTCGATAGAATTCGCGACGACAAGAGATATTGAACTGAATAATAAAACGAATTTGCTGCTTTTAGACATTTAATTTCTTCGCGAATATGATTTTCGTCTGTTAATATTGATCCTAGATATTTGAAAATATCCATTTTATCAAAAGTATTACTTGATATTTTAAGGCATCCATAATTTGACGTATTATGATCCCCATGAACTTCCATGTATTTAGTTTTATCTGCATTTACTTCTAAATCCATGCCCCTTCAAGAACTTAATAAGACCCCTGCATTTATTTCTATTGTTCTCTTCTCATCTCCTGTTAAATTTACATCATCAGCATACGCTATAACCTGGTGAATACCATTCAACTCTAGGCTCTGGTTGTTATCTTTGAATTTCCTTATAGCATATTGCAGAACAAATTTTAATAATAATGGTGACAACGCATCTTCTTGTTTCAGGCCATTTTTGACGTTAAAGCTCGTGGACAAGATTTTTTATACGTGGGTTATATTTAGGTATACTTTTTAACATACTGTAAGTAATCTAACTGGTTTCTTGGTATTCCAAATTCTGTAACAATGTTTTATATATATATATATATATATATATATATATATAACATTGTTACAGAATTTGGAATACCATGAAAGCCAGTTAGATTGATTGACCGAGCGAAGTAGCTCAAGTGGTAGAGCGTTGGCTTCGCATTCGGGAGGCCGTGGGTTCGAATCCCGCTGCCGACCATCCTGACTGAGGTTTTCCAGGGTTTTCCTCAGTCCTACCAGGCAAATGCCTTCCCAAATCCTTTCCATTGTTATTGTTGTTGTTGGATATCCAGTGTAAAATGTCCTCTGAGCTGTATCTGGTGATTGTTAAATAAATAAATAAATAAATAGATTACTTACAGTATGTATTCATATTTGTGATTCTTATACTTTGCAATCCATCCGTACTTTAAGTCCTTGTTTGAAAATTATTTTCACGAGTCTACTCTTTAGACTATAGGGGACTAGCGGATAAGGGAATTGAATGGTTATCGAATAGTTAGCGCAATGCGAATGTGTAACCTCGAGGAAACCCAATAGCAGGATGCTGTCAAACACAAATTCACAATGGATGGATTCGAGTCAGGGAATTCTCGCACTAGTGATGATTCTACCAATGATCCACGTGATTTCCTAAATACGTTGAAATATATAACAAATACCATTAGACAACTAAAACTTACGTTCTTGGAGTGAGCTCAGTATTCGCCATTAGTTTACTGCTATTTTCTTAGGGATTCTTAACTGTTAATTGATTAGCGTTAATTGTCTTTAGTGCGGAGGATGGAGTGTTGATTTTCAATTAAAGTTCGTGTCATTGAAGTACCACCTCAAGGTGTGAGTCCGCGTCTTATGTAGCTCAAAGACAATGCTAAATCCTAGAACAATTAGGCACTAAGTATCGCGTTCAATATTTACTTCTACTAAATAAAATAGTAATTTAACGGATCGTATTAATTATGCACACGGAACAATTTGCGTTGGTCAATACAGTTCAAAAGGTTAATGTCAGAAAGAGAGAGACTCCTGAATTGAGCAGAGTAAGAGAAAAGTATTTTTTCTGTATTCAATTTATTTAAAGCAATAATAATCAGATACGAGGGGCGTCCAATAAGTTATCTACCTAGACAGGAAGGAAGGAAGGTGCCTAGCATAATGATGTCTGACACACACGCCAAGGCCACTGTGGGAAACCCTGATGTCGGTCGGAGCAACGCAATGGCCGTGAACAGAGTGTTTGTGTTACCAGGAGTGAGGAGGACCAGGAACTTCTTCTGGGACCCATGGTCTTCTGGGACCATGAGCATTCATTTATTGGTAGTGTTATTGGAAGATGGGTATCATGATTTATTTATTTATTTATTTATTGATAGAGACTTTTTTATTTGTTATTCACAAGCTGTTCAAAAATGCAAACAGGTTTCAAGTTATCTATTGCTTCAAATATTAACCTTAGGAAAGAAGGAGACAAGGTAGCAACCAATGTAGACAACTTTCTTTTCGCTGCACGTTCAACTTATTTATTAATTCAATAGTGAAGTAATTTTCGGAAACAATATATTAAACATATACCACATTAACTTGACACCTAGTCTTCCGTTTCGGGAGCTGCTATCGGCTGAAGGAATTCCACTCTCTTTCGCTAAGGCTCTCTCGCTTAACAACTGATAAACCCTTATTGGCTCAACGCGTGGGTGTGTCGGGGTGTGAGCTTTAGTTCGCATTTTTGCCGCGGCTCAAGACATTTTGGCAGCACAATAGTAATTCCTCTCACCTATTAAATATTACGTAAACTACTAATTTTGCTCGTTTGGTAAGAAAAAAAAAGAGAGATAAATAATTGAATATTTGCATGGATATTACCTTATGGTCCTTTTACGACTCCAGTGGCAAACAATCTTTTTTTTTTTTTTTACATAAAAGGCAAACAAGAGGAAACAATATTTTGTGTTCAATATATTAAGCACAAACAGGGGAGAAAATACAAGAATAGACTTTTAGATACTCGCCTTCATTTAAGAGAGATATTGCATTAAATATCTCTTGGGTCTCAAGAGGATCCCACACTAGTACACAAGGGTTAAGGTGGAATTCGAACCATCGTATTGTGTCTCGTACCGGAGATTAACTTCGATTCCTCGTGCACCAGAGGCGCGCGTATTTGCCACTACACCAGCGGGAGGGATTTATTTCTTTGTTGTTGTATTGTTAGAGTATGCCTCCGGAGCAGGAGATCCCATAACCAGTAAACTATTTGCACCTCAGATTTTGTAATTTTATTAAGAATTTTATCACTGCATTATCTTACAGTGCAGTTGGAATAAATTTAATCTCTAACGTCAACTTGGACATTGGACCAGTAACTTGAAACAACCACAACCACTTGAGGCCCTTTTGTGACAGAAGGTAAAAATGGCCATAGGAACAGAGAGAAAGGATATTTTTTTTCTCGTATGACCGTAGAAGCAGAATATGCACACATCCATATAGTAACAGATAAATTAAAGTCACATAGAACCTGTATAAATTGAATAAAAGTGTGTAATTCAATTAGTGAAAAGGCAGTGGAATCTAATTTTAAGTCGTGGAACCCAGAGAGTAAAAGATTACTTGGACCAGAGCCAACACATTTTGTACGCAACAGATTACGGGAATTGCACAACGCTTGAGAGTTCGATATGATGAGCATGACATATATTTAAAGATAAACCAAAGAAGGACAATACTACTGCAAAATATATTAAAATGCTATAGTCTATATATTAAAATGCTAGGTTTATATGTTTGTCTCCAATAATTTCGACTATGAGATCTCGAAAACCACAAGTGCTAGACACGTGTCCTATCCCCTGGTTGACTCCAAACTTTTGTGTAGAGTGTCCAGTTCTAATTGAATATTAATCAAAATACGGTCCTTATTTCTTTATTATATTTTTAGGGGTACACTTGAAATGTTGTTTTTTTTAAAAAAAAAAGCATCATATCCTATGAGTTATACACTCCAACATCACATAGTTGTATACAGGAATTGTAAATCCTCAGGCGTTTGTTTCATGGCCAAATGATATTGAAAAACGAAGGGTAACCAATTCTCCAGGCTAAGATGAATCTTGATTGTTTGGAATGTTTTGCCCAATGAACAGCATATATCCCTGACATTATAATTAATTGTCTGTGTAATGTATTTGCTTATTACATACTGCATGAAAGAAGTTCTGGTCATACATGAATTAGAAACTCCAATCGGAAGAAGGCTCAGACTTTAAAACGGTGCGAGATATTGAAAAAAAATATATCTAAAAAATCTCCTCTTTATGATAAACCTTGCCGAGATTTATTAAGACGACTTTCACTTGTGTCTGTAAAAAAACATATACAGATGTTATGAGGAATGACAAGGAGATTCATGCTCATATGTGAATGATGCGCTGTGTTGAAAGCGCAGGTTCAACTAGTATATATATATAATTTACTAGCATCAATTACCCACTTCGCTTGGGTTAAATTGAGAAAAAAAAATAGGAATATGTTCCTTTAGTCAGTCACTTTTTACTATTCTAAAGTGCTCTTTGATGTCGGTTATTTTCGATGATTTCTATATATCTCCCTCCTCTCCCATGTTGCGGAACACGGCATCGAAATTGTCATTGTTCATCTCAGCAACCCTGACAACTATGAATTTTACAGTGATATTGGCCATTTCGATCATTTTTATATACAGATGGTGATCAGAAAAATGGAAACACCTGAACGAAATTGCAACTTACCAGATTAATATCGTGTCGGGCCACCTTTCGTCTTCAGAACAGCCTTGACGCGACGTGGGATAGAGGCCTAGAGGTCGTGAATGGTAGCAAGTTGAATTTTACACCATTACTCGTGCAGGGCATCGGCCAGTTCTGTGAGAGGATGGAGGTGGAAATCGTCGCCGGAGTCGTGTTTCCAAGACGGACCACAGATGTTCAATTATGTTGAGATCTGGGGATTGGGCGGGCCAGGGAAGGTGTTGAAATTCATCCCGATGTTCCTCAAACCACGCTGCAACAACGCCAGCTGTGTGAATGGGTGCATTATCATCATGGAAGATGGCGTCATTGTCCGGGAACAATATCCGGACCACCATAGGATGCAAGTGGTCTCCTAAAATTGCGACATAATCGTTGGCAGTGATTCGTCCGCTAAGTGTGACCACAGGACCCAATGAAAACCATGACTTGGCGGCCCACAGCATCACCGAGCCGCCGCCATGTTTCAAAGTTGGGCGGAGACACTGCAGATCATAAGCTTCTTTGGGCGTTCTCCACACATACACACGCCCGTGGTTGGGAATAGGGTGAAGAATGACTCACCCGACCATACCACACGTTTCCAGTCCTCAACGGTCCAAGTTGCATGGTCGCGGCACCATTTGCGGCGTGCGAAAGCGTTATGGTCCCAGATGAGCGGTTTGGCCCGTACAACACGACCCCATAAGTTCATGTCATGTAGTTCGCGGCGGACTGTGATTGTCGAAACAGGGTGGGGGAGGTGCTGATTGAGTTCCTCCGTCACTTGTTCCGCAGTGACACGACGGTTCTGTGTGACAATGCGCTTTAATACGCGGCGTGACCTGTCACTCATGATTTTCTTCCGCCCACTGTTCCACTTCCCCGATGTGGTTTTCCCGTGTGTTGTGTAGGCCGTCATCACCTTCGACACTGTCCCACGCGGCACACCTAACACAGTAGCCACTACTGTCACACTCACTCCACATAATCGCGCACCAACAATTTGCAAACTTTGACAATCTGAGAGGTCTCCCATTTTACACTACCTCCGTCTGCTGCAGCCACTGGACACTGCTGTTCCACTGCGCCTGACGTAGTATGGAGACCGACCTAGCACACCACCACCAGCGGTCCGGCGCTGCTACCGCCACGACACCACTACCAACCCATACATCTGACGTATTGCCAACTACAGGTGTTTCCATTTTTCTGATCACCATCTGTATCTCCCCATTCCCTAAGTTGCGGGGATGAATTTGGATTTAAACGGCATCAGAAGTGTCACTGTTCATTTAAGGACCCCAAAAACTGTGAATTCGATACTAATATCGATCATTTTCGATCATTTTTAAATGTCTTACCCCTCCCCACCTCTAACAATAAGTTACACCGTTAAAGTGATATGACAAAAGTAATCTCAGGTGTAAACTTCATCTAGGTTGTAAATTTGATCGCGATCGGTCCGGTGGTTCAAGAATTATTAAGTTTTATTTGTTTTTATATAGCTTCCCCTCCTATCTCCCTCCCTTAAATTCTACCGTCAAAGTGAAATGATAAAAAGCATCTCGGGACCAAACCTCATTTATGTTAAAAATTTGATCGAGATAGGTCAGGTGGTTCAAGAGTTATTAAGTTTTATTTATTTTTATAGATATCTCCCCTCTACCCATCCCCTAAGGTCTACAGTAATAATGATATGATAAAAAAAAACACCCCAGATCCGTGTCATCCATGTTGAAAAAGGGGCGGATCCAGGATGGACTTCTGGGGGGGGGTCGGTTGGTTGTAACACTGTTACTTAGAACTATTTTTAAGAGCTCCAAACTCAGGAATGGGTTTTATTTACAGTAGAGTCTCGTTAATTCTAACTTGGATAATTCGAAATATTGGATAATTCGAACAGAAGTCCATTCCCCTTGAAAACTGTATTGAAAACAATAGTAAAAAATCGTGGATAAATCGAACTTTTGAAACTATGTTTTGGATAATTCGAAGTAAATATAATTGAATTTTTTTTAATATTGGACAGATGTAAAGAGAGAAATACAGTTTTAACGTGTTTTCAATTATCCAGATGCAGCCATAGGAAACAGTAATACAAAAGATAAATATAAAATCTATGTAATGATAAAGATGAAGGTGAGTTGGGGAAGAAGTAAAGATAGAGAACGTGTGCCAATCTCACCTTGTTTCAGAATTGGTTGAAAATTTAAGATGAATTATTGATAAAGTCAACCAAATGTTATTAATATGTTCCACGCAATACATGAAATTCAAGATTTATTGACCGTACAAAAACAATCAAATTTAAGCAAATGAAGTTTACGACTTCCTAAAAGTGAGAACAGAATATTCAAATTGTTTTGGTGTTTAATTGTTTGGGCTGTTCAATGTATGTTGTAGTGTTGTACGTAAATATATTTTCCATTGTACACGTAGTTTGAATTATGCGGAGTCAATGTCGTTTGTTAGTTTGCGATATTCGATCACCCAAATAATAAGCTGCTTTAAAGGTAAAGGCTACACCATAGGAATATGTTTTTTGATGCACAGTACTTTGGTTTGTTTGTTGTTATGTGAAAATGAATGTTGTTGGATAATTCGAATCTTGGATAATTCGAAGTTTTTTCATGTCCCCTTGGATTTCGAATTAAAAAGAGTCCACTGTATATATAAAATAAGAAAGTTTATTCTTCTGTGAGGCGATCGCCTCAATCACCCTCTTGGATCTGCCCCTGTGTTGAAGGTTTGGTTGAGATCGATCAGGTGGCTCAAGAGTTACTAACTGAAGAACATAGTCACTTTTATTTTTATATATATTGATTTTAGTATATTTCCCTCTCCTGCCCCCTCCCCTACGTTGTTCCGTTAAAGTGAAGTGATATACAACACCCCAGGCCCGAACCTTATCATTGTTGAAAGTTTGATCAAGATCGGTCGTTTGGCTCAAAAGTTAGTTTTATTTATTTTATATAATTCCCCCTCACCTAAGCTCTACCGTCAAAACGAATAGCTAAAATCACTTCCAAGCCAGAACCGCATCTACGTTGAAAATTTGATCGATATCGGTTGGGCGGTTCAAGAGATTAAGAGTCACAAACATAGTCAGTTACAATTTTATAATATAGAAGATTACTGACACATTGCATCTTAAAATTTTCATATTTAATGATCTGGAAAGGAAGCAGGTTGTGTAAAATTATTGAGCCAAATGTGGGAAGCTCTTATGTGATTACTTGGGCATTTGTATGAAGTCTTAATTTCTCAAAGACAGTTTAAACTACATTTAGTTGAATCAGTTAATGCAAAAAGGGCTTCGGTCAAACAAACTCAGTTTTGAGGGGGAAAAATAAGAGAAAAAAAAACATTGCAGTTTTGACACTATAAAATCATTTTTTTTTTGTAGACAAAAATAACATTAATCGAATACCATGATTATGTTCATTGCCGTTCACTCACACTCATTTTCCCTCACACTCAAATATTCTTAATGCTCTCACCCTCAATCGACTCACTCGCACTCACGGTCACTAGCCCTAACCCTCATCTACCAAAATGATGATGAGGGAGGGTGAGAGTGGACCTCTTGAGGGCAAAAATGAATAATTGTGCCCATCTTTGGGCAGGACAATTGGATTATTTAGCACCTACCATATCTTTACAATATATCAACAGAGACCTTCACAACGTCAGTGCTGAGATAAAATTACCTTCATTTTCCCTAACATTTGCGCTCCTCTGATTTATCTTTTTTATCATTTGGTGTGTTTCATTCATTGTTATCCCATACTTCGTTTTATTGTGTGTTGTACTAATTTCATCCCACCTAGCTTTCGCTTGCAATTCTGAGTAGTGTACCCACATTCTTACTGTAGAAGCTGATTTTGAAGGTGTTTTCTCCAATTACAATATGTCAAGACGAATAACCATTGTACTATTCTTCCTTTGAAACTCTACAGCGGTTTATCGTCGTTGTCAATCTGTACCAGTTTTATGAAAAGGATCAGAGGCGTAATAGCTGAGCAGCTATGCGAAAAGGAAGATAAAAAAAGAAATGTCTTGAGATTGCTAGGTAATAATAATAGTAGATATATGTGAAGAAAGTAAGAAGTAGGTAACGATTATTGAATGTAATGTGGTGAAACTTCTTTTGGAAATAAAATGGTAAAATCTAGTTACCCTCGAAAAGGATTGTGTTAATTTGCTAGTATAATAATTCTTCTGATTACTATTTATCCATACTTATTGACGTGTCTTATTATGTTTATAAGTATATGTCATTATAACTGTTGGATCATAATTAATATCAACGTGTAACAATTTGCCATTTTACTTTTTTTTTTTTGAGGGAGGGAAATCATTTCCAACTATTTCTTAAGGAAATAACTTATCGTATACATCTCGCTTCAATATCATCTATTCATGAACACTATTAGCATGCAATATTTGGTCAATGAAACCAAATCGACTCGGATTAGCTTGATTAAGAAAGAAATTGATAATGCTAATACATGGAAGAATTTTCTACTATTATTCTCAAGGACAAAACAAATCATGACCATTTTGTTTCTAAATTACTTGCAGCATAGTCATTATTATATCGATAAACTCAGCGAATATAGCTCAAATGTTCATGTCAATTTTACCGAAAAAGCATATATGCATATTGTAAGGTTCCGTACCCCATATCACTGTATCTTCTTACTACGAGCACGTGTTATTGTCTGCAAATATAAACAACAGCAAACGACGGGAGAAGATTACCAGGAAAACACGAAGGGAATTCGGAAGAAATACGAAGACGGCCGATCTCCTCTCATGCACCTCCCCTTCAAGAAGTTTTCTATAAAAGAGGACCTCAAGCTAACAAAGCTATCAGTTGCCAGCTGATCAATCACCTATAAACCACTTTCTCCTGGGGCCTACTCTGTTATGGGCTACAGAGAGCTCCTTTAAAAGCAATCTCTTGAGGCTGCTATGAGCAAAGGGGACATCCTGTAATAACTTAATCCTGAAGCTGCGCTAAGTGAAGGAGTCATCCACACTACCTAAAGACATTGATTTTTTTCCGAGGCCACTTCTGTTATTTTAACTCTGGAAATATTTTAAATTAAAAAAAAAATCAACTTCGTAAACTGTTTATAAAACTTTAATTTTGTAATAAAAGTGAAGGGTTTAAATCCCGGACTTTATTATTTAGACTATACGGAACAAAACATTGCAATATAAAACGAATTGTATTTGTAATTCGAGCTTTCCGCATTATATGGAACTAAGTTTTGGTACACTCTTTAATTTCAACTATCAAGACAAAAATGAATGTTTTAAAATATACTAAGGTTATCCTCTACGCTATCAATTTCACATTCAACGTCTAACCTTGAAGTAAAACACTAGCGAATCCCACTTGGTGTTTTCTGAAAGTTGCCAAAGAAAAACTTTGTTTTCTGAAGTTCCGTTAGTTAAGCTCGTCTATCCTCTCCACACTGTAACACGAGTTTTGTTTTCTTCTGGAACGTTTTTTTTTAATTTTTGCCCTTCGTGTGTGAACGGCTCCCACGCAGGGCAGACACAATCTTAGGAAGAGCGCCAACTAGATACGTTACTTCAAAGTTCTTTTTCTCTAGAAATGTAAATTTCCGTTGATATTACTTCCCTAGCAATCCTCGTATCAAGATGCAGTAACACGAGTGTTATTTCAATTCCCAGGATTGCTTTGTTTTCTCTCAACAAAGTAAGTGATCAGAATACTTAGTTTTTTCTTTCTTTCTTTCTTTCATCAGTATTCTGGAACAAACGATGAGGAAGAAAGTCTTACGTACGAAAGAGCAAGATCATCAACTTCCTGAAACATTGCAACGAGATAGTGGTGTATTTTCTAAATCAGTCGTCTCGAAGTCAATGTTTTTTGACGTTAGAGTGTGCTTCATGTATTTTCAGTAAACACAACAAGCAGTATGAGAAGTAGGCATAACAACTTGCACGTTGACGAAGCAATGGTAGCCACCGAACAATAATTTTGATAGCAGATTTGACAAGTAATAAATAATTTATCTTTAACAAAATCCATAAAAAGTGGATTAATATTAGACGGGAGATTGTATTTTAATAATTCTCTGAATACATACAAATGAGTTTATCTTATTTGCATTTTCTAAATGCCTACACAGAAAAATCCGTTATCCTCACAGAGGTATACCGTATCGTGGCCCACTTACTTTATCCCATCATGTTATTATCATCGTCTCCTTTAGCCAACGCGGCATAATTGTAGAACATAAAGCTAAATTCAATTTGGAATTAAACAAAACCAATGAGAATTTTCTTTCACTAATTGAGATACAGTATTTACTTAGAGCTAAATCAATTCAATTATCTATTTACCGTTGTCAGAATATGGACAAACATTTTTGAACAAAACTGTACGTACAGATACAGGACATATCTTTCAATCTATCGAGAGTAAATTTAAAACATATTTATAGTAACATTTCTGAACAGGGAGAGGAGTGTTTTGAATATTTTCACGTACACTTATGTCCAAAATGGTTGTCGCATATCTATAGCTATCTTCTTGTAAGAATATAATTTGATAATGATTTTGCAGGGTACTTTTAATACTGATACCATATGTATTATCGGGAAATGTATATTTGGGACAATTTCATAGGAAAAGAATTTTACATACAAAAATTAGAATGAGTAAAACAAAATGTTGCTAAATGAACAAGGAAGTTTTATTTTCGTTTTGTTGTTCTTATTTACTGCTCTTTTGCCATGAAATTTGCCACATACATGTCTTTGCCGATTTTATACATACTAACATAATAAGAAATACCTGACGAATTCGTTATCAAATGTTATTCCTGCAAAAAACATATTTATAGACATGCGACAATAATTTTGGACATGAGTGTTGATCAAAATATAAGAGTATCTTCCCAGTACGCAGCGAAAATCAAACCCAAAAATACTACGTAACCCATTTATCTCGCTACTCTAGAGTGGTGTTTGCTAACATGTGCATGTGTGTGATTTTTTTTTTCAGACGATTCTCTCAAAGATGGCTCTATTAATTTTCTATGATATCTGATTACTAACCCTAGACCATATTCGGATGTAGTGGTCTACTACCACGATTTAACGCAAGCATGTAACGGGTGCCCGTGGGGATTCGGCCTATTTAATTGAACCGGTTCCGCCACAAGAAACACCCATGCCCGTAGTTACTTCTTCTTAGGATCTATGTCCTCGTGCACGTGGTGCACAATTACGATTTGATCCTTAACCTTGACTCGCCTCAGCGATGTAACCTCTATTTTCTAAGGGAGTGGACACGCCAACTGCATGACCAGACCGAAGTCCTGAGTATCTGTCAGCTACCTACTGGTTGAAACGGACTGCTAACGAGACAGTCTTCCTATGCTCCGAGAGCATGGTGCCCGAGCTCACCTCCAGCCCATGCTCACCGTTACCCAAATTCCTGGAATTTGCTTCCATGAGCTACTGAGTCCCATGGAATGACCATACCCCGTCAGAGTACATCCCGATCCGGGAGCCCCAGTCGATGCCCAACGGGGCTTGTTCAATCCCGGCCCTGCCTATCTCTATCGTTTCACTACAACCGCCTTCGCGTATAGAAATACCACACAAACGTTGAGATAATTCCGTATCTCATCCCGGATCCAATGGTACGTGTTGAGTCTCCATTTGAGTTTGATCCAGCCATTACCTCACAGAACTTCCTCCCTTTCACTGGTATCAGAAACCGTTACCCAGGTTCCTGGGATGGACACTTTTCCCCAGTTGCCCTTCAGTCCCCCTGCAACCAAGAAGCCCTAGACTACAGAATAGTTTGATTCTTTCTGATGAGCACAGAAATAAACTTCCACTGATAAAGCGGGTTTTCTTTTGACATTTTTTTTTGAAAATGCAAATTTGGCAACGAAATCAATTCATCAGCATTGATTTGATAACGAAACCACGAAATGCTTATCTACTTGTCATGTCTATCTGTAATCTTATAGACTCGAGAACCCTTAAGTAAATTTAGATTCTAGAATCAGGTGCGCAGGGACGTAGCGAGTAACTTCTTTAAACTGAAGTTTCCTAGGACCACTAGCTAAATTTTTTCATCTAAAATTATGGGTATAGACCTTAAAAGAGCAAGAGAGTGTATACTAACTTCATATTATACTTACCTCGTTACCAAAATGTTGTAAAAATGAAATGAAAATGAAATGAAATCTTTAAGTTTTACGTCCCACGTTTATTCCGGTTAGGCTAAAGGAAACGGTGATGATGAGAGATGAGTGAAATGGAGGAACGAATAAAGTGAGCGGAAACGGGAGAACCCCGAGAAAACCCACAAGCACGCTGTTTGTCCACCACGAAGTCTGGGATCGAACCAGGGACCCCAATCACCGGAGGGGAACGTTCTACCATTGAGCCACCGAGCACCCTAAAAAAATGTAGAGAAAGTATTAACAATATGGTAAATTCAATTACTACAATAGATTTCCAAAATATCAAACTCACGGCATATATGTGTGTGTACAGGGTGTTTCAAAACAACACCGACAATGTTTGGGAGGCGATTTCTGACAGCAAGATAAGACGAAAACTATAGGCCAACCTGGATGCACAAATGCTTCCTTTCGGAGTTATAGGCTGCCGAAAACACGAAAAAAAACGAATTTTAAAGGACCATAGCTCCAATACCATGGAACCTACAATAGTCGGGTCAAGACTTCATTTAGAAACTAGTATGTGCCCTCTCCAAATAGCCTTGTTTCAGAATCCTGTGGTACTTCCGCAACATTTTTTATAGCGGTAGTTGGTGAGTACTTTACATTATATACCATCCCAAACGTTGTCGGTGTTGTTTCGAAACATCTTGTATATATTACTTCATATTTCTCTACCATTTCCACATCATCTTCTTCTCTCTTTTTTCTTCTCTTCTCTCTTATGACCACCAATAACTTCCCGCTTCTTTTCCCGTTCGCTGATATGCGTCCCGTATGCGCTTTGTTTAGGAAACGGAAAAGGGATTAAAATAACGAATAAACGAAATAAACAAAAGAATAATATTAGGTTGGAGAGAGAGAGAAAAATCCAGTATATAAACACATACGGTACATGGGACATGAACTGGAGTGCCATAAAAGTATATAAAGGTGGTCAGGAACGGAAAGAGGCTAGATTTATTGAAATAAAGGGGATAGCATAATATATATGCTTGTTTGCACAGTTTAATATTTAGTTCATTTTAATGGACAAAAGTTTGTGTTTTTGTTATTACATGCGTGTCTATAGTTAAAACAGAGCGGGAGGGAAATGTAGTGATTTTTGTATATACATTTTCACATCGTTTGGATTATGCTGTAAAATAATGCTTCTCAACCTAATTTCTACCACGACTCCCATTTTATCACATCCTATTGCCAGCGACCCCCTTATAATTTTTGGTTTGTAATAAGCTTGTGTGGGATTTTTTATATACCTATTACGGAAATCTCAGGATTTCCATCTACTTCTATAATAGTAGAATCTATTTTTTGTATAGTAGGTGCAGTAACTTCCCTGAAAGTTAATGGATTAAAAACCAAATTTGGTCAGTTCATTCATATTTCAAATATCGAATTCGATCCGTCATACTGTTTCAAAATGGAAGCCATTAGAAAATTTTAAAAGAACATAAATCCCATAATTGTTTTGACGTGGAAGGACTGTCTAGTTTAATCTGCAAACGTATAGAAGTACTTTAAGAGGAAATAGTAGAATATATTCCCTACGGTTAAAGTGTTGGTTAAAGATGGATATTACACCCCTTCATTGAAGAGGCCATTAAAGTAGCTGATCTAAGCCCACAACTTCTTGACCAACTAATAGAAATACCGTGCGACAAGTCCTTGCAACTGGTTTTCTGTAACAAAGACTTGGACAAGTTCTGCCTGGTGAGGAAAGAAGAATATCCTGGTCTGGTATATGCTACTTTAAAAGTAATACTTCAATTTCCTACATCGTATCTGTGCGAAAGCAACTTTCCTTCCATTGTAAGGATTAACACAAAGACAATAAATCGCTTATCAGTTAAAAATGACTTGATAGTATGCATCACGAAGATTGAACCGGACATTGCCGCACTGGTGAAATCACACCATGCTCAGGTATCTGCTTAGTTTTCAATTCTAATTGTATTTCAATATGCAAGTTCTGTAGCATTTTTTTCTGGTATTTCAATATGCAGTTCTCATTAGTTTCATATCGTACTTCTTTCATTTAAATTGATTTTTAAACAACTCTGCACCTGCTGAAAATGTTTAGTAGACCTATTTTTTGTTGTTCTTAGCAGTAAGTATATAAAAAATATGCCAACCAAAACAAAATTCAAAATAATATTTTAAAATATTTTCCGGTATTAGATTCTAATTATATTTATCTTTTCCGCTCATCTTCGTAACTCCCATGAAACCCTCTCGCGACTCCCTTAGGGATTTCGACCCCAGGTTGACAAACCATTCTGGAAAGGGATTGACTGGTTTTAGCCAATCACAGAACATGAATGTCATGATGTCATGGCTGTCCCAAATGTTTAATCTGCCGTGGTCTCTGTATTTGGTAGAGTCTGATGAAGCGAAACTGTTACACGCTTTTACATATATATATATATATATATATATATATATATATATATATATATATATATATATATATATATATATATATATATATATATATATATATAAATAATTGTATTGTCAGGCGAGTAGTTTAAATTAAATTAAATATTTTTAATAGTCTCATATTGTTTTTGTTTATATTTTTTTCTAATAAATTACACTTAAAACCTCATTTGAAATAAGTGAATTGTTAATATACTGAAATCCATCAATTCGTTTCAAGAGCTGACAATAAGGGGATGAAGGTAAATATTCTGAAACTGTTTCCAATTGAGAATACGAATCATGTAACATTTATTATTACTATTCCTAGGGCTTAAGCTTCTGTTTGTAGATGTTAATTTCCGTCTGAGTTTCCAGCTCTCGTCATCCATTGTACTCTCGTAATTAACATTAAAGCGTCTTATTTCCGCTCACCTATCCTGTCTGTTAATTTTGTCTCGGATTGCGTTGCTATCCCCGCAAATTCTGAGTAATAGGAGAGAAGTAAGTGAGAATATATAGAAAACAATGTGTTACGTCAGAGTATATTTCACGTGTGTTAGAGAATTAGACGAAGTTTTGAATATGTACGCTATATATATATCCAGGGTCGGATCCAGGTTTGTCTGAGGGGGGAGGTTCACCAATAATTCCCAAAATAACCAAACACCCTGAAACTCCTCCAAGTGAAATGTGACAATATCCTTTACCCCTGACAACACTGATGCATAGAACGGAGGTGGGGGGATTTTAAAGAGGGTCGCAAGTGTTATGCAGAAAAAATGTTCTCTCCTCCTGGCTTCGTTTTCTTCCCTACTTGAAAAATGTTGCATTGCTTTGCTTGGTGAATCCTTTTCCTTCAACCTTTAAAAAATCGACTGAAACTATTGGTTTTGTAAAGCTCTGACTTCTTTTAAGCCTCAAACGGAAACATGATGGCAGAAAGTTTCGGAAAGTGTTGCTTTTTTCACAGCTAGTTTCTCATTTTAGATGGTGTATATTTACAACAAAGGGGGGTGCACGTACAACGGTGCACACCCCTAAATGCGCCCTATATATATATATATATATATATATATATATATATATATGTGTGTGTGTGTGTGTGTAATACACTTATATATCTTATTCTCTTTACATATGCATGCATGGAGACGCAAATAGGTGCGCGGGGTGTAAGGTAGCTCACTAGTAGCGCGTTTACCTCTACTGCGTAGAGTCCCTGGTTCTATCCCTCAACAAATACGTTTGTGGTTTTCATTGCCGTGTCCGTGGGTTTTCTCGGGGTACTTCCATTTCTTTTTACATTCTCATTATACCGATTATTTCACCACAATTCATTTGAATTTATGTCATCCGTATTCTGTAACCTAAAGGGTATAATCGTGAGACGTTAAATTGAAATATGGTACTTGTACCGATTATGGCCCGGGTCCCTAATATTGCCCACAGACAATGTGTCTGCAGATTTACGTTGGTGCTACTAGATGACAATATAAACTATGTCCTCGTGACAAGCGTAAACATATTTGCGCGGCTCAGAGGACATAGTTTATATTGTCATCTAGTAGCAACAAAGTAAATCTGCAGAGATATGGTGGGTGGGCCATATTAGGGACCCGGGCCATAATCGGTACAAGTACCATATATATACACGCAAATAAGTGGTATAATTCTGGTACGTGCCTGACAGTTTTGCAAAAAAAAAAAAAAAAACACTATGGACTTAGGATTTAGGATTTAGTTTCCTGGGCTTTCGGCACCGATGGCCATTTAGCTCGTCACATATGAGGGATAGTGTCCCTCGGCGAGCACACTATCCGGGGAAGGGGAACGAAGGAAGTGACCTGGGACCTCTATGTTAGGTACCGCCCCGGCATTTGCCTGGTGTGAATGAGGAAAACCCAGGAAAACCTCATTCAGGATGGCTGGCCTAAAAAAGCTTTTTACACTTTTTCAACCGAGTGCCCCCACTGGGAATCGAACCCGAAACCACTATGGATTAGAGAGGTCCCGGTGGTTCAGTGGTAGAGCCATCACCTCTGGTACACGAGGTCCTTGGCTCGATCCCAGCTCGAGCCATGTGAACTCTGTGATGTACAAACAATGTGTGAGTGGGTTGTCAAGGGGTTTCCCTGTTACGACCCATTTTCTTCATTCCATTACTTTCATTCATTTCTCATCATCACCGTCTTCTTTAGCCTAACCGATATAAACGTGGGACGTAAAGATTTCATTTCATTTTACTATGGATTGGAATACAAGAAAATTACTTGGAAAAAGTTTTTTTTTTTTTAAGTCAACTTTGTATGACTCATTCGCTGTAGGTGTCGTATATCAATTAAATAATCAAATACGTCACTATGAAATAGTTTCAGCACAAAAAGTGTATATTATTGAAAATAATTTTATTTGATTTGAACGGAGAAAGATAGTTTCGATTTTTCTCAACATTACATCAAATTAGATGTTTAATTGCTTTATTTTTTGGATAAATATATCACAGAGATATTCAGTCAACCAACTGAGCATAACTAATTGTAAATATGCAATATTAATCCAAAAATATTGTTTCTTTTTCTTCGCAGGCAGATTTTCTTGGAAGACCGCTCGCTAAGATTATTCATATTTGTTTCGTAATCAACCTATCATATTTCCAATTATATCATGAAGAAGGTTACTAAAGTACCAAGTTGCTACAAACTTGGTAAGTGAGTGAAGAAGCCTTACCTAAGGCTCGCAAGGCCGAAACTTGATACAAGATCGTGTATGCTTGCGTCAAGGATGTTATAAAATAGAGTATCTGCTCATACGTATCTTTATCATATGAACTCAGTGAAGTCAAAAAAAACAACTGAGCATCGTTTGAGTCGGCACGTCTAATTGGTTACTCTCGTTCCCGTCATTGATTGTTGGCTCGAAACATTGCGATCTTAGTGGTGCGGAGTGGGCAGAGTAGGTGTGGCGAAGCTGTGACGTAAGGCTTCACGATTTTGTTGTATGAGCAGATCCTCTATTTTGTAACATCCTTGGTTTACGTTAGATAACGTCGTGTCCATAAGTCATTTCCCGTTCCTTCATAATTCCATCATTTTTTTCACTCATCACCAAATTAATCTATTCTACATTTCTGTAAAAATACAGGCAGTAAGTGTAATAATTAGTATGAATTACAACATATTTCTTTTTTGACCAATATCAGAATGCAACAAACAGGGGACTCGTGTTATTGTTTCGTAACTTTAAAAGGAGAGATTTGGTGGTAATTAAAATAAATGATTATAGAACATTGATTATTATTTATACTCAGTAGAGAGAGAATACTACTTCAGATGCATCTTACTGTTATTAAAATAAGTTACATAGAGAAGAAGGTTACATAATATTAAATATAGAAATTATAAATTTTAACAATTTACGCCTGTCATGGAGGAAGACCTCCATGCACGAGCTTTTTATGTGTTTCTTCTTAGCATAATTAATGAAGTACTTACAGGAAGGTTTGATGTACTGAGGCCCATACTGAGGTCCGTACTGAGGTCCATACTGCTAAGGTTCCAATTCTAGTGATCGACTATGTTGTTCTGACTGACGGACCGACTGTATTGACTAAATAACTGACCCTTTGTTTACCATTTGTTTAGTTTAAATACCCTGCTTTTCACATTTCCCCTGTATAAACTCCTTATTTTGTTTTGGTATTTTGACATTTTCGCTTTCATTTTTAGATTTCACTTTTTTGAAAGTGCGTTTACGGAACCTCAGCCCTGTTTGTTTCTTTTATTTTTAATTTTAAAAGTTTTTAATATACAATTAATGAGTTTAATTTACATTGCATTATTATTCTGTTCAAAATCTCTTGCTGTCACGAATTCTGCCAAGGAATTTTAAGCTTAACATGTATAAAACGATAATCATGCCTGTTGTTCTGTATGGCTGCGAAACATGGTCACTTATTCTGTGGGAAGAACATAGACTGAAAGTGTTTGAGAATAAGATCCTGAGACGAATATTCGGACCCAAGATGAACGAGAATGAGGAATGGCGGAAACTTCATAACGAAAAGCTACGTAATTTATACGGTTTACCGAAAATTGATGGGTCATCAAATCTAGGAAGCTCAGGTGGGCAGGTCATATAGCTAGAATGGAAGAAAGTAGAACCACTTTCAGTCTTAATTGGAAAACCAATAGGAAAATGACCATTAGGAAGACCTAGGCACAGGTAGGAAGACAGTATTAAGATGGATCGCGCAGAGATTGGAATACAAAGTAGAAACTGGATCCAGTTGGTTAAGAATAGGGGACAGTGAAGAGCTTTTGTGAACGCGGCATTGATCCTTGGGACTCCATAGCCCATACAGTTAGTTAGTTTTTTTATTATTATTATTATTATTATTATTATTATTATTATTATTATTATTATTATTATTATTATTATTATTATTATTATTATTATTAGAATTAGAATTCGATGTACATAGCTACACTAATGGACTCCAATAATCTATTAAGTATTTGTAATCATTGAAATACATTAAACCAAACACAACCAATGATCAGCAACCTCTTTTCTAAATTTTCCTCTCACCTTCCATAATTTGTAACTGAAATACGTGCCTTTGATGCAAAAAGAAAAAAAAATCAGCTTCGATTCCCGGCAGGAGAGCAACTAATGCACTCGTGTGATTGAGATATTGTCTCATCTTATATAGCGTCGCAACTGAGAAACGGGAACGCAAATGAAAATCGAGCCAAACCATATGTTGCCAATAATTTATTTCCTACAAGCACAAGGAATCTTCCTTGTGTATATAATGATAAAAGTATTAGCTTTTATACATAAGTACTCTGTGTCTGCGATTTACACTTTCCACTTGTTGCGTATTCGAAAATTACCGTATACCGAAAGAAAAACGATAGGTTTGTATTAGGGCCTACTTCACCTACACTACAACACAACTTATCTGGAGGGAATACGTTACGAGCAGGGAAGTACACCTCGCACCCCTTGCTTCCCTCTAGAATCGTCAGTGGATCGATTTCCTGTTCAAATTCTATTTTAAGCTATAAGTCCACGTCTGCTGAAGTCTCGATGCTGAGTACAGATGTTAAGCACAAAACTAAGAAACCAATCATTAGAATATATTTTGTAGATTTACGAAAGCATATAGAGTTGATCCATAAATTCATATAACTTTCTTTTTAACTGCAAATAACTGTCGAAACCCAATGGTGCAGTTTGCCGCTTTTGTAGCAAAGCACCCAGATAAATATATGTTGTTTACTTACTTTCACGTCCTTCCTATCGATTTCCTGGAAATGTTTTGTGTGGACAAGAATGGAACACAATAGTTTGGATGTTACAAAGTCTTCCCTGCTTAGACATTTGGGAAATGAAATAATATGTTAACTTCACCAGAAAATGTGACATTGTGCAAAGGTATCAAGCAAGTAATAGCTTGTAGCGTATATGAAATGGACAAAAAAATGTCCTTTCCAGGATAGCAAGTAACGCAAAGAGTTCTGTTCCGCAAAAGGAGTTTGAGGCGGATTACTGCGAAAAGATGATAGAGCTCCGGTATCAAACTTTAATGTAATATCCGCTTAATTTGAGGTGATGTAATGCAAGCAGTTTGTCTTCTTTTGTCGTCGCCGCTACACAGATGGCACATCCATCGCACGCAAAGCTTAAATGTTAGCGATAAACTCCCGCTGAAATTAGACCTTTTAAACAGAGAGAAAAAAGAAAAAAGGGTGGGGTCTGTGCTGAGTAAACAAGTATAACCAAATTAGGATGAACGGATCATGATACGTTGTTTGGATATTAAAGAATAGAGCTTATATAGAGGATAATGAGCACTGTATCATGCGATTTCTTAAGAGAAAACGTATCAGTAATCTTCCATATTTTGTTTAAAGTATGTTAATGATGCATGTGGTTCAAATTGACTGGGAGTAGAACCTTGCAATCTATTGACTTTCTTACAATTAAATTAAAGAAACATTACACTTTGCGAGTTTTTTAGCTTTTGGGTTTAGTGGCTGACAAGTACAGTGGTCAACAAAAGTACTCTAACAAACTCTATGGCTTATGGAATCCGGAGGTTCAATGCCGCGTTCACAAAAGCTCTCCACTGAATTATATCCTTAGCCAACTGAATACAGCTTTACTTTTTATTCCTATCTCCGTCTCTTATTCCTATTCATATGCCTCTCTGTATTCCTATTTCAGTCTCTGTTCTTCTCTCAGAGTAAGCGACCATGTTTCGCAACCATACAGAACAACAGTCATGATTATCGTTTAATAAATTTTCAGCTTCAAATTCCTTGACAGAATTCGCGACGAAAAGAGATTTTGAACCGAATAGTAACACGAATTCCCTTCCTTTAGTCGACATTTAATTTATTCGTGAATATGATTTTGGTCTGTTAAAATTGACTCTAGATATTTGAAAGTATCCACTTTATCAAAAGTATTACTTAATATTTTAACGCATCCATAATTTGCCATATTACGGTCCCGACGCACTTCCATGTATTTAGTTTTCTCTGCATTTAATTCTAAACCCATGTCCCTGCAAGCGTTTAATAAGATCTCTGTATTTCTTTCCATTGTTCTCCTATCATCCCCTATTAAATTTACATCATCAGCATATGCCATAACCTGGTGAATAACGTTCAACTGTAGGCCCTGGCTGCTATCTTTGATTTTCCTTATAGTGCATTCCAGAACGAAGTTGAATAATAATGGCGAAAACGCATCTCCTTGTTTCAGACCATTTTCGACGTGAAAGCTCGTAGACAAAAAATTTTCTACCCGGACTTTACTTTGTGATTCATTTAAACATATCTTAATTAATCTAATTAGCTTTCTCGGTATTCCAAGTTCTGCGAGAACGTTGTATAATGTTTCTCTTCTAACCGAGTTTTAAGCCTTTCTAAAATCAATAAATAGTTGATGTACCGGGGTATTTTATTCCCACTTCTTTTCGAGTATTTGGCGAATGGTAAATATTTGGTCGATAGTTGATCGATTTCGTCAAAATCCGCACTGACAACGAAAGTACTCTCCTACCAGTAAACCTTTAAGTGGCCAATATCTTCGCAATGAATCGTATAATTTAAATTGGTTTCAGTCTTACACGGGATGTACTTGAACCTGAACCCACAAAGTGTGGGTGATGTATATACTTCCTGAAATCTTGGGTCAAGGTAAGGTCAAAACCGGTTACCAAAATTGGAGAGGTATCAAGCATTTCGCTTAGGGCAGCACGTTAACCATTTTTATTAACACCTTTAAGCGTGTCCTAAAAACAACACCCAAAAATATGAAACGGTGAGACAGATATGAAAACAGACAAACATGCCTTTCATCATTTCAAAAGTATAACGTATCAAAGTAAAATAAATTGTCCCAAGGCTCCTCCGCAGGGTTCCAGATGGGGTCCAACTCAAAATTTTTAAATTGAAAGGGGGATCACCTTGCACATCGTATGAAAGTTGGTGTTAAATAAAAGAATATAAATCAAGTTGCGACTCTCTACGATAAGCCTGTGCAAAATAGCGGTGTGTCAAAGTAGCAACACAATCTTCATTGCAAAGTCTATTGCCGCTCGTATGAATCTGAAACGGTGGAATAGGTGTAGAAACAAAAACACGGATATATCATTATTTTAAAAGTATAATTATTCAAAGTAAAAAATAAAATGTTCCAGGGTCCCTAGCAGGGTCCAAGACGGGGTCAAACTCAAAATGTTGATAGGATGGGTTCAAATTGAGTATCATATGAAAGCTTATGTTATGTGAAAGGAGAGAAAACATGTCTAGAATCTTGATGAAAAAGTCTATTGACACTCCTATTAATCTGAAACGGTGAGACAGGTGGACAAACAAAACAAAACAAAACAAAAACTAGAATGTATCAAATGAAAAAAATATCCCAGTTTCAACTGCAGTATTCCAGAAGGGATCCAACTCAAAAGTTCCAAGTGCCAAGGGGGGTAAATAAGCACATTATTTGAAAGCTTGTGTTAAATGATACAGAATTGGACATTGGACAAGTCTCGACTGTCGATAAGCATTGCAAAATGGCACGAGTTATTTCCTTTGATACATTCTAGTTTTTGTTTTGTTTTGTTTTGTTATTGTACCTGTTTCACCGCTTCAGATTAATAGGAGTGGCAATAGACTTTTTCATCAAGAGTCGAAACTTGTTTTCTCTTCTTTTCACTTAACATAAGCTATCATACGATACTCAACTTGAACCCCTTTCCATTTCAACATTTTGAGTTGAACCCCGCCTGGGACCCTGCGAGGAACCCTGGAATATTTTTTTTTTTACTTTGAATCATTATACTTTTGAAATAATGACATATCCGTGTTTTTGTTTCTACACATATTCCACCGTTTCAGATTCATACGAGTGGCCATAGACTTTGCAATGAAGATTGTGTTAAAATTTTGACCCACCGTTATTTTACACAGGCTTATCGTAGAGAGTCGCGACTTGATTTATCTTCTTTTATTTAACACCAACTTTCATACGATATGCAAATTGATTCCCCTTTCCATTTAAAAAAATTGAGTTGGACCCTATCTGGGACTCTGCGGGGGACCCTGGGACAATTTATTTTACTTTGATACGTTACACTTTTGAAATGATGAAAGACATGTTTTTCTGTTTTCGTATTTGTCCCACCGTTTCAGATTTTTCGGGGTTGCAACAGACTTTAAGACACTCTTAAAGGCGTTAATAAAAATGAGTAACGTGCTTCCCTCAAGCGGAATGCTTGAGACCTCCCCAATTTTGGTAACCGGTTTTGATCTTACCTTGATACAAGCTTTCAGAAAATATATACATCACCCCCACTTTGTAGGTTCAGGTTCAAGTACATTCCGTGTTAGAGCACTGAGTTCTTTCCGAAAATTTTATTCAAAGTGATTAAGAATCCATAAGCTATGAATAATTTTATGAAAAATGTAGATGTTTCTGCTGAAGTGGCCGCATTACGGCGAAATTAAAATACCTCTAATTTTACAGTAATTACGTGATATCTTCAAATAGATAAAAGACAATCGAAAAGTGGAACAAGATCTCGCTAGACAATTTATTTTACATGAGATACCGTTATCACGACTCACTTATTTGCTTTCGATTTCTTGCCATTTAGAAAATCGGCATTTATTTTCGCGTTTTTAAATAGCTGCGAACGGAAAGCTTCTAAGTGACTCGTGATAATGCAACCTCATGCAAAATAATATTGTCTAGCGCGCTGTTGTTCCACATTCCGATTCTTGTTTTATCTATTTGAAGATATCACATAATTACTATAAAATTAGCGGTGTTTTGATTTCGCACTGATTAGGCCTCTTAAAACTGTACCAGGAGAAAACCTTTTTTAGAGGATATTTTCTTTGTATATTTTTTTTTCACGAAAACCGGTATTGCATGGTCATGGGGATATAACAAAGTGGACATATTATGACAATGCGGTAATTTTGTGTAGTAATACATTTGCACTGTAATATTGTTAATGTTAATTAGTAATAAACTGTCAAGATTTATTCTGTACATTTTAGAATATGCATTTTATTCATTTACTTCTTTCTGAAATGCAATTGTAACTCATATAAAGAGTCCACAAGAAAAATGCACGTATTGCACATATGATAGAGCCGGTCCTGAGTCTAGGCGAAGATTAGGCTTTGTAATATGAAGAAATCACCAATTAACAGAAGGTTCAAATGGAAAATTTGTGTCCTTATTCCATAACAGTTTGCGCCAACGCAACACAAAATCTGCGTTTTAATTTGCGATAATAAACATAGTAGCTATCACTGATGTTTGTCTGTTTTCCGTTGATTTTTTGCAAAGTAAGGTACGAAATGTGTCCCTAAGTGAATGTTCTGTGAAAACTAAACAATAAAACATATCAGAAGTTCCAGTTCGTATGACATCATATTTATTTATTTATTTCATAAGGACAAAATAACAGTCTTAATGTCCAGTTATAGTGTTGTATACATAATTATATAACGTACACTATTATACGTACACTCATGTCCAAAATGCTTGTCGCATATTTATAACTCTTTCCTTGTAAGAATATGATTTAGTAATGATTTTGCAGGGTACTTTTAATACTGATACTATGTATATAATCGGGAAATGTATATTTGTGGTAAATTTCATAGGAAAATAATTATAAATGTGAAAATTAGAATGAGTGAAACCAAATTTTGCTAAATGGGCAAGAAAGTTTTATTTTCGTTTTATTGTTCTTATTTACTGCTCTTTTGACATGAATGTTTTCACATACATGTCTCTGCCGATTATACACACACTAACATTGTAAGAAATACCTGGCGAATTCGTTATCAAATTATATCCCTAGAACAACACATTTGTAGACATGCGACAATAATTTTGGACATGAGTGTACATTATTATAATGCACAAATATATGTCGTTAGCTATGCAGAAGTTATTGCCTGACAATTGTTTTGAACTAGTTTTCGGACTTACTAAATACATATATTACATGAAATCTAATCATTTCGTTATATGAAGCACACATTCTCTGCTGAATAACCTTATGTAGTATGCTAGTTCTTGCTTTTCTACAATAGAATGTCCCAGTGTAATTCTGGACAACTAATTTTACTGTTTTATAATTTGTGAACAACAATTTTTTTTTAAAGTTTCTTTTTTCTAATGTTTGAAAACTAAAATTCGTTACTAAGTGTTCACAGGGGACATACTCTGTGTAGAAACCGATTTTCTTGTATGCCTGGATTTTTAAAAATAAACTGTATATTTTCTATTGCATCGAAGTGTTTAGTAACATTTGATGCCGAAGCAGTACAACATTATTCTAATTTTGACCTCACATACTAAAAATATAACCTTATAAATGTTGATTCTTTGTAGAAATCATTTAGATGTCCTATGCTATAAATTAAACCTTGGTTTCTATATGCACTATTCGTTATTGCGTCAATGTGTTGAGCAAATGTTAGTTTGCTATCAAATATAACTCTTAAATCTTTGATAGTATTTGGGGTAGACAAGGAAGTATAGGTAAAGTTAACTGGATTTTTTTTTTCTCGTGAAAGATACAGATTTAGGACTAATCTCTGTAACTCCTGTTTAAACTTTCACGCAGTCATCAATTGAATTTACTTTGGAGCATAATTTGAGATCGTCGTCGACTTCTGATCTATAGATGGTTTTAACTTCTGTATTTTTGTATCTAATGAGATTAGGACTGATATTTAGCTCCGAAAAATACATACTACTACTACTATCTAGCAAAATACTTTTTTGTTTGAATTAAACATTTAGTGTTACCATTCGTAAGATAGTAATTTGCTAGGGGTGGAATATAGCGTAAACAAACATCTGCTTTACGAAGTATATCCAATTTAACCACCACAGAATGCTCTGAACTTTAATCTCGAAGATACTATTCTGAGCACGTAGCAAAGCATACTGTACCTTATAATATAAGGAACTTTGTAAGTCATGCGAAAGCCTCTGACATGGACTACATACCTTCAAGTGATATACATCTAGTGAGAGAGCAAGAGAGGATATTACTTTGCTACACACGACCTCGTGTTGCATTTCCGTCTTCTATGACATCTTAAGTAACGAACCCATTACTATAATTACACAATGAACACATTATATAAATTACGTCTCATGCCACAAAAAAGAAAGAAAAAAGAAAATAAATAAATAAAAGAACACAATAGAAAGTAATTTATTCTGAAAATGAAATGTGAGTTGTTCACTGTGATACGTGGTAGAATAAAACATGTAAGAATAAATAAACGAAGCAACTGGAAGCAAAAAGCGAGGAAATAATGAAACCCGTGGGTGGTGTATTTGTTCAAAATAAAAGTAATTCTGCCACCAATAAACTTGTGGTATAAACGTAAGGCGAGGTTGCCATGCTGCAAGAATCTTGTAGATGTCATTAAGAAAACTGGCAACTCCATCTTTATATTTATTATTTACATATTACAACTTTCTGGTAGCAAGAAAGATATCTGCACCCATGCAGCACTGCACTCTAGTGGACAAATAGTGAACCTTCTCATTAAAAATGTGTATTTTGGCGCGCTTCCCTTCACCATCCAAAAGAATCCGTCGCTTCGGAAGCGGCGAAACTCTTTTTTTTTCAGCAGGAGGGCTATAGCAGGTAGGAAGCAAGACGACTCAGAAAGTTAGACCGCGTTGCCACGTTACGTGAACGTAGTTGTCATTAAAAAAGTATTGAAACCCTACAACATTTCTCCATGTAAACATAGTCTTGAAAGGGACATATAACATTTTTTTTTCATCTTGCAAGGAGTCAAACCATGTGCAACTTTCTGAGTCGTACTGCTTGCTACCTGCTATTGCCCTTCCACGGAAATAAAGAAGAAAACAGTTTCGCCTCATCCAAAACGACGGATTCTTTTGGCTGGGAGGGGAAGCGCCGAGGGAAAATACATGTTTTTAATGAGAAGGTTCACTATTTGTTCACTAGAGTGCAGTGCTGCATGGGTGGAGATATCTTTCTTGTTTTCAGAGTAAACAGTAAATAGAAAGATCAGGTTGCAAGTTTTTTTTTTATTTTTTTTTATGAGAGCTACAAGATTCATATAAAATGGTTACGCGGTGTTACCCATGGCTTGACTCCTTGCAAGATGAAAAATTGTTGCATGTCCCTTTCAAGACTGTTTACATGGAGAAATATTGTAGGGTTGCAAGATTGTTTTAATGACAGCCACAAGACTCTTGCAACATGGCCACCTAGCTTAAGATGAGAGATCTGCAGCACTGAAATTCTGTAAGTTTATTTGATAGACAAATGTCAGTTGTTAAGGTAAACTATGAAGTCCACAAAATTGACAGAAAAATTAGTAATAGTTAGTTACTGGACTCTGCAAAGTTGCTTTACGTACATTGGCACTATAGGTGAAGTGTAACTGAAAAGCATAAATATTGAAAATAACGCCTGTGGCTGAAGCTCAATCTTCCGAGACACAGTTGACAATGCAGGATAATTGGGACTAGACAACGATTGGTTAACGTGCATTCGCAGACTCCACCTTATACATCTACACCTTCCACCTACTTCAGAATGCGTTGTCTGGTTTTGGATAGGGATGATTGACAGCGATCTATAAACTAGGTATTGCGGAGACAGTCCGTGCTCGTCCGTATTCAATCATGTTTATTTATTGCTTCTTCAAATTTCCTTCCAAATTATACAACATATGGCATTGCCAAGAAGTTATCACTTATTCTACAGGGTGTCCCAAAAGTCAGGATCGCCACACGAATTGAGAAAAAGTGCAGCAGGTTTCATATTATTAGAGAATGTACATGAACAATGCGGGTGAAGGGGACTATTTGAGGTAGTTACCAACAACGGCCACAATCATGATATCCCTCATATTGGGTTTAGTTATTTTCTTAAAATGGAAAGGTACGCGTATGAAACATGAAATAAGCCTATAATTTTCTCAGAAACACAAGTGATGAAGTTCTTGTCTTGCAATTCTGAGAAATAAAATTTTATTTTCACTCACATTGTGGAAAATCAAAAGAAAACTACGACATGTAATTTTGTATGGCATGCTTCTGCGGCGATAATATATCGGCCAAACGTTCGAGAAAACTGATGGTTTGATGTGGTATATGTGGCATACGTCTATTTGGTCCCATTTTCATCCACGAAAATCTAAGTGCTACGAACTATTTGCTGATGCTAAAATATGTGATCATATTTATGTTGCTAAACAAGGAGGAAGCCAAGTAGTAAATATTATTCCTATTTTTACAATTACAAATATTAATAACAAAAAATTCCTGAAGTTCTTTTCTCACTTACATGTAAAATGAAATGAAATCTTTAGTTTTACGTCCCACGGTTATGCCAGTTAGGCTAAAGGAGACGGTGATTATGAGAAATGAATGAAATGGTGGAACGAAGAAAGTGGGAGAACCCCGAGAAAACCCACGAGCATGATGTTTGTCCACCACAAAGTCCACACGGCGCGAGCTGGGATCGAACCAGGGAACCCAAGCACCGGAGGTGAACGCTCTACCACTGAGCCACAGCGCCCCCATCACTTACATATAATCCTTCCCAAGTGTAACACTCCGATTTTGATTAAAAAAAAAAAAAAAAAAAAAATTGGAAGGTAGATACTACACATGAAATAAACGAATACGTGTTTTGTTTTCTGCGAAAAACGGTTTTAGGAGGCAAAATTCCGCATCCAAATTTTTAAAAGTTGACGCCCGAAAGGGAAGAAGAAGTGGACCGAAGCGAACGAAATTGTGCACAGATACTGTGGACATAAAATGAAGG
Source organism: Thermobia domestica (assembly GCF_964235325.1). Classification (NCBI taxonomy): domain Eukaryota; kingdom Metazoa; phylum Arthropoda; class Insecta; order Zygentoma; family Lepismatidae; genus Thermobia; species Thermobia domestica. The sequence continues at coordinate 7,782,241 of NC_137459.1, forward strand.
AATACGTGTTTCGTATTTTCCTGTAAAATAACAGATGGGTGGGGCACAGATCCTTCCAAACCTTTGATTACAAAATATCGAAAGTGTGAATAATTATGTGTGTTTAAAGGTTGGTTTGGGCAGAAAAAGTGTTGATGCCAAGCTCCTTCCAGAAAAAGTAAATATTACCGTAGAAGCGCAGGAGGAGTAAACCGAAGCGAATGAAATTGTTCATAGATATTGTATGAAAATATATATTGTTTATTGTATTGTATAGCCTACATGTGACCTATGTGGGAATGTGGCTGTAATTCGCTTCGCACGGTGCAAGTTGTCATTTTTTTCGAACATTTTTTTCTTTTACAAACTACATTTTTTTGTGAGAAATTTCATCATAATCAGCTAGTGACTTGTGTAATTTCATATCTGCATATCTGTGTACATACATATAAATGTGCATTAGCGGAGATATGTTTCAAACTACGTATATATCTCTTTCTGTGAATACAATCTCTATCAAGAAGTTTTCTTTGCTTTGTATTTTCCAGTCTTTACTTAGAGTGTTCAGTATGGTTGATGTTTGAAGAGTTATTCGCCTCTTCAAACAGCCGGATAACTCAAACTAACAAGTATTTCCTACTATCAAAAATATATGCATTGGCAGACTTTCACCATTTTAACCTAGCCATTTCCTACCTATACCATATTTTATAATAATATTTGGGGCGAAGTGTTACTCTCTTCCAATGTTTTTTTTTTTCGCAAAAGCAAAAACATGTCGATTTTTTAATGCTCAGTGTTGATATGCCAAATTTGAAGGAAATCGGGTGGGGACACTTGCGAAACACGTATTGCCTTATTTTAAATATACAATATCTATGCACAATTTCATTTACTTCAGTCCACTCCTTCCTGTGCTTCTACGGTAATATTTACTTTCCTTTTGAGGCGGCCTTGACCCCAACACTGTTTTCCCACACAAACTAAAAATACGTACTCACTTTTTTTTTTTTTTGGCGTATTGTCTCTACGCAAAGTTTCGTTGCAATTCTTCATATTCGCTAAGCACTTTTGATGCAAAGTTATTAGCACTTTTGGTATTTCGTGATCAAAGATTTGGAGGGGTTCGTGCCCCACCCAACCGTTTTTTTTTTAAAAGGAAAATATGAAATACGTATTCTCTTATTTTACGTGTACAGTGTCTGCACACAATTTCGTTCACTTCGGACCTACTTGACCCACTAACCCACTCTATCTTTGTTGAAAACCTCAAAAATGCTCATTTGTCAAAATAATTGGAGTTCAACTATTACACTTTTCAACAGAAAATTATTATTATTATTATTATTATTATTATTATTATTATTATTATTATTATTATTATTATTATTATTATTATTATTATTATTATTATTATTATTATTATTATTATTATTGTTTCCACTACCGGCGATACTATTACATGTTATGGTTATTTGATCTTCTTTAAAATCACATTTTCGAATCAGTTATCCACTTCTTCAAAGTCGATTTTGTTTATAATTTTCCTTATATATGTTGACAGCTGCTCAGTGTTACGGAAAAATCCACATTCAAATAATTTACCTTCAGTACACAATATAACTCCTAATTCAATTATAATAATCCTCATGCGAAGAAGAAACAATGCCTTTTCCTTGCATTCTGAAAGATGACTTACATTCAGTCATACGTTAAGTCCAAAAGCTACATGATTTACGGACGTAACCTACATTTTTACGTACGCTACATATGCTGTTTTTTTTCCTGTGGAACTGAATCTTAGACAAATAATTGAGAGACAAATAATTGGTGTGTCATCGTTTCTAATTTTCGACTGAACTGTAAAAGAAGGTTGACGATTCCCATGTAATTCAATGCAATGGCACATGCCAATCAAGGTTTTGCTACCTTTCATAGGTACATTTCTGAACTAAACCTGAGCTCAATTGTGACTGTGTGGGGACAGCGTAGGCGTCTTTGACTTGAGAGGCCCGCTTGTTGTAACTGCTGAAGGGCGCTAAACTCAAATCCAATCGGAAATAAAACTACTTACATACTCTTCTGTAGTTTGATCACAATTCATTCCATTTAATAACACATTTCACTTATCACTATGCTCGCCAGAAACGCTCAATTACTGACAGAAAGTATTCCGCATTTGATAGGGACGTTTATATTATGTACTTTAACTTTTGCGTGATAGCATGCACGAAGGAGTGGCACATCTTACTATCAGATCCTGGTAACCAATATGCACTTCAGTTGACAATAGTCACCATCGGTTTCGAAAAGAATAGTCAAGTTCTTTTTGGTGAAGTCATTTTACAAATGTAACATTGCCGCAGTTGCACTTTCTGAATTCCGCCGGGATAGAGTTCTGCCGTCATTGACTGATCATTCTAAAATATTTTGCCTTCTCGGTCGCTTGATCTGAACCACTTGCATTTCTGGTTGCAAGGCTATCATCATCATTCTGCCATTATTAGCAGATCAGTTGCCGCAACTGAGAAGCTTCCATGCTTCTCGATCTTCCGCTAACCTTTTCGTCTTCGCGTACTATTTTTGATATCGTCCATCAATTATAGCCCCTCATCGCTCCTTTCTTCTATTTCCTGTCCCCATACCCTCTAGCACGTCCCTCATGATACAATCCCCTCTTGGACAATGTTCCAACCAGTTTCTGTGCCTCTTCTCAACAATATCTGAAACTATTCTTTTCTCTCCCACCATTTCTAACATCCTCTCTTTCGTTTTCCTCCATTATTCTTCACATCCACATTTCGAAATCTGTCAGTCGTTTTTCATCGTTTTGCTGACAGGACTATTAGAAACACATAAGTTATCGAAGAATATATCGAAGAGTATCGAATCGAAGAGTCGAGAATATCGAATCGAAGAACATACAATCGAAGAACATAGAATCGAAGAATATATATCGAAGAATATCGAAGAATATCAATCTGAAGAGGACCTCATGCGGAATGGACAGAATATACGAATGGAAATGAATCAAATGTTCAATCTTCTGCTCTTCAAACTGTTCTGAATACAATTGATTGATAGCTTAAGTACATTTCATAGAGTGATTAACGTTTACTATGCAAAACCTTGTATTTTAACCTGTCAACGCCCAATGTCACCTACAGGAGACACTACTTTAAAGGCGTCTTCTTCCTTCTACAGTATGTCGACTTCGAAACATTTTTGTGTGGTGATGCGACATATATAGGTAAGTAGCTGGTGATACTGTGGTTCACTAGGACTCTCTGGTAGACGATTGGTGAACAAGAGGACGCCTTTAAAGTAGTGTCTCCTGTAGGTGACATTGGGCGTTGACGGGTTAATGTAAGGATTGCATAATATGTCACCAAATCTCGGAAGTATTTCATTGAAATAGCACATTCATTAAGTATCATCCCCATTTTCTTGGTAACACTATTAGATCGCTGAATTCCCTCTCGAGTCGAATAAATAGCGATTTTTTTTAAGTGTAAATGATTTATCGGCTGATAAGAACAAAACCAAGGAATACACTTAAACATGTCAAATTAAATAAAACATTTATAGAGTATGCATATTTTAAATAAATGAGAATAATACGTACACTCATGTCCAAAATTATTGTCGCATGTCAATAAATATGTTATTCTAGGAATACAATTCGCTAACGAATTTGCCTGGTATTCCTTATAACGTTAGTATGTGTATAATCAGCAAAGACATGTATGTGGCAAATTTCATGTCAAAAGAGCAGTAAATGAGAAAAATAAAACGAAAATAAAGCTTTCTTCTCCATTCCGCAAGATTGTGATTTACTCATTCTAATTTTCGTATCTATAATTCTTTCCCTATGAAATTTACCACAAGTATACATTTCCCGATTATACACATATTATCAGTATCAAAAGTACCCTGCAAAATCATTATCAAGTTATATCCTTACAAGAAGACAGTTAGAGGTATGCAACAATCATTTTGGACATGAGTGTACATATACCTGATGAATTTAAAATTGTCATGAATATTGTAATATTTCCTAGAGCGTAAGTTATATTTATTTACATTTTCTTTGCGTAAATGTTGATCTTATCTTCAATAATTCATCATTATTGGAGCACCGACGGGGAGTTCAAGGGTCAGAACCACATTGAAACTTTCAAACTCAACATACTTTTGTAGAATTTCTCAATGAAACTTGTTTAGCATGATTGATGTAACATGAAAATTTAATATTATACTTCATCTGTACTGTTTCTCTTACAAAAAAAAAAAAAAAAAAAAAAAAAAAAAGAATCCAGTTGTATCACTTTTCCTCTGAAAATATAGGTGGAAGTATTTTACAATTACTTATCGTCTTTTTGGGTACACAATTATACCCGTTCATTATTACATAGACGTAATTGCTTCTAGTATCGTACTCCACTCCGCAGAGTTTGGATCCCTCCCTAAAAAAAAAATTTGGGTGTTCCCCTGTATGAACTGTGTATGTTTCTTGTTTATTTTGTTTGTTTGCTTATTTCTTCAGAGAAATAAACCTTTTAGTCAGTTTTTCCAATAATTTGTTTTTCTTTTACCATTTGCGTTCCAAACATAGGTTAAAATTCCTTTCAAGTGGGACACTTATCAAAAATAACTCAAGGTTTCTACATGTAGTTCCAAGAATCACCATCTTTCTATCATCAAGCAACAAAAGCTTGAATATATAAGTATTTTTCATTTTTGTATCAAAGAAGTTCTTTGTGTTTGTTCGGAGATTTCTTCCATTCAAAAGAAGCCCTTCTGATCAATTGTCATGTGCCGTGAAGTCCACACTTAAGCGTCTTCTTAAATTGTTAAACTTTTATTCTATTATTATAATTATTATTATTATTATTATTATTATTATTATTATTATTATTATTATTATTATTATTATTATTATTATTATTATTATTATTATTATTATTATTATTTTCCTACCTGGAACTTGTTCCAGTAATGTGTTCTCAGGGGTGCTTATATATATGTGTGTGTGTAAAATGTTATGTGTAAAAGATAGACTCATTCTAGCGTTTTGTTATGTGTTTTCTATTATTATTTCGAAAAGCATTCCAAAGCAATTCTGCTCAACCTATAAGCTTGAAGATAGAATGGAATTAATATGAAGGTCTATCATACAAAATAATAATTAAATATATATGTCTATATATAACATGTATTGTGGTAACATGTAATATTATATAACTTAATATCGACGCCAAAATATGAATATATATTAAAGATCGATAGAGCATATACGTCGCGATGTTGTCACAGCCTTGTGAACCGAGTGAAGCCACATGGAATTTCAGGGTGTGAGGTTTTTTAACATATTATTCTGTATGCTGCTCTATTGTTCCCCCCCCCACTACTATTTTATTAGTCTTCCATATTTAACAAGCTTACTATATCCATCGTTTCTATTATCAGTATTATTAGTAGTAGTACTTCTTTGTCGTTGTTACTGACAGTATGAAAACAAGTTTGGCTGAATTTCTAACGCTTTAATAAGGTCATTTGAATTTGATTTGATATTTCTGGTAGCGATTTTCATTTGCTCAGAGAGGAAGATATGGACTATTTTATCCAATATACGTTCCCAATATAGTACACTATAAGACAAAAGTTATTAAAGGACAACATCTCTTAGAGTGGTTTCTTCACTAAATGCTAATAAATAAGCTCACAGGGAAACAGGCCCGTAACCAAATCACAAAGACAGGGGACCGAAATAATTTTAGGGGGAGGAGAACTTGAATTCATCTCACAATGAGTTTAGTGCATAAATTATATCGTTATAAATGATTTATCGTAATATGATGGTTTCTAATCCTCAAAGAATAGAACATTTCTGCATTTGATGAAGTTAAAAAATATATAAATAACAAAAAAAGATCAAGGAATTTATTGAAAACTTTTTTTTTTTTTAAATTACCGGCAGTGGTGGCTCAGAGTCGGTGGATGTAGCTACTCTGTAGTGGGATTTTAACTGTCCTCGATGTTTCTGTGTTCGTGTCCCTGTCCGTGTCTACTAGTCCTGAAAACAGGTTGAAGTAGAGAAAAAGTCAGGAAGTTTTTTTTTTTAAAGAAGTGTTTTAGCGTTCACTTTCTGCATGAAGTCCCTGGTTCAATTCTAGCTCTCGCCAAGTGAACTTCGTGGTGGACAAACACTATATGCGTGTATTTTTGGGGTTCTCACGTTTCCTCCCACTTTATTCATCCCATCCTCTTCTATTCATTATTCATCGTCACCGCCTCCTTTAGCTTAACCGGCATAAGCGTAAGACGTAAAAATCAAATATTTAATTTCGTTTTCATTCTTTCAAGAGGTACAAAATTCTTACTCATGGAAATTCTTGAAATAATGTTTTTCTTCAAACAGAAAAACAACAGAAAAATAGTTCTATAAATATTTTTTTTCAATAAATGTGAATCTCTTTACTGTATCAAATCGTTTTTCACGTAGAGGCTTCTTTCGCTTTATTCTACTGGAGAATGATTAATTCAGTCTCGACAAATTTGGATATTTCGGATAACTCGTCATAAAATAAAGCTCTACGAAAGAAGTAGGCCCAGATTTATTTGTAGATTTGAATGACTTACATGATTATAGGGGATATAGATTGGTGATTTCAACCTTATTGCTTACACAGGGCTATTGTATATTGATAAGTCAGACTTGCTGATAATTAAGCTAAATCCCTGTCATTGTCGGAATACTTAAATCTAAGGCATCAGGTGGTTTCTTTTTCGATCAGATATCCTTTCTATGAGGGAAACATAATTCAACTAATTTGTCCCTTGACATTTTGAATGAACCAGCTGCTGATGCTGCTGCTTCTTCAGCCACATCCTTGTAATTTGTGGCTGTATGAGCACATGAAATATGGTAAGAGATATTGATGAAGTTGTCGACTTAAACATTTATCACAACATAAACAAAGATAATTAAAGAAAGCAAAAGCAATTTCGATTCGAACGATTCAAAGACACAAGACATACAATGGAAAGTAAGTTATGACACAGTTACGAAGAAGTTCTCTATGATCATTATCTTTGAAAAATTTCGAAGCTGGCAATATGGGCTAATTATGGGCCGCGGTGGCTCAGTGATAGTGCGTTCATCTCTGGTGTATAGGGTTCTTGGTTCGAACGCACCATTTGAGATTTGTGTTGGACAAAGACTGTGTGCTTTGTTTTCTCGGGATTCTTCTGTTTCCTCCCACTTTCTTCATTCCACCACTTCATTCATTTCTCATCATCACTGTCTCCTTTAGCCTAGCCGGCATAAGATTGGACCGTAAAAATTAAAGATTTCATTTCATTTCAAGATTTCAGCGGCGCTAATTAGCACCTGGCACTTGATTTTTTTTTTACTTTTCTTCGTGTTGTATGTTAGATAGGATCACTGGAGCAAATCCCGGGGGAATGATGGGCACATGATCCCTCCAATTTTGGAACTGTGAGACTGTCCTCTAAATAATACCATTTGAAATGTGTTTTTAGGGGGGGGGGAGAAATGTAATGATTTGTGTCCGATTGCCTCAAAGAAAGGTATGATGAAATTGATGTCCGCCCAGAATAAGCCTCAAATATGTCCTCCCAATGTTGAAAACAACTTTGTTCTCCTGATCCACTACAGCATTGTCTCCCAACTTCATAAATATTTCGCACATCACTTACAAAAATAAATAGATAAATAAATAAATAAAATGAAATAAAATATAATTATGGGAACTGTTTTACCCGTCCCCAATGTTGAAGACAGATTTGCGCCACTAGATAGAATGAATTTATAACACAAATAGTTATGACGAAAGATGAATGTTTCTATAATGATCCTTTTAAAACTTTTATGATCCTTTTGTTTCAGTAATTTAACTAACATTTAAGTGAGAACATTCCTGAATATAGTATTTTTTTTTTTTTAGATTTTCTTTACTTATAGTAACAAGTACTTACGACGACAGTGATATTAATACTGGCATTTAATAATACAAGTGAGGAACTCGAAAGGAAAAAGCGCTGACTCCATAATAAAAAGAATCAGGAGAGTAGAAAGACTATAATAACTCCGAGACTTTCACGAACATACGTAAACTTTTAATGTTATATGTTAAATAAAGTACTACAAGTTGAGATGGCATGATTACAAAAGTCAGTTTTTCAGTAATAGGAGAGTTATTGTTAAAAACATTTTGGACAAAGTGCATTTTGATGATAGCACACCGGAAATGATATATCTAAGACTCCATAAATGAAATGCAAAAGTACATTTGAGCATATTTTATTTGCAATGGTACACAACCCGTGTAACGTGGGTTCCTGTCACCACGGCATGGCGCGTCCTCAGGTTGCGGATCGAGGAGAAGGCCTCTAGATATAGAGGTTAGCTGCGAATATACTGAATAAGCAGTCGCGGACAGACGACTAGGAGTGGTCCTCCAGCTTGGGGGTTTGGGTAAGGCTAACACCCTCATCCTGTAAAAAAAGGTACTTGTTCAGAAACATTCACAAAAGCCTTGGACAAGGACTGGTAACTTGGCACGACATCAGCAAAAGAAAATGGACATGAGATTTGGAACATGGAATATTAGAAGTCCTTATAGGGCAGGCGCGTTAAAATCTGTAACGAGTGAGTTAGAGAAATACAGGATGGACTTAGTAGGAGTTCAGGAAGTTAGGTGGGAAGGAAATGAATCTGAGAATTCCGGAAATTTTACGTTCTTTTACGGGGAAGGAAATAAAAATCACCAGTTAGGAACAGGGTTTTTCGTTCACAAACGAATATTACCAGCAATTAAACGGGTTGAATTTGTTACTGACAGACTTTCTTTTATTATTCTTAAGGGACGGTGGTGTGATATTGTTGTTTTAAATGTACATGCTCCAACTGAAGATAAGGGTGACGATATAAAAGATAGTTTTTACGAAGAAGTGGAACGGATATTTGACCAACTCCCGCGATACCATATGAAGATTCTATTAGGGGATTTCAATGCGAAGGTAGGACGAGAGGATATTTTCAAACCGATTATAGGGAACGAAAGTTTGCATAAGGAAAGTAATGACAACGGTGTTAGACTCGTGAACTTTGCAACATCCAAAAACCTCATCGTGAAGAGTACAAAATTCCCACATCGCGACGTTCATAAATACACTTGGACATCACCAGACGGAAAAACACATAATCAAATTGATCACGTTTTAGTAGATAGAAGAAATCTAGCATAATTGACGTCCGGTCGTTTAGAGGGGCTGGTTGTGACACTGATCACTACCTGGTAGCAGCGATAATACGGGAGAGATTATCGTTGAATAAATGTAATACTCAATGTCCGAAAACGGAGAGATTTAATTTAAAGAAATTAGAAAAGAGCCAGGTAAGAGAGGAATACCAGATTGAAGTTTCGAATAGATTCTCGGTTTTAGAAGACTCGGAGTGCACTAGTGTTGAGGATACTTGGATTGAAATTAGAAATAGCATTAAAAGTTCAGCAATGGAAAAATTGGGACACGCGCAAATACGTAGGAACAAACCATGGTTCGACCAAGAATGCATTAAACTAGTAGAGAAGAGAAAACAGGCAAAATTACGGTGGCTACAAAATCCGAATGAAATAACTACACAAAATTTCGCAGATATCAGGCGGGAAACTTCCGAAACTTTTAGAACAAAGAAACGGGATTTTTTGAAAGCTAAAATTAAGGAACTTGAAGATAATAGTAAAAATAAGAATGTTCGGGACATGTATTAGGAGATCAGCGAATTTAAAAAAGGCTATCAACCTCGTGCTTATATATTAAAGAAATCTGACGGAACAGTTCTCACTGATACGGATAGCCTCTTAAATAGATGGAAAGATTTCTTTGACGATTTGCTGAACACGCAGCCAAAAACTAATGTGCGTGGAGAAAAGGAGTTACACACCGCAGAACCGTATATTCCAGAACCCAATCGAATAGAAGTGGAAGCCGCTATAAAGAAATTAAAGAAACACAAATCTCCGGGTGTAGATGAAATTCCGGCTGAGTTAATTTTAGCTGGAGGCGAAAAATTGTGGAACAAGATACACAAACTCATTCTCCTTATCTGGAACAAGGAAGAATTGCCACAAGAGTGGAAAGAATCAATCATTGTTCCAATTCACAAGAAAGGCGACAAAACTGACTGTAATAATTATCGAGGCATTTCTCTTCTGTCAACATCCTATAAAATCCTTTCAAATATTCTGTTAGCAAGATTGACCCCATACGCAGATGAAATTATTGGAGATTATCAGTGCGGATTTAGACGAAATCGATCAACTATCGACCAAATATTTACCATTCGCCAAATACTCGAAAAGAAGTGGGAATACAATACCCCGGTACATCAACTATTTATTGATTTTACAAAGGCTTACGACTCGGTTAGGAGAGAAACATTATACAACGTTCTTACAGAGCTTGGAATACCGAGAAAGCTAATTAGATTAAGATATGTTTAAGTGAATCCCAAAGTAAAGTCCGGGTAGGAAAATTTTTGTCCATGAGCTTCCACGTCGAAAATGGCCTGAAACAAGGAGATGCGTTGTCGCCATTATTATTTAACTTTGTGCTGGAATACGCCATAAGGAAAATCAAAGATAGCAACCAGGGCCTAGAGTTGAACGGCATTCACCAGGTTATGGCATATGCTGATGATGTAAATTTAATAGGGGATGATAGGAGAACAGTAGAAATAAATGCAGAGATATTATTAAACGCTTGCAGGGACATGGGTTTAGAAGTAAATGCAGAGAAAACTAAATACATGGAAGTGCGTCGGGACCGTAATACGGCAAATTGTGGAGGCGTTAAAATATTAAATAATACTTTTGATAAAGTGAATACTTTCAAATATTTAGGATCAATATTAACAGACGAAAATCATATTCACGAAGAAATTAAATGTCGACTAAAAGCAGGGAATTCGTGTTACTATTCGGTTCAAAATCTCTTGTCGTCGCGAATTCTGTCGAGGAATTTGAAGCTTAAAATATATAAAACGATAATCATGCCTGTTGTTCTGTATGGTTGCGAAACATGGTCGCTTATTCTGAGGGAAGAACATAGACTGAAAGTATTTGAGAACAGGATCCTGAGAAGAATATTCGGACCCAAGAGGAACGAGAATGGGGAATGGCGGAAGCTTCATAACGAGGAACTACATAGTTTATACGGTTTACCCAACATTGTTAGGGTCGTCAAGTCTAGGAGGCTTAGGTGGGTAGGTCATGTAGCTAGAATGGAAGAAAGTAGAAACGCTTTTAAAGTCTTGACTGGTAGACCCATAGGAAAACGACCATTAGGAAGACCTAGGCGCAGATGGGAGGATAATATTAAGATGGATCTCGCAGAGATAGGAATACAAAGTAGAAACTGGATCCAATTAGCTAAGAATAGAAGTCAGTGGAGAGCTTTTGTGAACGCGGCACTGAACCTCCGGGTTCCATAGGCCATAGAGTTAGTTAGTTAGTTAGTTAGTTATATATACAGATGCTGATCAGAAAAATGGAAACGCCTGTAGTTGGCAACACGTCAGATGTATGGGTTGGCAGTGGAGTCGTGGTGCCCGCAGCGCCGGACCGCTGATGGTGGTGTGTTAGGTCGGTCTCCATACTACGTCAGGCGCAGTGGAACAGCAGTGTCCAGTGGCTGCAGCAGACGGAGGTACTATAAAATGGGAGACCTCTCAGATTTTCAAAGAGGGCAAATTGTTGGTCCGCGGTTATGTGGAGTGAGTGTGACGGCAGTGGCTACTGTGTTAAGTGTCTCGCGTTGGACAGTGTCGAAGGTGATGACGGCCTACACAATACACGAAAAAAAACACTTCGGGGAAGCGGAACAGTGGGCGGAAGAAAATCATGAGTGACAGGTCACGCCGGGTATTAAAGCGCATTGTCACGCAGAACCGTCGTGCCACTGAGGAGCAAGTGACGGAGGAACTCAATAAGCACCTCCCCACCCTGTTTCGACAATCACAGTCCGCCGCGAATTACATGACATGAACTTACGGGGTCGTGTTGCACGGGCCAAACCGCTCACCAGGGACCATAACGCTTTCGCACGCCGCAAATTGTGCCGCCACCATGCAACTTTGACCGTTGAGGACTGGAAACGTGTGATATGGTCGGATGAGTCATCCTTCACCCTATTCCCAACCACGGGCCATGTTTATATGTGGAGAACGCCCAAAGAAGCTTATGATCTGCAGTGTCTCCGCCCAATTGTGAAACATGGCGGCGGCTCGGTGATGCTGTGGGCCGCCATATCGTGGTTTTTATTGGGTCCTGTGGTCACACTTAGTGGACGAATCACTGCCAACGATTATGTCGCAATTTTAGGAGACCACTTGCATTCTATGGTCCGGATGTTGTTCCCGGACAATGACGCCATCTTCCAGGATGATAATGCACCCATTCACACAGCTGGCGTTGTTGCAGCGTGGTTTGGGGAACATCGGGATGAAGTTCAACACCTCCCCTGGCCCGGTCAATCCCCAGATCTCAACATAATTGAGCATCTGTGGTCCGTCTTGGAAACACGACTCCGGCCACGATTTCCACCTCCATCCTCTCTCCCAGAACTGGCCGATGTCCTGCACGAGAAATTGAAAAAATTCCACTTGCTGACGTTCACGCCCTCTATGCCTTCGTCCCACGTCGCATCAGGGCTGTTCTGAATGCAAAAGGTGGCCCGACACCATATTAATCTGGTAAGTTGCAATTTCGTTCAGGTGTTTCCATTTTTCTGATCACCATCTGTATATATTCAATTATTGCCACTCTAACTATGTAATATATAGTCCTACGGCATACCTAGAAAAAGTAGCTTCTTTTGGTATTTCGCATGTCAAGAACAATAAAGGAATATTGCCTATGATACTGCAACTGCCTGGCTATAAAATAACGAAAAATAGGTATTGTTAACATTTGGAAAGACAGATAAAAAAATATATAAAGTATTAAATTTCTCCCGGCACGGTGGATCCATTGATGGCTGCTCTGTATATCTGATCTATTCAGAGTTTTTTCTCTTATACTTTTGCTGAACGAGGTTGAAGCGAATCCTAACTTATGATGTTGTATTTGATCTTTATATATAATTCCCTTTGAACTTTTATTTATTTTGTTATCGTATAACAACATGTACATAAGCCATTGGATTTTTTTTTCGACTAACGCCATAAACAAAATGAATGTATATTGTCTTAAAAAAAAAAAACTTTTCTACAGGGTAGGCGGAAAGTTATTTCCTATTTTGAATTGTAAATTTCTATTAATGTTATGTGGAGATAGCAATGAGAGTTATCTTGTTTTATAGACTAAAATATCTCATTTTCAACCTATTTTTTCCAGATTCTGTGAAGTGTTTCTTATTCCTATGAAGCCACAGGTATTCCACGACCATTAAACTTTGATGAGAGAGCCAAAATTGCAGCAATTTGAGGTGTGGCAGTCTGAAATTCAGGTCCAACATTTGTGGGAGGGTTAGCATGGGGGCAAGCTGTTCTGGATGCAGAAACAATTAAAAATTGCCACAGAAAAATAATGACCACTTGAAGTGTCGTGTACATTAAGAGAGCAGTTAGTCCCTCGATTTCAATATGAGAGGAAAAGGTGGCCCCAGTGGGGGAAATGTTCGAGAGAAGCCCTTCAAAATAAATAAGCCAGGCTGCAAGAGAGAATGGCGTTACACGTTATTCCGTGCGTGCAATTCTCCACAAGGAGAAAAGTTACAGGCCACGGAAGCCTCATTATGGCCAAGAGTTGTATCCAGATGATTGCGATAAGCATGTTGATTTTTGTGAAATGATGCTCACATGCCATGAACATCATTCATACTTAATTGAAAACAAAAATCTGTGAAGTGATGAAACTGTGTTTCATGTAAGGGGTACGTTGTCATAATAGCCATTATTGAACGGAAGATGATCTCAAAGATTCCCTTGAAATAACGCAGTGGTGTGGATTAACTTCTTTCCTCATTATTGGATCCTCTCTGCTGACACACTATGAATACTAAAAGATACCTGGAAATGTTAGAAAATTTTTTTGACCTAAAATTTCTGAATGGGACGAGTAACATAAACTGTTATGCATGCAAGATGGAGCTCCCTCTCATTACGCCTTGCCTGTAAGACAATGTCTTGCTGAACGCCGCCAGGTTCACCAGGGTCCCATAGAATGTCCAGCAGATGTCCAGACCTCATCCCATGTGATTTGTTTTTATAGGGGTAGGCTAAGGAAGAAGGGTATCGCAGGAAACCACAAACTCTTGGCGAACTTGAGAATATGATCTGTGAGGTCGTAAGTGGTGTTCCTGATGAGGTCTTGAGGAAGGTCGTAGCAAACGTACCTGTTCGTTTTAGACAATGCCTATAAAATACTGGAAGGCACACTGATTTCTAACTTTTGAAAAGATAATAGTATATAATAAACTACATGGGTGCAAAAAATTGAGTTTTTACTTACAATATTTAGGTGGGTATAATATTAGAAATATGTAGTTACTTTCCTACCACCCTGTACTTTGTCATCGTGCATATGCACTACAGAACATGATGAACACAACAATAATTGCGTATTTGGTTTCGAATCAAAGTCGTATTTTTTTGTAAATTGATAAATTATTTAGATATATCAGGAAACAATGTTTCAGTTGCTAATATTACCCGATCAAATTAACCTCTCTATTCGTATTTCCGTAACACAGAGCGCACATATTCGAGAAAATTGCCATTAAAAATAGATTTTAAACACAATTTGTGGTTTCCGTCGTAATTCTTGGAAGCCGTCAACCACGACGACATTAACAGTCCCAGACGGTGCATCATGGCATTTATTACCAGAGCGAAACACGCTGTTTCTTCTAAATATTGCATGTCCATTTCGTTATCGTGTAGGAGCACTTTACTGTGAACGTTGTTACTGCCGAAGGTTTCGCAGTTCAACACATACACCATTTCTGTATTTAATGGAGATCAATCTTGTTTTACTAAACAAATGCGCTCAATCTTCCTTCTTGTTGTCACAACACAGCTGCCAAGATATCTGCCTTAAAAATTTCATCATCTACGAAACTGATTCACCATTATTGACTGGCCACTCTATCTTCAGAGCCTCTTCATAAAATAAGATTAAATTTGACAGAGTTCTTTTATTTTTAAAGACTCATAATTAACTTTTTTTTCTAATCACCTGATAAGTATTTTGATAACTAAGGTGATTGGCTTGATGCTTCGGACATAACAACTAAACCGCCGGATGTAAAGGAGGAACATTTGGCATATAAATACATTTAGGATATTATTAAGTATTCTGCCTATTCATAGCTCCTGAAATCAATGACTTTTTTTTCTCTCTCAGGTTTCCTGATTGAGGGAATATTAACAAGTCACTCACTTACATGACTCAATAGTCATTTGATAGTGGTCTCCACCCCAAAGTGCCTAGGGTGACAATTTCCACGACTTCGGGTTTCGTATTTGATGCATGAAACACGTTAGTAATGTACATGTTTATATTTTTACAAGTACTATCTGCGAGTGCAAAATAGTATACAGGGTGTTTCAAAACAACACTGACAACGTTTGGGAGGTGATTCCTCACAACAAAATAAGAGAAAATGTATAGACCAACTTGAGTGCATAAATGCTTCCTTTCGGAGTTATGGGCTGCCGAAAACATGAAAGAATGCATTTTAAAGATACATAGCTCCAAAACTATGGAACCTACCGTAGTCGGGTCAAGACTTCACTTATTAAGTAGTATGTACTCCATCCAAAAATCTATGTTCAAGAATCCTAAGGTACTCACGCAACTATTTTTATAAAGGGAGTTTGACTACGGACTTATAATTTGAAGTACTCACCAGCTAACTCTTTAAAAATTGTTGCGAAAGTATCGCAAGATTCTTAAACTTAGATTTTTGGATAGGGCACACACTAGTTCCTAGGTGAAGTCTTAACCCGACTACGGTAGGTCCCATAGTTTTGGAGCTATGGATCCTTAAAGTTATTTTTTTATGTTTTTGGCACCCTATAACTCCGAAACGAAGCATTTATGCACCCAGGTTGGTCTATACTTTTTGTCTTATCTTGGTGTCAGGGATCACCTCCCAAACGTTGTCGGTGTTGTTGTGAAACATGCTGTATATACACTATTTTGTTTCTACAAAATAAATTTACTCAAACAAAAATATTTCCTATAACTAATACTTTATTATTTTTAGTTTTAAGTTTTTAAAAGTAAATAAGAATGCGAAATTGTAACAGGTACGTTTTACCAGCCAAACCCCCACACTTTGGAATTTTGAAAGAGAATCTACGCCAATCGCTTATACTACCGTTGTACCGGAATATACCAAACACTTTTCGTTTGTACCACTTCCGGTACAAAGTTATGAGAGTTTTAAAGTGGAGGCTCTAGAAACGGCATCCCCCAACCTTGGAATTTCGAAACACTACCTATGCCAATCGTTTTTACTACGTTTATACCGGAATGTACCGCAAACAATTTCGTTTATATCACTTCCGGTACAAAGATATAAGAATTTTAAAGTGGGGGTGCGGAAACGGCAGCCATCCGCCTTGGAGTATCGTAATAAAATGCATGTAAATCCTTTGTACTACGTTTCCATCGGAATGCACCAAAAAATGTTCGTTTTTTTTTCTTCAATGCCGGTACAAGTGAAGTAGCTGAAGTGGTAGAGCGTCGGCTTCGCATTCGGGAGGTCGTGGGCTCGATTCCCACTGCCGACCATCCTGACAAGAGTTTTCCAGGGTTTTCCTCAGTCCTATCAGGCAAATGCCGGGATGGTACCTACTAAACAGGCCCTGGCCGATACCTTCCCAAAATCCTTTCCATTGTTGTTATTAGATATCCAGTGTAAAATGGCCTCTGAGCTGTATCTGGTGATTGTTAAATAAAATAAAATAAAAATGAATTTAGAGCTTTAAAGTGGGGAGTGGGAGTGAGGAGACCTTAGGTGTGTGTGCTTAGCAGGACCACATATGAAAACTATAGCTATTTGCATCCTGCATGTTTGTGCTGCGTTTGTATCGGTTTGTACCGTAAAAATCTTTCTTTGTACCGGTTTGAAATTTGATAAAATCGAAAAATAATGTGGTCCTGCTAAGTTCAAACAACATAGCAGGACCACTGACAAATTTTTACAAATTAAAATTTTTTCAGCACAAATCGTTTGTACTGAGTTTGTACAGGATTATACCGCAAACCTATTCGTTTGTACCTTCTTCAAATTGGAGAAAATAGTAAAATATCGTGGTCCTGTTGAGATCACGTATACTTAGCAGGACCAGAATGCAAATGTCTACAAATTAGATATTTCTGTACGAATCATTTTTATTGCGTTTGTACCGGATTCCTTCGTAAATATTTTCGTTTGTACCGGTTTCAAATTCAAGAAAATCGAGAAGAAAAGTGGTCCTGATAACTTCACGTACACCTAATAAATTTCTACAAATGTGAAGATTTTTCTGTACTAATCGTTTATACTGTATTTGTACCGGATTGTACCCCAAGCAATTTTTCTGTTTTACCGGTTTCAGATTCGAGAAAATCGATTTTTTTTTCTGAGTTCACGTGAACATATCAGGACTATTGACTAATTTCTTCAAATTTGTAGAGTATGTGTATTCCCATAATAATTACACCAAAATTCGAGAGAGACAGAACACAAAACAAACTTTATTTACATTTTAAAATACGACCTGTTTTTACATCGACTATCTAAAATATTTCAATAGGGAGTCTCACTTAAAGTGCTAACAATATCCGTAAAATAAAGGGAAAGACTTATACACAACAAATAAAAGAAATACATTCACATCTAAAAGTTATTAGGTACGTCAAGACTTTGATTCAATATTTACCATTTAGAAAATTTAAAGGGAGTTTAGCAAAGTTTTTTTTAATCATACCTTTAGGAACTAGTTTGAAACCCAAATTGACGGTAAATATAAAAGGAATGTACATAAAACATAACATATACAAACATACTGTTTAATCTTCTTTACAATAGAAATATTAGTTACTCGTTACACACGGATTTTAATGTAAGCATTTACGTCATGTTTGTCCTTTATCAAAGGTCTAATCATCTCTAAAATAAAAACTTTACCTTTCATCCTTACCTCTTACTTTTAAATGAAAAGAAAAAAGAAAACATTTCGTTTGGGATTGAGAATGGGTTTCAATTCCAACCATTACATTAAATGTTAGTTGTCAGCTTAGAGAAGAGAAAATACAATAATTTTCATCACACTCGATTGTTTTGTGAGAGTTAAAATTTTATATAAATTAAACATTAAATGGAAGATAATTCTGTGGGTTATTTTGGTTTAAATGCGATTATCATGCACTTAAAACCTCCAACAGAAATCTGCATATACAGGGTGGTTCATAAGTCTTAGCACAGTTGATTATTTTGAAAACAAACATGATTAAAGCGAATCTGACTAGCAGAGGGTGGGCTTGGGTAAAGGAGCTATCGATTGATGCATGCTTGGATCCAGGTTACTTTTTTCAAATAGAAAGGTAGACATGTGTCACAAGTAGAGTGAGATGGCACTGTCGAAGTAGTAAAGAATTGAGATCATCCTAATGACTAGGGAAAGAAGCAGTCGTGTGATTGTCCAGGACTTAAACGCACGCAACCCCGAAAGACCTGCAATAAGCCACACCACCTTTAACTACCTTGTTAGGAACTTCAGTATAACTGGTAATGTTGCCGACAGACCACGGTCTCCCACGAACCGCGATAAATGAGGAGATATCCATAATGGTGCTTGCTGCGAGTGTGAAAAGTCCGAAGCGCAGTGCAAGACAACTATCAGCGATAACAGGCGTTACACGTGCTTCCGTGATGAGGATTCTCCATACGAACAAGTGGCATCCCTTCAACCTGCAGCTTGTCCACAAACTTTCAGAGGATGATCGAGACCGGTGCATGGAATTCTCCAATTGGGCTTTGTCACAATATGACCGAGATCCGTATTTCCCAGCCAGTGTTCTCTTCACAGACGAGACAAACTTTTATTTGGATGGGGAAGTGAATCGCCAGGACATGTTATATTGGTCGGATGCAAACCTACATGCTATCAATCCCTCAAAGAGGGTTACCCCTGCTCATATCATGGTGTGGTGTGGCATATGGAACACTAGGACCTTTATTCATTCCTGGTACCCTAAATGGTGTCCGATAGCTTCACATGTTACAAGAGTTGGTGTTTCCGTTGCTTCTCCGCCCTAATGCCACCTTGCCGCGATATTTTCAGCAAGATAGTGCCTCACCGCTCTAGGCCCCTAACAGCACAATTGCATAGCAGGCATGTGCCTATCATGTTTCCTCAGGTACATGGGAATGTGTACAGTATGTGCCTTATGTACCTCTGAGAGATATATCAAATAGATGGCAAGTGATAGTCACAGTCTATGTCCGCCCCTAAGCACATGCCTGACATGTACCTGGAGAACGTCCCTAGTATGTTCTAGGTATGTTCCCCATGCCATAAGCGTCAATGAACCACAAAATTACTCCCCAAAAATATTTTAAATCGCCTATATGCGTAATGTGTTTTCATTAAGGTGAGTCTAAATAACACTTTAAACAAGTAAGAAAATGCATCAACCTTCGGATTACTAGCCGCGTGCTCTTCCGACTTGGCCACGGAAGCGATGAAGAAAATTTCGCTTGTAGATGGATAAATTACTGAGGTCTTTCAAATTTGGTTAATCAGAGTGCTTCTTTAACCGCGTATATTCGATGAGAACCGCTTGGGATCAATTAAAATCTGCTCGCCATGTAATTTTATAACATAATGGACTGTCTATTTACTTTATTTCATGGTTCTTCCATATTCACTTTCATATGATCGGCGACAGTTGTCATCTGATAAAGTTGATGCGTTTGTTGCTTCTAGTACACAATCGCTTTGAAAAAGAAACAACAAATGCATCAAATATGGTAGATGAATTTAGAACACCTAAATGCACGGTCGCCCGAAGGGGAGAGCAGGGTGGGGTCCGAACCCCCCTGGCTCACGAAAATGTATTAAATTTCTTAAGATTTTCTTAATACAAATAAAAAATACCAAACATAATATAGCAACCAGGGATTTGAACCCCCTCTAGAAAATTTTCTTCGGGCGCCCATGACTGAATGGCGCATGCCTAGCACATCTTGTGCTGTTAGGGTATCTGAAACAGTATGTACCTAAAGCCCGTACCTATAACATGACATATATGTCCCAAATGACGACATAAAAATACATGATTGTTAAAGTGCAAAACTGAGACAGGCATATAAATGCTACATTTGTGGTTCATAGTTGCAAATATCAATTACGTGTAACAAGTACCTAAACTGTAGGTGGCTGAAGTACATACCTAGCACATGAATATCATATGTGCCAAGTGTCGGGTACCTAAAAAGTAGCCGAGACACCAAAAAAGCACATGCCTAGCACATCCTGTGCTGTTAGGATCGCTGCCTATGCGGGAATGCTTGGATCTACATTTTCCTGGACGTCGGATAGGTCACCGGGGCTCCGGACCTCACTTCCTTGGAATTTTTATGGGGATACTTAAAACATCTGGTGTATCAGGAGAAGATTCAGGATGTTGCAGACCTACAGGGACGTACTCAAGACGCCTATGATAGCATCACCCCTACTGTGTTGATTCGGGTTCAGGAGGGCTTGAATAAGAGACTCTGGTTGTGTGTTGCAATGGACGGTCAAAATGTGGAGCACATCCTGTAGGTGGGACTTTGGGGCGTCATAATTTTGGAACGGGATATTATAACGCATTTCTGCTGCCGGAACTGCATTCCCCAGCAAAAAACTGTATTAATTGATGTGCCACATGCCTACTTTCCCATTTGAAAAAAATAACCTGGGTCCCAGATGGCGGAAATCAAGATGGCCGCCATTCACTATGCATGTATCAATCGGTAGCTCATTTACCCAAGTCCGTTCTCCGCTAGTCAGATTTGCTTTAATCATGTTTGTTTCCAAAATAATCCACTGTAGTAAGACTTATAGACCACCCTGTAGATACTATTAATTGTGTTGAAATACTGAATTAATATTACTCTATATACACAATCTGTTATAAATTATCAGTTAAGAAATTGTGTACAAGTTGTTCGAAAATAGAGGTGGAAGATATTTTCCTCGTTTTTCTTCATTTCTTTTATTTAAGTTGACAAGTAACAAAGTTTATTTATTTATTAATTTATTTATTTAACAATCACAAGATACAGCTTAGAGGCTATTTTATACTGGATATCTAACAACAACAACAACATTGGAAAGGATTTGGGAAGGTATCGGCCAGGACCTGTTTAATAGGTACCATCCCGGCATGTTCCTTTTAGGACTGAGGAAAAGCCTGGAAAACCACAGTCAGGATGGAAAACCCCAGTCAGATAGCAAGAATCTAACCCACGACCTCCCGAATGCGAAGCCAACGCTCTACCACTTGAGCTACTTCGCTCGGTAAAATGAATGTAATGGTCGGAATTGGAACTCATTTTCAATGTTTCTCTTTCTTTTCATTTAAAAGTAAAAGAGATAAGGATGAAGGGTAGGATTTTTATTTTAGAGATGATTATACCTTTTATAAACGACAAACAAGACATAAATGCTTATATTAAAATTCGTGTGTAACGAGTAAGTAATGTTTCTATTGAAAAAAAAAAAAAAAGATTATACAGTATGTTTATATGAATTATTTTTTATGTATATTCCTATTACATTTACCGTCAATTTGGGTTTTAAACTATTTCCTGAAGGTATGATTTAAAATAAAAACTTTGCAAAACTCCATTTTAAATTTTCTAAATAGTAAACAGTGAATCGAGGTGTTGACGTACCTAAAAACTTTTAGATGTGAATGTATTTCTTTTATTTGTTGTGTATAAATCTTTCACTTTATTTTACGAATATTGTTGGCACTTTAAAGAAGACTCCCAGTTAAATATTTTAAATAGTGGATGTAAAAACAGGTCGTATTTTAAAATCTAAATAAAGTTTGTTTTGTGTTCTTTGTCTCTCGAATTTTGGTGTAATTATTATGGGAATACACATACTCTACAAATTTGAAGAAACTAGTCAATAGTCCTACTATGTTCAAGTCAACTCAGCAAAAAAATTCGATTTTCTCGAATTTGAAACCGGTAAAAATGAAATTTCTTGGGGTACAATCCAGTACAAATGCAGTATAAACGATTCGTGCAGAAAAATCTTCACATTTGTAGAAATTTATTTTCTGGTCCGGCTAGGTATACGGGAACTTAGAAGGATCACTTTATTTCTCGACTTTCTCGAATTTGAACCCGTACAAACGAACATATTTACGATAAAATCCGGTACAAACGCAGTGAAAACAATTCGTTCAGAAAGATCTTCAAATTTGTAGAAATTTATCAGGGGTCCTGTTATGTTGCATGAACTTAGCAGGAACACATTAGTTTTGGATTTTCTCGAATTTGAAGCCAGTACAAATGAAACGATTTACAGTACAAACCGTTACAAACGCAGAAGAAACGTACTTGATGCATATGCACCTTGTTTCAAAAAGAATATACGTATTTCGAATGCATATATTTATTAAACTTTAAGACATACGAATATAAAATTTTATACACATATTTACGGACCTCTCAAGTTCAAATTACAGTTCAAAGTTCAAATTACAGGTGTTCAATATGTCCTCCATCAGCGACACGAACAATATCATATCGATACTCAAATTCCTCCTGTACTCGGGCAAGCATGTCCTGCGTCACTGATGTTATGGCAGTACGGATCTGGTTCTTCAACTCTTCCAGGTTCTTTGGGAGTGGTGGTACATAAACGTTGTCTTTAACGAAACCCCAAGGAAGGAGTCACAGGGTTTCAAATCCGGTGACCGTCGAGGCCAGCTGAGACATGATAAGTCGCCAGCCCCTTGACGACCAATCCAACGGTTCGGTAGAGTTTCATTCAGATATTCACGCACTTGGCGACTCCAGTGAGGGGGGGTGCCCTATCTTGTTGAAAAATGAAGATGTCTGGGTGTAACTCCTGACTGCCACGACTAGTTGAGTTTGAAGGACTACGTTAGAAAGTAGTTTGAATTCGTGCAACATTTTCTTCAGGAACACGATGTCGGCCAGGACTCTTTTCTTTACATACACATCCTCTATCTACAAACTGTCATACCATCTGCGAATGTTCCACCATTTGGAGAATCAGTTTGTTACCTCAACCTGAAACGTCTTTGCATCGTAATCACGAAATTGCATTTCGCAAACTCGAGAACACAAAATAGTTTCTGCTGCGGAGTAGCCATTTTAAACATATGACGGTTACCAAGCAAAACAGAAGACAACTGCCACGTATCGGCTATTAATGTAAACTAGACTATGTATTAGTTTCTCCAATAGCCGAGCCGAGTCGCAGCGATCGACAGTTTAGACAAAATAATTCTTCGTAATACGTAGTGTTGTAAATAGAAAAAAAAAACGTTCGTATTTTTTCAGAAATGTACGTTTTTTTAGAAAAAAAAAACATTGCCTCTCGTTTTTTTTTCTAAATTTTGTTTTTTTTTCAAATAGTCATTTCTAATGCATCTTACGTCTGTTTAAGTATTAAATATTTTTATGTAGGTATAATCACCGTAAAATGCAACATAAATTAAACGCTAGATACTGATACGCTACAAATATTTTACAATTTACATGAATGCCATACCTATTAACAATTCGGGTTTCAGCAGTTTTCATCAATATCAACTAAGAAATAAATGTAGAAATGAAATTTTGTTTTTTTCGTGAAAGCAGGCCTTTAATAAGTACGAAAATAATGTCACGAACAGTATAAAATTCAAATAACTTGTCTAAAGGTAAAAACTAATACTAATTTGCCTAATAGTATTTTTCTAAATGTCATATATAAATAATTTGTCGACTAGATATATATGATATGCCGGCTCTACCATATATGCAACACGTGCATTTGCGTGGAGCGGCAATTTTGGATGGTCCGGTAAAATCTGTCATAAGTATATTATTTAAATTAAATATTTCTTGTTGGAAACAGACTTCATGATGATGGTAGTTACATTTACTACGCTGACCTTCTATTTGAATACTACATTCATAAATTATGTTTAGGTTGCATTAGTTTAAGGCCACATGGACAATGCTAAAGCAAATGGCCGAATAAATCCGAGCACAAATTGCTTGATTGTTGCCAAATGCAAGAATTCAATTCTCGAATAGTAGTGAATATCTGTTCCAGTTAGTAAGTTATCACAGTTTTGATATGACAACTAGTCTTGTTTTTGTCAGAAACAAGTTCCTTATCATTGAAGATAGAAACAAGTTTTTAAAAAAATGTTAACAGATATTGAAAGGAAATTAAGAAATAAAGATAAAAGAGCTAGTTGCACTGGAATTGCAAACTGATACATTGAGATGAGATTGAAGCTCGATAGTGAATTCTATAAAAAGGATTACCATTTTTCCTCTGCAGGTGTGTTTGCTTTATCTTTCACTAACGTAATATATTATTTTTTTTTTAAAAAAAGAAACAACGGGATTGCATTTTTAGTAAGTATTTAAGCCTTTCTGAGTGCAACTGCACTTACCCTCACCTTTGTTGTTCATGCTGGAGTAGCATACTTAAAATCATGACTTTTAAGATTTGTTCTTACTGGAGAAAGGGGGAGGCGGCAAATTATGCCATTGCATGGGGCGACAAATTGACTAGGACCGGCCCTGATGACATGTATATAAAAGACATGAATATAGGATGACACAATTTGAAGTAATGCAGGGTGTTTCAAAATTAATATTTGGGTTTTGAAACTTTGTAGCATCTATTAATATTAACTTACAATTATAAATATTATATCAAATGAAAGAGCAACTCAAACAGTTTTGTACGCACGCATGTACATGCATTGTTTCTTCTGTCTGCCGTTAGAAAGAGCAAGCAGCAAAGATGTAGACTAGAGAGCAGAAAGTTTTTTTTTGTGTTTTAATAAAGACTGAATCTGTACAGTGCAACGGTCTGTGTGAAGAATATTAAGGAGACGCTTGCAACTACGTCCTTATCGTTTGCAGTTGCTACAGGTCTAAAGCCTACAGACTACGGTTTACGTGCCAATTTCGCAAGTGAAATATTGTTGCATAACAATGAAGATTTTCTGGATCGTGTAGTCTTCAGTGATAAATAGACATTTCACCTAAGACCTAATGTGAACACTCATAATGTTTGTATCTGGCCGTCAGCAAATCCTCAGGAGATGGTACACTTGAAATGAGACCCCTAAATTGAATGTGTTTTGTGCCATATGGCGGAAAGTTTATGGGCCTTTCTCGCCTATCGACTAGATGTGTGCCGTGTGACAAATGAATCTCACATTGAACACTTGTAGCAAAGACTGTTTGATGTGCTCTTTTACTTGATGCATTGCTTATAATTGTACGTAAAATGTAATAAGTACTACGAAGACTTAAAACCCCAAAATTCATTTTTAAATACCCTGCATTTCTCAACAACAGTGTTGGAACTACGATGTAAAACGAAGAGAAAATTTTCCTTATAAAGTTATGGTTTACAACGATATTATTATTAGTCGAAACTATAACTACAACAACAACACGAGTTAGTAGTCAAGAAAATGTAATCAAATGTATATCGGTGGCCCAGGTAGCCAAAGTGGCACATCCGCTCCTGTGTGGACACTAATTAAGATATCGGGATATTACTCTTGCAAAATATGGTTGGACTATAGTTTATCATATTATTTTTTTTTCTTCTGGTGTCGAATTTCCTTCTCAAATTTCACCCCAGTCAAAAAATCGAGAATTTTCTAATTTCGAATTTCCTTTACTTCTTTTTTCCCTGTAGCATCCTTCGTTGTAGAAAGACCTTATACTTGCCAGGTAGATACCTCGGATGTATACCTAACTGTTTACATCAATTAGACGGGCCTGCGCGCAGTGTTGCCAATTAGGGAAATTAAAATTTTCCTAAATTTGGTGAAAAAATTAGAAATTTTTGTTTATAAATCCGTACCTACACGTCTGAGTGCAAGTCAACCTACGCCAATCGAACATTTGTCCTTACTTAACAAACGCAAATACAGATCGTTGCAATGGGGTAATTAGGGAACGCACGAAAAATTCGTATTTAGGTTCTAACTCTTGATTTTTTTTTAGTTTTTTCCCTACTTTTCTGTTTACAGTAATATATTTTTGGTAATTAGATGTTTTGTTCCTTAAATATCGTCGTGTACCATTATTTAATTTAAGATAGTTTGCGTCTGTCTGGTAGCAGTGTTACCAGCTACAGAAAATTTTAATTCCAGATTTTAGGGGGAAATTTTGAAAAAAATATCTGCTTTGTCTCTATTATTTCCCTCTTGTTGGCTATATCGGACCAAACGTACCAGTATCTGGAAGTCTCGTCTTTGCTCTATACAACGCATTATAGAAAGTTTCAATAGGATAATTAGGGGAAGTACAGTAGACCTTGTTCTCTAATTGGGAAGATAACTGTTATTTTTTTAAAGGTAGAATGATATATTTTTTATTGACATGCTTACTTTATTAGATATCGTCACAATACTTGTAGGATATATTAGAGGGATACCAAAGCTTATTTTAAGATAGTTTGTGTGTGTCTGATAGTAGTGTTGCCAGGTACAGAAAATTTTAATTCCAGATTTTAGGGCAAATTTTGAAAAAAAAATCCTTTTTTATTACTATTATTTCCTTCTTGTTGGCTACATTCGAACAAACGTACCAGTGTCTAACAGCCTCATCCTTAGCCTACACAGCGCACCATAAAAAGATTCACTAGAATAATTAGGGAAAGTACAGTTAAGGTTTATAATAAACCATGTTCTGTAAGTGGTAAGAAAATGGTAAATTTCTGAAGTAGAATGAGATTTTTTAAAAAAATTTCATGCTTACTTTGTTATATATCGCTATGATACTTGTAGGATATATTCTTGGAGTACTAAGGGCTATTTTCAGATAGTTTTCGTCTGTCTGATGGAAGTGTTTCCAGCCAAAACAATTAATTCTCGCTTTTAGGTGAAAAATTCGGAAAATTTCACTTTTCCCCACTATTATTACCTCTCACTGACTACATTGAAACAAACGTACCACTACCTGAAAGCTTCCTCTCTTTCCTACAGAACGCACCATAAAAAGTTTCAATAGGATAATTAGAGAAGCTGTAGCCCCGGCATATTTGATTTTTGCTTGTGAGGCGTAAAAAGTGTCAACATTTCATGTGTATGACTGAATTTTTTCTTTCCCTCTTTGGATGGAAGTAAGCGACTTCAGGATTTCACTGTACCTTGTCAACACACCAAAGATTTTTTTAGGTGACTTGAACCCATATAGCAGCAGTGGTACTAGATACAAAAAATTTTGAAATTCGGTTAGGGATTTTTTTGTGAATTTTCACCTACATTTCCCTCAATAATTTCCCACCCATTGGCAACACTCCAATGCAACTTACACCAAAAGATAGCCACTTTTATTTTCTAATAAACAAGGCCTTAACCATATCAATCGAATGAATTGTTTTTGAGCAATAAGTCACTAACTGGAAATGTAGGAAAACGCCAAAAATGACCTGGGGCCGAAAGGAATAATCACACAATTTTGCTAGTATATAGGTGCAAATAAACAAAAGATTTGTAAGTTACGAGGGCTTCGACTCAAGTTCTGTTGATTATTTCAATAATCTGCGACGTAAATCAATAAATAATAGTTGCCAGAAAAAAAACAGACATTTGAAAAAAAACATGAAAAAGAACGATGTTTTTTATTGAAAAAAAAAAACTTCACAGAAAAAAACCGTTTTTTTACAACACTAGTAATACGTATATTCTTTTTGAAACAGGGTGTATTTATAATTTTCATACATGGTCCTGCTAAGTTCACACATGTGAGGGCTCCCCTTACCACAGCCTCCTCAGATTAAAGCTCTAATTTATTTGTACCGAAAGTACTACAAACGAAAATTTTTGCGTTACATTCCGGTACAAACGTAGTACAAAAAAATTGTAGGTTTTGTTTCGAAATTCCAAGGTGAGGGAACTGCCTCACATTTTAGTAGTATTATATCTTTATACCGGAAGTGGTACAAAGAAAATTTTTTGCGGTACATTCAGCACAAACCTAGCATAAACGATTGACATAGGTTTTATTTCGAAATGCCAAAGTGGGGGGACTGGAGAATTGTGCCTAATTGTAACAATATCGCATAATAGTTGAATAAATTCACAAAAGAGTGATACCAAATATATATTTTAGTTAAAATAAGCCAGACCTAAAGCGTGACATAAAATTTCGGCTTATTTTTTATATTTTAATAGCAGATTTATTTAAAAAAAATGTCCATGTAAAGCCAAAAGTTCATTTACGTGTAAAATGCATAACAATAATAATGATAATTATAAGAACATAATAACAGACAACATTAATAACTGAAACAGTAACAATTAATTCTTTTCAGAAACAGTGGTGTGTGGGGAGATATGTTTGCAATAAATTCCCGCCGCGGTGCAAAGTAGTAGGCAGTTTTGGAACCGAACGTGTCAATGGGTATTGGAGATAAGTTATTCTAAAGGTTTGGAAGTTTATGAAAAAGAGTGCTGGATGATTGATAGCCTTTGCCAATGGAAGAGGTGGGCGGTAGGTGTTCGTCTGCTTGAGACTTGGAAAGACAGCTCTGGAAGTAGTGTTTCAGATCTGAGTTTATCATGTGAAATTTTCACCAAATATTGAGATGAATGATTTTGAAACTACTGTCAGATGGTTGCGTGTTTCGTATTGATATATATATATATATATATATATATATATATATATATATATATATATATATATATATATATATATATGTGTGTGTGTGTGTGTGTGTGTTTCATGTCGCGTTTATGCAGTACTCTAAAGCGAACTAAGCTCTATTTTGTTATAAGGTTAGCGTACGCAGCTTCAGTGCCGGAGACACGAGTTCGGTTTCCGACAGGAGCTCATGTGGTTCGGTTCCCACATTAAGCTGTAGGTCAAAGTCTCATATATTTTAAGTGTTGAACGGAACACAAAACTCCAAATCTCATCTCAACTAAACTCAAAGGTAAATTATCACAAGAAAGAAATTTCAAATTGAACCCAGTCTCTTTAGAGGCTTGTGGAAGCAGTCTAGTTTCGTAGCCACTGAAAGTTTCAGTGGGCTGAAGATTGTCGCAGCAAGGGCCTGGGAGAGTCATTGTCCACACATCATAGTTGAATAACATTCCAGTTTGTGATAGATTACTGCTTTTCAAAACATAGCTAAAGAAAACATAATTTTCGTTAATCTATATAGATCAGCGTTTCCCAACCGGTGTGCCGCGGGACACTGGTGTGCCGTGAATGGGCCGCTGGTGTGCCGCGGGGAAATCGAAACAAAATTTTTAATTCTATAGCAATCACATTGCAAGACATAAGGAAAAATGTACTGTATATTTGTATTTCACATTACTGTGAACCTCTATTATGAATCTACAATTTTACGTTTAATACCATGTACAATTTTAATGTTGAAAGAAGTATTTGCTATTATTGTTATGACCATTGTTGCTCCTTTATTGTTGAAGACTATTTTGTAACCTGAAATTTTAAAATATCATTCAATACTTTCGACAAAGCAAACATGCATACAAATTACCTACATTTGTGTCTTAAAAGTAAAAGAGATTTGCTTGGTCGTTTGTTATTTAGTGATCTATCTTCTTAGTGAAAGGTTGGATACAGTTTTCGAAAAAGAAAGCGTAGTTTTTGCAAACCTGAGTCCAATATTTCATTGAATTGGTTTCTGTTTTTAAATTAGAATGAAAAATAAGCATTATGATTACCACGGGGGAAAACCAGTGATCGAACTTTCTTCTCCGTGAGAAACATCGTTATTCACAGAAAAAAAATACCACGGTATTTTATATTTACAAATAATAATATCTATGAGTGTGCCGCGAGAATTCAAGTTACACCTGTAGTGTGCCGCAAGTTGAAAAAGATTGGGAAACGCTGATATAGATTAACTATTTTCAAGTACGCATAGATTCTTTCACGGTAGAATTGACTGTGTCTGGAAAATTGGAAAATTCGATTTTCAATCTTGAAGTAGCCTAACTCATAATAGATATTGTGATGTACGACCTGTGAACGGAACTGGGGACAGTCGGACAAAGAACTGTAAACGCTTTTTCAGGCCAACTATACGGAGTGAGGTTTTCCTGATTCGCATCACGGAAATGCCGGGATGGTACGTGACATACAGGTCCCAGGACGCTTCCTCCTTTCCCTTTCTTCGGATAGTGTGATCGCCGAAATGAAATCTTTGAGTTTTACGTCCCACGGTTATGCCGGTTAGGCTAAAGGAGACGGTGATTATGAGTGATGAATGAACTGGTGGGATGAAAGAAGTGGGAGGAAACCGGACAAACCCGAGAAAACCCACGCACACGGTGTTTGTCCACCACAAAGTTCACTTGGAGGGGGCTAGGATCGAACCCGGGACACCAAGCACGAGAGGTGAACGCTCTACCACTGAGCTACCGCGGCCCCAGTGTGATCGCCGAGAGACGTCATCCCTCATATGCGTTAAGGGCTAAATAGCCTTAGATGTCGAAAGCCCAGAAATCTAAATCCTAATCCTTATCAAAGCATTTGATGTGCCAAGAAAGTCCAAGCATCCCTCCCCCCATTAACTATATAAATTCCATTGGCAAGAATAATAATCAGCGTAACGTTTCACAAGTCAGCTGTAAAGTATTTGCTCTTGAAGACAGCAGCAACTGGCTGTAAGTTTTGTATTACTATTCTTTACTGTTAGTTTTTATTCTATGTTCTAACAAATAATAATAATAATAATAATAATAATAATAATAATAATAATAATAATAATAATAATAATAATAATAATAATAATAATAATAATAATTTGTGGTTTTATTTCGTGTTGTTCACAGTTTGCTACACGTACTGTATCACCATGAATTTTGCGCAACAATACAGCATAGACAACTTTGGTTGTAGTTTTTCGGGTATTCCTTAAGTTCATGAAATTTTAATTGCTTATAATTACGATGTGCATGAAAACTATTTATTATTAAACTTGTTTATAAGGGTGAAGTTATTAGCAGTTTTGTAACTTAAATGTCGAACACCTGAAGTTTTATGTGTGTCTATGCTCCCCGAATGGAAACTACAAGTAATGTTCTCTGCCCATTACTTGAGCACCATTAATTACACAAGCTGCACACTAGCAATGCAGAACAAAGCTGTTTCCCAAATCGATTAGTTCCCCTTCGTTGGATTCGTGTGTTGCCATTCTCTTTGTGAAGTCTCTGCCCTAAATTCCTCATCGTATTTGTGTCCAGCCTAAATATGACACACCTCACTGAATATTACCGCTATGCAAACATTTTCAATAAAGAAATAACAACTATATTCAACGAGTTTCTTGTTGATGCCCTCTACACTTTCAAGTCACTTCACACGCTCGAAAAATTATGTAGCAAATGATTTAGATACATGAGTTGAAAACAAACTCCAACTATTCAAAGCTGAGTGAAGGAAACGTGAATCAATTTTCAGAAGCTTATACGTTCCATCTTTATTGTTTGGTTTTAAAAATACTAAAATAATATTTATTTATCGCTGAGATATATCTTAATTTGAAATGTAAAAGCATATTTTAAACTACCTTTAAAATCAATAAGAAAATTTGTGTGAAACACATTAATATTTGTGCAAAAGCAACTATTAAAACACTCTTACAATCAATCAAAATATTCGTGAAGAACACATGAATTTGTGTGTAAAAGCATATTTTAAACTACTTTCAAAATCAATCAGACTATTTGTGTAAAATACATAAATGTTTGTGCAAAAGCATACTTTAAACTACTTTTTAAATCAATCAAAATATTTGAATTGCTTTCTGTTAAAAAGGTGTATGTAACAGTTTTCACAATTTTAACTTTTTTTAAAGAAATGGATATTTTAGATGTAGATGTAATAATTTGGAATGCAAAGTAGAAACTGGGTGCAATTAGCTAAGGATAGAAGTCAGTGGAGAGCTTTTGTGAACGCGGCACTGAACCTCCGGGTTCCATAGGCCATAGAGTTAGTTAGTTAGTTAGATGTAATAATTTGTGTAAAAGGACGTGGGTTTTTTACAATGCGTTATAAATATAAGGCATTTTTCTTTTTTCATAAACCAAACCTCTCGTAAGAAAACAGTTTTGCTATTTCCCGACAATTCTTTTATTGTATATACATGCACCCTTTTAAGAGAAAGCAAATTGTTTTGTAAATCACATAAGTATTTGTGCAAAAACATATTTTAAACTACTTTCAAAATCAATCAGAATATTTGGGTAAAACACACAAATGCTTGTGCAAAAGCATCGTTTAAACTACTTTTAAAATCAATCAGAATATTTGTGTAAAATACATGCATATTTGTGCAAAAGCATATTTAAAACAACTTTTAAAATAAATCAGAATATTTGTGTAAAACACATGAAAGTTTGTACAGAAGCATCTTTTAAACTACTTTTAACAAATCAGAACATTTGTGTAACACACATGAATATATGTGCAAAAACATATTTTAAACTACTTTTAAAATCAATCAGAATATTTGTGAAAAGACATGACTATTTGTGCAAACACCTCTTTTAAATTATTTTTAATAAAATCAGAATGTTTGTGTAACATACATGAATATATGTGAAAAAGCATCCTTTAAACTACTTTTAAAATAAATCAGAATATTTGGTAAAACACATGAATTACACTGGTCGGCAAAATGAAACTTTTTTTCGCTCCCACGAACGAAAATAAGTGATTCCAATAGGTTTCGAGCTCCTGAGTTCGAATCCGTAACCCGTTTTTCTCCAGGACATACTAGTTTTCAGGGAGTAGAGGGGTGTTTTAATATCCGCCCAAAGACGCTATTCTCCACCCATAATAATTTGCACGTTATAATTTAAATGTCAATATAAATTATGCAGATAAAATTGCATAAAAAGTTAAAGTTTAACACTTACGTGTCACTTGGTTTTCCTACTTCTCTTGTAATTACTACAGGGTGTCTCGCGTGTCACATTCCAACAGAAGTCTTCCAACATATTCACACTCCATTTACCACTGTAGCGCCTCTCCATGGTAGCTATTTGCTGGTGAAACCTTTCCCCGTGTTCGTCAGAGACCTCCGCCGAGCTGTACATTTCAGGGAAGAAGTCCAGGTGGCAATGCAGGAAGGCAGGAAGTGTAACTTTAGGGACATAATACATCCCATGTTACGAAATGAAGTAATTAACCTGCCCACAATGTCTTTGTAATCAGGTGACTTATGATTCCCTAGAAAGTTACTGCACGCTTCTCGAAAGGCCTCCCAAGCCTCACTTTCCACTTCATTAAGCTTAGAAGAAAATGTAGTATCCTTTAAAACGTCTCTGATTTGAGGTCCCGTAAAAATACCTTATTTCACCTTGGTCTCGCTGAGTCTTGGAAATAGTTTTCTGAGATGATTAAATGCTTCACCATCCCGGTTCAGGGCCTTGACGAAGACCTTCATGAGCCCTAATTTGATATGAAGGGGTGGTATGAACATTTTCTCCGGATTCACAAGACGTTCATTAGCCACGTTCATCTCCCCTGGGACCAGTTGCTTCCTTGGCGGCCATTTTGTGATGGTGTACTGATCTTTGGCTCGACTATCCCAATGACACAAGAAGCAGCAGTGCTTTGTGTAACCTCCTTGTAAACCGGTGAGGATGGCAATAACCTTAAGGTCAGCGCATACAGACCACTGGAACTGTTCGTACTTTATTTTCTGCAATAGATTTCGCATGTTCTCGTATGTTTCTTTCATATGTACAGCATGAGCAATAAGAATGGCTGGCTTTTCATTGCCATTGTGTAGTAACACTGCATTGAGACTTATCCTAGAGGAATCTACGAATAGCCTCCAATCTTCAGTGTTGTAGTTCAACTTCAGTCGTCCGATAAGCTATGGAATGTCATTGCAATACACCAAATCACCATCCTTTGTAAAATTAGGAACTAGGCTCACCTTTCTTTTCCTATACATCGATATATTCACATCTTGGTTTAGTAGATTCCATTGTTGAAGTCGTGATGCAAGCAACAGGGACTTAGACTTTGGAAGGTTTAAGTCTCTGATCAGATCATTCAGCTCTTCCTGACTTATCACATGTGGTTCATTACTGTCAGGCACTGGAACGTAATTGGGATCTGCCTGTGTACTCGAAGATTGTGCAACATCCTCACAGGCAGCAAGTTCTTCATCGGATGAAACACTGCACAGGGCGTATGAGTCTGGTGGTACGGGCACAGGCAGATCAACATCATGTTTCACAGGTCTCCTCGCGGAATCCAAGTTAGGATACTGTATTTTATGCTTCGTTTTTTGAGAAACCTTTTATATTAGTCAGGCAGAAGTAACAGTCTGCAACATGATCACGGGGCTCGCGCCAAACCATAGGTACGGCGAACGACAACGATTTATGTGTACCTTTCAACCATCCTGTGAGAGTACGCGCACACGAGTTACAACTTTGTTTCGGAGCCCAGACGCGATCCTGGTCGCCAATTTTACACCCGAAGTAAAGATGGTAGGCTGTCTTCAGGAACGGCGGCTCCGAAAATCACTTCCCCACATATGTAGCAGAATGAATCTGTCGAATTGTTGCAAGTTCTCGGCATGTTCGTTTAACACAAACGTCAAAATTTCACGCAGAAATATTTTTCACCTACAGTATACACAAACACAGCGTAACACCACCTTCTAACACGAAGTTCAACTCGAAACTGAAATATTTGTTTCACGCGACAACGTGGTGTATGTCTTGGGGCCTTTTTTCAACAATCTGTCTGTCGCCTAGACAAAAGGGAGCCGACGAATGATCGCAAGTTGATTACAAAACCTTTCTCTGCCAATAACGCCTAGATTTCAGTGTATGCAATGTGTAATGACAATAAATCTTTGCAACCCAAGGGGAGGAGGTACGTCTCCGGGGGGTCGTGAGCTAGAGATAGAATGTTCCTGGGATATAGCCTAGTAACAGTTCTTGGATTAAGATAACAATTCAGAATTATGCACTCCAAACACGGAAAACACATATTAAATACGAAAAATACGATTTTCCTGTCAATTACGGAAACAGCACCCCGCCAAAAAAAACCTTACGTGCTGGAACTTTATCGATAAGATATTCGTAATCAGATTCTCGAAATCTATCTGGTACACCCTTTTACCATCGTAAAAATTCAGAATTATGCACTCCAAACACGGAAAACACATATTAAATACGAAAAATACGATTTTCCTCTCAATTACGGAAACAGCTTCCCGTCAAAAAAAAAAAAAAACTTACGTGCTGGAACTTTCTCGATGAGATATTCGTAATCAGCTTCTTGAAATCTATCCGGTACACCCTTTTACCATCGCAAAAATTCAGAATTATGCACTCCAAACACGGAAAACACATATTAAATACGAAAAATACGATTTTCCTGTCAATTACGGAAACAGCACCCCGCCAAAAAAATACCTTACGTGCTGGAACTTTCTCGATGAGATATTCGTAATCAGCTTCTCGAAATCTATCCGGTACACCCTTTTACCATCGTAAAAACTCAGAATTATGCACTCCAAACACGGAAAACACATTAAATACGAAAAATACGATTTTCCTCTCAATTACGGAAACAGCACCCCACCAAAAAAAACCTTACGTGCTGGAACTTTCTCGATGAGATATTCGTAATCAGCTTCTCGAAATCTATCTGGTACACCCTTTTACCATCGTAAAAATTCAGAATTATGCACTCCAAACACGGAAAACACATATTAAATACGAAAAATACGATTTTCCTGTCAATTACGGAAACAGCACCCCGCCAAAAAAAAGAAACTTACGAGCTGGAACTTTCTCAATGAGATATTCGTAATCAGCTTCTCGAAATCTATCCGGTACACCCTTTTACCAACGTAAAAATTCAGAATTATGCACTCCAAACACGGAAAACACATATTAAATACGAAAAATACGATTTTCCTGTCAATTACGGAAACAGCACCCCGCAAAAAAAAAAAAACTTATGTGCTGGAACTTTCTCGATGAGATATTCGTAATCAGCTTCTCGAAATCTATCAGGTACACCCTTTTACCATCGTAAAAATTGAGAATTATGCACTCCAAACACGGAAAACACATTTTAAATACGAAAAATACGATTTTCCTGTCAATTACGGAAACAGCGCCCCGCCAAAAAAAAAAAAAAAACTTACGTGCTGGTACTTTCTCGATAAGATATTCGTAATCAGCTTCTCAAAATCTATCCGGTACACCCTTTTACCAACGTAAAAATTCAGAATTATGCACTCCAAACACGGAAAACACATATTAAATACGAAAAATACGATTTTCCTGTCAATTACGGAAACAGCACCCCGCCAAAAAAAAAAAAAAAATCCTTACGTGCGGGAACTTTCTCGATGAGATATTCGTAATCAGCTTCTCGAAATCTATCCGGTACACCCTTTTACCATCGTAAAAATTCAGAATTATGCACTCCAAACACGGAAAACACATATTATATACGAAAAATACGATTTTCCTGTCAATTAT
Organism: Thermobia domestica; assembly: GCF_964235325.1. Lineage (NCBI taxonomy): Eukaryota > Metazoa > Arthropoda > Insecta > Zygentoma > Lepismatidae > Thermobia > Thermobia domestica. The sequence goes on from NC_137459.1 coordinate 7,819,029, forward strand.
GGAAACAGCACCCTGCCAAAAAGAAAACCTTACGTGCTGGAAGGAGAATTCTTGATCCACCCAACCGATCTCGATCAAATTTTCAACATAGATGCCCTTCGCTCCTGGGATAATTTTTACCATTTAACTTCGACGGTGCAACATAAGGAAGGGATATATATATATATATATATATATATATATATATGTGTGTGTGTGTGTGTGTGTGTGTGTGTGTGTGTGTGTGAAAAATGAAAATGAAAGTGATGTATTTGTCTCTTCATCATTCTTGAACTACCCGATCGAACTCGATCAAAGTTCCAACAAAGATGAGGTTCGGGCCTGGAATGGTATTTATTTATTCACTTTGTCGTTAGAGCTTAGGGGAGGCGGAGTGAATATATAACTTAATAACTCTTGAAGTGGACTATCAATCTCGATCAAATTTTCAACCTAGATGAAAGTTGAACCTGAGATGTTCTTTGTCATATAACTTTGACGGTGTAACTTAAGGGAGGGGGGACATTTAAAAATGATCGAAAATGACCGATATTAGTGTCGAATCTATAATTTCTGGGGTCGCTGAGGTGAACAGGACACTTCTAATGCCAGTTAATTTTAAATTCAACTCCGCAACTTGGTGGAGCGGGATGGGAAAACATATAAAAATTATCGAAATGACCAATCTCAGTGTCGAATTCGTTCTTTTCGGGGTCGCTGGGATGAACAATGACACTTCCGATGCCGTGGCCGGCAACGTGGGGAGGAGAAAGGATTATAACAATCATCGAAATTGAATGATCTTAATGAGCGCTTTAGTAATAGTAAAAAGGACTGACTAACGGAACATATTACTATTTTTTTTTCTTAATTTAATCCAACGAAGCGGGTAATTAATACTAGTATATAATAAAACTCAATACGTTATCCACAGACTATTTTGTTCCTTCCAAAGATGTACTCTTCACTGCTAACACTCTTATTCGACACTTTTTCCCACCCGTTTTTCCGTTGCAATTAAATGTGTATGGTCACCCTCTTCTGGTTATTCTTTTGCAATTTGGTGTATATTTCATCATTCCATGCTTCTCTAAAAAAACCTCAATTGCCTTACCTCGCCTCAGTAAATTTCCGTGTAAAATTTACGAATTGAAACGGAGCGTGCTGCACTTGGAGCCATTTCTCTTCTTATTTTCCCGCCAGTTTGCACTTTTCTTCCGCTTCTTTCAATGTTTCTAATGCACTAGTACATACAATATTACTGAAATAAACTTTTTTCAGGAGTGTTTCGGGGTGCACTCCTGTATCAAATACATGCCGCTAGGATATTAAAATTACAAAAAGCTTACGAAAATATTTATTTCCTACGTTTTAACCATTGAAAGGGGAAATACATAAATTGGTGAAAAATAATTTTCTTTCAGCATTGCATGTAATCTTACTGCCTTAGAAAGTCTTTCTTAAGGGAGAAGCTCCACTAATTCTTGCAGATTGACTTCACGGGGGTTGAGTATAAATACAGCTTGTGGATATATGGTCACGATGCATGTATTTAAGCACGAACCAACTTATGCTAGGTGGGCCACTAAAATCACGGACAAGGCAGGAGCGCAACAAGGAAATCCGAGCGGCAGCGATAGCGTGCAGGGAGCAGGGTGCGACGGTGAGTATACGCAAAAACGAGGATTGTGGAAAAAACACTTCATAATGCATAAAACGCCCTGTAAAGTAGGCTCCTGTCACCACGGAATGGCGCGTCCTCAGATTGCTGTTCGAGGAGAAGGCCTCAAGACATAGAGGTTAGCTGCAAATATACTGAATAAACAGACGCGAACAGACGACTAGGTGTGGTCCTCCAGCTTGGGGGTTTGGATAAGGCCAACAACCTCATCATGTAAAAAAAAAAAAAAAAAAAGGCACTTGTTCAAAAACATTCACAAAAGCCTCGGACAAGGACTGATAACTTGGCACGACTTCAGCAAAACCGTATATTCACCGCAGAACCGTATATTTCAGAATCTAACCGAATAGAAGTAGAAACCACTACAAAGAAATTAAAAAAACACAAATCTCCGGGTATAGATGAAATTCCGGCTGAGTTAATTTTACCTGGAGGCGAAAAATTGTGGAACAGGATACACAAACTCATTCTCCTTATCTGGAACAAGGAAGAATTGCCACAAGAGTGGAAAGAATCAATCATTGTTCCAATTCACAAGAAAGGCGACAAAACTGACTGTAATAATTATCGAGGTATTTCTCTTCTGTCAACATCCTACAAAATACTTTCAAATATTCTATTAGCAAGATTTACCCCATACGCAGATGAAATTATTGGAGATTATCAGTGCGGATTTAGACGAAATCGATCAACTATCGACCAAATATTTACCATTCGCCAAATACTTGAAAAAAGTCAGAATACAATACCACGGTACATCAACTATTTATTGATTTTAGAAAGGTGTACGACTAGGTTAGGAGAGAAACATTATACAACGTTCTTACAGAACCTGGAATACCGAGAAAGCTAGTTCGATATGTTTAAATGAATCCCAAAATAAAGTCCGGGTAGGAAAAGATTTGTCCACGAGCTTTCACGTCGAAAATGTCCTGAGACAAGGATATGCGTTGTCGCCATTATTATTTAACTTTGTTCTGGAATACGCTGTAAGGAAAAAACTAGCAACTAAACCTAGAGTTGTACGGTTTACACCGGGTTATAGCATATACTGATGAAGTAAATTTAATAGGGCATGATAGGAGAACAATAGAAAGAAATGCAGAGATTTTATTAAAAGCTTGCAGGGACATGGGTTTAGAGGTAAATGGAGAGAAAACTAAATACATGGAAGTGCGTCGGGACCGTAATACGGCAAATTATGGATGAGTTAAAATATTAAATAATACTTTTGATAAAGTGGATACTTTCAAATATTTAGGAACAATATTAACAGACGAAAATCATATTCACGAATAAATTAAATGTCGACTAAAAGCAGGGAATTCGTGTTACTATTCGGTTCAAAATCACTTGTCGTCGCGAATTCTGTCGTGGAATTTGAAGCTAAAAATATATAAAACGATAATCACGTCTGTTGTTCTGTATGGTTGCGAAACATGGTCGCTTATTCTGAGGGAAGAACATAGACTGAAAATATTTGAGAACAAGATCCTAAGACGAATATTCGGACCTAAGAGTAACGGGAATGGGAATGGCGGAAACTTCATAACGAGGAACTTCGTAATTTATACGGTTTACCCAACATTGCTAGGGTCATAAAGTCTAGTAGGCTTATGTGGGCGGGTCATGTAGCTAGAATGGAAGAGAGTAGAAACGCTTTCAAAGTCTTGACTGGAAGACCAATCGGAAAACGACCATTAGGAATACCTAGGCGCAAATGGGAAGACAGTATTAAGATGGATCTCGCAGAGATAGGAATACAAAGTAGAAACTAGATCCAATTAGCTAAAGATTGAAGTCGGTGGAGAGCTTTTGTGAACGCGGCATTGAACCTCCGGGTTCCATAGGCCATAGAGTTAGCTAGTTAGAGTTAGTTGATGCATAAAACATAAGCCGTGTGTGGCAAAGGTTTGCGACACTTGCATTAACCATTTTGCACACTACTTCACACAAAACTTCCTTTCATCGTGTTTTGTTATTGAGTGTTATGTGGTACAGAGCACTTTCCATTTAGTACTTTTATTTTATTACAAATTTAATATGTAACATCCTGATTATTTTGTATTACTTTTTTCAATCCTGTTGCAAAATTAAATCCAAAACTTCTTCCGTGTATTTTAAAAATATATGCCCCATAACATGGGATATCACCGAACATTTTGCCCCATTTCACTACCTTTGTCTAAGATGCAACTACTATTCTCCCTTCTTACTATTTTTCCTCTACATTTATGTATCTCCTGCCATTATAACAATATACACATCCTACGTTACTGAATAACATAGTGGATTCGAAACACTGTTGATGCTTTTACTGCCTGTTCATTTCATGTCACATCAATACGCGAACTCATATAGTAGAGAATTTAACTTCGGTTTCCTCCCTTGTTAATCAATCTACAGTGATAACCTTTATTACCTTTTTTTGTTACTTTCATGATGACATTTCGTCTGATACTGTTCATTCTGCAGATTGATTTCGGGGTCGCCATCTGTGGCAGTTAAACCATAAGTTTTCATATTGTGGTGCCAAAAAAAAATCGCCCTTTAATGTGTTTTTTTTTTTTTTTTTTTTTTTTTTTTTACAAAAGTTTGACTAAGTCCAAATCCCAGCTTTTATATATTTCACATAACTCACGCCGACTTTGATGAAGATTGGACAGGTTTCATTGATAGCATATGATATAAAGTGTTCTTGTTAAAAAAAAGAAAAAAAAAAGAAGAAGAACGGGAATATCAGCATTTTAACAGAGTAACAACGTTCTTATGTGTAATAACTATTAAAAAAATAATAATAATAACTTGAACTAATAAGCCGATATTACACATTGAAACATTATTGATCTATTTAATCTAACTATCAAGCAGAGATGCTTACAAGGAGAGCATTGACAAAGGTACCTCGGTAATATATTTGTTGTTGTTGTTGTTGGTGATGGTGTAACAGTTGAAACCAATTAAGAATTAAAAAAAAAAACTGCATAACATAAACCGAAAGTCTTGAGAATATCCCTAGTCAGAGTTGAACAAAGAGAACTTTCGTGGACAGAGTGGAAGAGATCGATAATTTGAAGTATCTGGGAAGTGTTTTGACGAGAGTCACTTACTGCACCAAATAAATCAGGTCAAGAATTACCATAGCTAAAGAAGCATTCAACATGAAAAGAACACTCTTTAACACTCGCCCAACGGAGATCGGTTCATTATTTTTTTTTACCCATAAATGTTTTATTTTAACTTTTTTTCCTATTTCTTCTTCCTTTTTCCGGTCATCGGTCAAGATATGCTTCTTTTAACCTACTACGTATCATACAGTAGCATTTCTATTACTCCACCATTCTTAATTTGTCAACCACAAATAAACAATTCTTTGTCTGGGTCTTGAATGACCCGATCTTCCCTGTTTACGTGAAGGATATTTTATTTGTCTTGTCTGCCTCACACCGTCCGATATGTTGCCATTTTACTCACTCAGCATGATCATTTCTACTCTTTCCTCATTCCGTTAGCATGATCCAACATGTCAGCAGTGTTGCCAGCTGGCAAAAATTTAACACAAAACGAGGAATTCATACCATTTGTGGGAATGCGGGATATTTCCTTCCAAATATGTAGGATATGAGATAATTTTCTTCAAAATATGTATCAATGGAAACGCATGGTAATATATATCCAAATCTGGGTGTGTTTGCGTGCCTTATATAGTTTCAGGAAACATTGAATCATATTGGAAAATTTTATGTCTACGGACGAGAATTTTTATTTTACGAACTGGTAACACTGAGTGTCAAAGTAAATATCAAACATTTTAGTCTAGTTTCACTCGTGCAGGCAAAGATTGTAAATAAACTGTGCGCGTCTGTTCTCTGTGCGGTAATAATAATATCCGAGCAAAAGTTTTTTGGAAACTTCAGATGAGATATTTCGTGAACCGATTAGACAGCAAGAGGAAATTTCTGAAGCTATCATAGTCTGGGTTCTCGCTGCCCGCCGCCCACAATTTTTACCTTCTAGATCCGCCACTGAAGATCAATATGCTCATCACTAATATCATGATTTAAATTAATTGGAAATCTAGTAATAATACTATGTTTTCCTTTAAAAAAAAAAAAAAAAAACACTTAAAATTTCCATGGGTCAAAAATGACCCTATCTTTGATATTTTCTCAGGCTTAATATTGTCGTAAGGAAAAAAGTTGGTCAAATGCTGTGTGTGGAGTATTGGACTGTATCGTTCAGATACTTGGACATTAACGAAGTTAAAGACGAAATATTTAGAAAGCTTCGATTTGTGGTATTGGAGTAAGATGGAAAAGATAAAGTGGACAGAGAGAGTGACAAATAAGGATGTCTTGAAGAGAAGAGGACACTTCTAGGCACCATCCTTAGTAGGAAGGCCAATTGAATTGGACACATCTTGAGGACAAATTGTCTTCTTCATACCGCCATAGAAGGAAAGACGGAAGGAAAACGAGGAATAGGAAGAACAACAACAACTGATTGACGAATTGAAAATTAGATGAAAACCAACGACCCCACGCTCTATTATTGAGATCCCGTGACTCCCACTCAAAATGTTGGTAATATAAGGTAATGATTCAAAACAAATGCTTACATAGAATTCAAAACAATGAAATTATATCCTTAACCTGAGAAAGCCCATGCTAGTTTTACCTTTACAAGGTACAAGGGGTGCCTCTGAGACTTCCTGTTGCATATACAAGCTACCTGAACCCACGGCGACCATTTGCATTTTCCGTTATTAATAGGAAAGGCTAGTCACTACTTTGCTATGGAATCATTTGTCAATGGTAATAAGAAATGAACAATATCAAATAATTAGGAAAGTACATACTTCAATAGTAGCCTCAGAGGCACCCCTTGAGCCTTTACGTTAGTATAAAAAATAACCCTATTTTTTCTGAGGTAAAGTAAAAAAATGCTTAGGAAACGCAATCAGAGGGTGTATTTCAAACAGATAGAAGAATTCTAGAGCGCAGAACACGGGACGAAATATCTATTAAGAATAATGGCATTAAAAATTTACCAGGGTGTCTCCGAGGCACCCCTTGGGCTGTCTCGCGTTAAAATGTGTTATTCTTAAAATATACGGTGAACACACTGAGAGAAATCCATTATTCAGACAGCAGTATATTGTACAGTCCGAAGGAAAAAAAACTTCAAAATGAGTATGTAAGTTCATTGTGAAACGACGAAATCTTTTGCTCCAAAATAAGTGTGCAGGGGAGAACGCCGAGGTTTCTCCTGGCGTGATTCCTGACACTTAGACGTTATGTTGATTTCCTTGACTGTTGGGCGAAGTTTCACAATAAACTTACATGCTCATGTTGCAGTTTTTTTTTTTTTTTTTTTTTTTTTGCTGCGGTCTGTACAAACATACAAGATCCTTACGTTTACTAGAAATCAGTACGAAGCATACGTTATACATACGCTACATTCATACTGACCTTTTCATTCCTAGATGTTCCACCATGCCGTTGCAGGATGTCTGACATCTAACAGTCTTTCGTATATTGCATACGTATACGTAAGTACATATGGAAGCTATATATTACATACGTCAATCCGTATATGGGAACCTCACTGTCTATATACAGTTCTTTCGTTCGTACAGAAAGTACGTTTATTCGGAACACTTATACGAAAAGTACGTATAGAATATACCTTCTCAGTTATACGTTTGCTGTACGTTATCCAAAAATTAGAGGATTTACACATGTAATATACGATTTTAAGTGCGCCAAATACCTCTGTTTTCTCAGTGTATAATCTATAGTTATTATGTAATACTTTTAACTAATTAATTTAAGCTGTTTGCGATATAACTAATCAGTGACGAAACGCTTTGGTGCAAGCGGTTTCGGGTTTGATTCATGGGGGTTGGGGGGGCACACTGTCGGTGTAACACTTTTTTATTCCAGTCATCCTGAGTGAGCTTTTCCATGGATTTTCCTTATTCACACAAAATAAATACCGAGATAGTACCTAACACACAGCCCAGGCCGCTACAATCATTCCCCATCGCACTGTTCCTTACCCCTGTGCGGATAGTATGCTCAATCGAGGGACGTCATCCCACAAACGTAATGAGCTTATGCCGTAGATGTCGGTATTTTCCAGAAATATGCATAAACAAATAATTAAAAAAAAAAACTAATCTGTAAACTTTTGCTTTATATTCAACGAACTTAAAAAAGTTTGTTAGTGAATTTTTCATGTGTGTGTGTGTGTTGTTTGCCATTTTTGTTTTTCAATTTTGATCTCTCCATTCGATAGAGCATCAAAAACTAGAAATGATGGAATTTTTCATGTCACTCTTTCTGTTCCAGAGATATTGGCCAACAAATTTCGGATTTCAGAAGTCATATCTCGGGAATCGTAAGTCATAGAGAGATCATATTTTGCGAAGTTTTCAATTTTGAGTCCTCCATTTTGAGCATGTGTCTTCGTCAAACAACATATCGTAGAACGTTTTTAACAGAACTCTTAAACGAAACATTTGGAAAAAAAAAAAAATTAGTACTCGAGGAAATTATAAATGGACTGATATATTACAAGAATTGTTTAATAAGTATAATAATAAAGTACATAGAACAATTGATTTAAATCCAGTAGAAGTTAATAAGAAAAAAAAATAATGATTTTTAAGTTCGTTCTTGCAATTGTCTTGAAGCATTCTCAACTAATTTTATTTTATTTTTATTTATTTCTTAATTTATTTATGTGTTATTATTATTATTATTATTATTATTATTATTATTATTATTATTATTATTATTACTATTATTATTATTATTATTACTTACATGACCACTACATACATTTTCGGTGTTTCAATTACTTCTTGCATATGTGTTTGGTTTCAAGTATTCCTCTCAAATCCTCTAACAACCCTAGTTTGTTAACGAGTACTTTTTCTCTACTTGTTTTTATTAAAACGACTTTCGTCCAGTTGACATAAAGGAAAACTTCTCAGAGCTCATTTTTTTTCTTGAATTTCTTAAGGAAAACATAAATGCTTCCATTATATATACCCAATTTAATGGATAACCACATGGAACAAAAGGTTAGTCTCTCCTCTATAGCAATCATTGCTTCATTTCAATCGTTAACGTTTCTGACCCAGCACTGATGACGCATGGCCACTTGCAGTGAACTTCAGTGACTGTCAGTTGTTTGTCTGGGACAATGGGCCAAAGTAGAAATTTGGCAAAATGGTTAAAAAAAAAGGACGCTATATATACAGGGTGTATCAAAAAGAACTTCACAACTTTGAAAACTCAAATTGATCTATTCATTTATCTTACAGACATGGTTTTGGTATCATTTAGTAGCAAAACACATCGAATTTTGACTCACGTAGTACACTAGTTCGGAAACAAGCCACCGGGAGCGCTAGCGGCAGTTGGAACAAAGATGGCTGCCTTTGCTAGTCCCGAGCGTGCTAGCTGTGTGTTTTGGTTTGAAGAATCCAAGTTTGAGCAACTGTGCAAAGTAATTTTCGTGGAAAGTGTGGTGAAGGTATTCCCATTAGGCCTAGTACTTATCAGTGGGATAAGTGTTTTACTGATACTGGGTGTTTGGTCTTCAGTTCGTTCCCATAAGTCTGTAGATGTTACAGAGCAAGAAATCGACTTCAAATGGGATGTGTGTTGTATCGCCAACGGAAGCAGCCACATTGAACCTCTTTAAGTATAAAGTAAAATAACTTGAAGTATTTTGCTACAAAATGCCACCAAAACCATGACTGTAAGCTAAAGAAATAAATCAATATAAGCTTTCAAGTTTGTAAAGTGAATTTTGACACACCCTGTATTTCAGCTCATGGTGAATAGAAGCGTGCCCTCCAACTTGTCTACAAGCAATGTCTTAACACGTGTGTGAGTACCAAATAACGTCAAAATTGGTCACTGAACAGATATTCATCCAGAGGTACCTGCAACGTTTTTAACGTTTGGCTATGGAAAATCGTTTTCAAACCAGGCAAGAATTGTTATAGTACGTTGAGTTGATTTGATTTTGAATTTAACGTCCCGTTCAGTAGCGAGGCTATGAGACGTGGATCAACTGATTAACGTGGAATTCAAACCACATGAGCTCCCACTGGGAATCGAACCCTAGTCTCCCACGAAAAGGCGCGTATGCTCACCGCTTAGCCAAGGATATCTTGTTATAATACGTGAATTCAGGTCCATTCAAATCATGTCCAAAAGAATATTGCAAAGGGAGCTCAATGCAATGAACATCTGCAGTCGAGTAGCACGAGAAAGCATGAAGAGCACAGACACTGGATTTCGAACTGCGTACATGGAATACAGTAAGCCAAATCGCATTTTTTCTACATGTCAATATGATGCAAGGATTTAAATGTACCGAAAATTCACCTGCAGTGTATGGATGGTATAAATCAAGCTGCAGTAGATTATGTAATGGTGTAGGAACGTTTCCGTGCTAAGATTTGTGCTTACTCGTACACGTGAATATGAACGTAAACCAACATGCTTACTTGAACATTTCCAGTGACCAAATCCTGCAATTTCTCCAGTATACGCTTGATGCGTTTACAATGAACACTCAAATATCCCAAGATGATAGCTGTGTTTGGATTGTGCATGATTTAGGGAACATTTAGACACGTAGTTCCTGTATTCTGGCCTGCAGTGAACCTACACTTAAATCCAATTGGAAATCTGTAAAATTATTTAAAGTTTGTGAGTGAAAAGCTGGAATTGGCTTCTCCGCACGTTTCTGGAAACACGGGACTTATTGATGGGCATATCCATGCACGTCAGTGTGGTATATTTGAAACGCCCCTTAAGTATTCTCAAATCTTTGTGAAATTCTTAGTGTCGAAAAAGTGTATTGGAGGTATGTAACTACACTACAATTTACAGACTCGAATTTAGTTGTGGGACCGCGGTGGCTCAGTGATAGCCCTCCCCGCTTGTCTAGTCGCTAGCACGTGCGCCTTTGCTGTACGGGGTCCCGGGTTCGATTCTCAGCGGGAGAGCCCTTGTGAGTTTTAACTGTCCTCGATGTTTCTGTGTTCGTGTCCCTGTCATTCTTGGTGATTGAAAAGGAAGTTAAACGAATAAAGTTAGTAATAAGTAATTCAAGTATGTTACTGAGACACGTCCGCTGAGTCAGTTAGCTTTTTTTAAAAAAAGGTGGTAAAGCGTTCACCTCTGGTCACTGGTTCAATCCCAGCTCGCGCCAAGTGAACCTTATAGTGGACAAACACCGTGTGTGTGGATTTTGTCCCGTTTCCTCCCATTTCCTTCTTTCCACCATTTCATTCGTTTCTTATTATCACCGTCTTCTTTAGCTTATCCGTCATAATCGTGGGACGTAAACCTTAAAGATTTCGTTTCATTTCCTTACAGTGTGTCCAATATTGTTTAGATAATGTACTATATACTGGAGATATAACTAACTTAAGATGCAATTCCACTCTTGAGATGTAAATGAATAGTGGAAAAATGAAAACTAATTAAGCGAAAACTAATTAGATCAACAGAGGAAAATCACTGCTCCCAACGGGAACCTAACTCTGGGCCACACATTTTACCAATAGTAAATTATTATTATTATTATTATTATTATTATTATTATTATTATTATTATTATTATTATTATTATTATTATTATTATTATTATTATTATTATTATTATTATTGGTTTTATAATACTATCTGACATCTGTTACTCTCCTTTTCTTGTAGCTAACGAACCGTGCAAAGTAAACGAATTCGTAAAATATGCGTATAATACAGAATGAAGGATTTTATTGTGTTCCATTGTTATTAACTTGCAACACTAACAAGTGATCTTGTGTGGCTCGAGCGATTTCCTTGTTTCTGCAGAAGGTTTCTGGAGAAGTAATTCGAGCGATTTTACATAAAAGAAAGGGGCAGAAACAACTCGAATAGTTATTCACTGAAGAGAGGCCAGTGACGTCATGTGCCAAGAGTGAACCACAGCGAATGAGCTGCTTAAATTATTTCCTGTTAGTTGTTTCCTTTTTTTCCCTCTTTTGAGATGTGTGTTATTCCAATACAAGAAACACACAGCTCAGTCAACTCAACAACTGAACAACTTTCTCAAATGTTACAACCATTTCAGACTCATGTACAACTTTATTTATTTATTTATTTATTTATTTATTTATTGCTTCATTTCTCTCTCTCTCTCTCTCTCTCTCTCTCTCTCTCTCTATATATATATATATATATATATATATATATATATATATATATATATATATATATATTAGTTCAATAGCTTTCCTCACTAGACTTAAAAAGATGTATCACTTTCCTCGATTCAACGAGTATATAAAGAAAACTGTAAACATATTTTAGAATTAAAAAGTATCCCAATTAGACAATTAATATTAAAAGAGGGTAAAATTAGTTTCAATAGGACTTTGTAGATATTTCCTTGTGATGGAGCAATATTTTATTTTGGTTTCAACGATTTTTTTACTGAATTCTCTGTATCTATCTGTCTGTCGGATTTTTTTTTTTTTTTTGCGATTTTTTTGAATTTTGAGCCGTCCATCAGATAGAGCATCAAAAACTCTTTGAGAAAGTGATGGGATTTTTCACATAACTCTTACCATTCCCAAAATATTGGCCAAAACGGCCAATTTCCAAAGATTTAAGGAGCCATATCTCGGGAACCATAACCTATAGAGAGATGGTATTGGTGTTGATCAATACCTAAGAGGATGGTCAATGTTTTGGTACCAAATAGCAACCGGTGGCCACTGGTTTGTTCTGTGGCCACCAGTTAATATCGGTACCAAAATATTCACCATCCTCTTGGGTATTAACACCAATATTATCTCTCTATGACTTACCGTTCACAAGATATTGGCCAAAAAAATAGTTCCGATTTCGAGAGATTTAGGGAGCCATATCTCGGGAACCGTAAGGCAAAGAGAGATGATATTTTGCTATTTTTTGCGAGAAACATAACAAGGTGAGGATAAAAAGATTTACTTTTGCATCTAGGTACAATCACAGTTATCCTTCCCGCTTCATATCTCTATCCTTTCTAAGTTCATTCTGGCAATGCTCATGGAGCATTCTCAACTGGGTTTTGTTTGGAGAGGATATCCAAGTATGTTAAGGAGGAAGAATATTCCTTGGCAACTTGAACTTTTGAGCTACCTTTAATAAACAAGTGATATTCAATTGTGGAAGGCTATAACTAACGGAAAGTACTCCCACTGCATTCCAAAATATACCTCCTTGAATATTAACTCTCAGATACAAAAATAGATTAAGGTTTACAATGATTTGATAAGAATGTTTAGACCAAAACTTCACGATCTATTGTACGATTTCAATTATTTTCCTTAAGGGAAAAAAACAAATACTGTTCGCATTATGAGGTCGAATTCTAATAGGATACCTCCAGTAGGAGTCAGAGGTGGCGTGGGTCAATGAATACTTGATCCATGACCCACTGATCCACCAAACATTGTGACCCACGACCCACCGTGACCCACCATGGCACACTGACCCATCACACCAAAACCCATCGTCATCAACTCTGATCCATGATCCACGCCCTCCTCTTCGCTGTGAAAACAGTTTACGTTTGTAATAAAACAAAGACAGTAATTACTTCCAGAGAATTATATTTCAATTTCGCATCACCCTTTCATAAAAGGTTTGACATTAAATTTTGCAAGTCCATCAAGGTTATCAGTGGCTAAAATTTAAAAAAAAAATAAAAAAAACATTCCGAGTAGCGTGTGACACAGGCGAATTATAATAGAGAAATTACACCTTCTAAAGCAGTCGATGGAACTAAATCGCTTCTGAAAATGTGCAATTAACTTGTATTTTGTTGATTAATGATATATAACTTATAATAGCAAGTAATTTCTTTTGTAGCTAATACGAAAAGAAAAACTCTTTAAAGAATGTTGAACCACACAGGATTTTGAAAACCTACATAATGAAAAGCGATTTTGTCACATATAAAATATCTCCAGTGTATACAGAAAAAAAAAAAAAAAACAAGTTGTTCGTTGAGCAAAATGTCTAGTGCAACATGACTCCCGAGACAAAAGGTGCAATTGAATTCTAGTTCCCGAGAGTATATACACTAAGTAATTGAAGTACCCAGCAATCCAGCATTTTGTTTGTTTTAATTTTTCACCCTGTGGTCACGATATTTAACTTAATGGAGACTAGTTTACCGTTGGGTATCTAATCTCGATAGGCATACATAAAGTAATGTTGGACAAGGTTAACTGGAGATCTTATCTATTAGCCGCGAGATGTGAACTACAGAGAAAGAAATTAAATGGTAATAGACAATGTTATGTCGGTTGTTTTACTCTCACACAGATTCTCTCCAAGACAAGCATGTAAATGTCTAAAAAAAAAAAAAAAACGAATTTGAATATCGCTGTAGATTTTCCTACTGCTTTTCACTCAGTTTCTTTACGCGAATACTGGAAGTTCTGACCCTGGTCAACCTTCTTCTGAATTTTTGTCCATGTTTCATTTTATACTTGTATTCCGAGTAAAATGGTTTCACAGTTACTGTCTGGAAATTTGTCAATAAATTGCGCCTAAGTAAACGTTTTTTAAAGCATATGTTTCTACTCCCTATAATATAGACTTTACTTACTACGAGATTATACTGTAGAACTGTTGTTCCTTAATTTAAGTCTATTTAAATATTGTTGGAGCATTATGCATATTACTGAATAAGCTACCTGAGTAAGAACGAAGTGGTAAACTCAAAATTACTGTAGAAACCAGCATGTTATGTGCTGACCACATATCAACTGGTTAAACCTGAAACATCTGGCTAGCCACATAGCCCAAGAGTGTTATTGTAAAATTATTATTTGACTATTGCATTATTATGAGTAATATTTGTCGTTGTTGTGTCCTTTATGTGGGAGATGTTTCCGTATCAACGTACGTAATACGTGTTTGTCATTGGTCAATTGTAACTGTTGAAATTATAGGATATACAAATCTTCTGCGATTTAAAGGTGCAAAGCTTTTTTGTCTATTTGTTTGAGGTTTTATGCCAGTCGTTGGCATGCAGATTATAGTTGGAGTAAAGCTATATTGTAGAGCAGTCGATTCTAACTGAACGAAGTGTGAAGTAAGGGCATGGAGAAACAGTAAGAACAAACAACGGTTGGGGTGAAGCATTTTATAATAATTAAGAAATATTGACAGTGTACGGGTAGTCATGAACAAAAGACCAACTCTGCGATCAATGTTATTCTTTGCCTGGCATCACTGCTTAAATAGCATATATATTGTTTCTACTGGTTCTTATAAAAGATGCGTTCAAGTTCCAATGCACCCTCTTTTTAAGTACCGTGAGAAGAAGGGAAGATGCAGTTCATCTTAAAATACATGGACAGTTGGATATTAATTGTGTATTTGTGATATACAAAGTAGCATTGTACAGTTCGAAGCATAGAAAATGTTACAAAATTGTAAATCCAAATTGGGAGCAAACTCCTGAGCCGTGTTCTTATGCATTCCGAAATACACTTCTCATCGACCAAGTACTCCCGATATTCTACCCAACTCACCCCCCTCCTCCACCTCTCATTGTCTAAAGCTGTGTGTGACGTAATGTACTCTTTCCATTCAGACGAAAAAAAAAAACAGGAACCAGTTTACAAGATTTATCGCTCTAAAGCCGTCTCTTATGAAATTCAATCTTTAAGTTTTCCGTCCCACGATTATGCGGGGAGGATAAAGGAGACAATGACGATAAGCAATGAAGGAAGTGGTGGAATGAAAAATTGGAAGGAAACGGGAGATCACACACTCACGGTGTTTATCCACCTCAAAGTTTACTTGGTGCGAGCTGGGATCGAACATTTTTTTATTATATTACTACACATTTGATCAAACAATATGAATTTCTCGAACTCGAAGGAGGGAGTAATTACACCATTCTGTCCTGCGAAAATGACGACACCTGGAAAATTTGATTGCAATTACTGACAAGAAATGATTAACACTTACGTCTGTCAGTAATTTTTAGAGCTCTGCACCCGCATTACAGACTTTGGGAAGCACAAAACTTACTGCCATGATTAACAATTTCCATAGAATTCACAAGGAGCATCTTCCTAGGTTGATGTGATATGCAGCCTTTGAAGAAGGGAAACAATGTAAATAAGGGTGTTTATGAATCTATGGGATCATTTTGTGACGTTTTGTTTTATCCTCGCTCTAGAAAAGCATTTTAGAACAAACGAATGAAAAAGACGGTTTTAGAGTGATAAACCTTGAATAGTATTGGCGACACCCTATCGAAGTTTGGACTTTGACCCCGACCTTTGTGACGTCATAGGTCAAAGGTCAATGACCTTGGCCCGGGGTCAATGACCTAGGGGTACCTAGGACCACCCCCTCTAAATTTTGGCAGGGGTACCATGGCCCACCCCCTAAATTTTGGCAGGGGTACGTAGGACCACCCCCTTAAATTTTGGAAATTGCCAAATCTAAAAATTTGGTGTGGTAGCCTAGGACCATAGTATGTACCTCTATCAGTATTGGGTGTCTATGTCGTTCCCTTTCATGTGTAAAAAATTGCCAAAAAGTCAAATTTCGGGGGTTTTTGACCTAATTTATCCCCTTGGATGAGGTATTATTACCCTATATGGTTATATGGGCGTATACAGGGGTCCATTCCCTTTCATAAGACATGGGTATATTAATGCAACCCTTGAAAAATTTGGGAGGGGTACCTTGGCCCACCCCTTAAATTTTGGAAATTGCCAAATCTAAAAATTTGGTATGGTAGCCTAGGACCACAGTATGTACCTCTATCAGTATTGGGGGTCAATGTCGTTCCCTTTCATGGGTAAAAAATTGCCAAAAATTCACATTTCGGAGGTTTTTGACCTAATTTATCCCCTTGGATGAGGTGTTATTACCCTATATAGTTATATGGGCGTATACAGGGGTCCATTACCTTTCATAAGACATGGGTATATTAATGCACCCATTGAAAAATTTGGGAGGGGTACCTTGGCCCACCCCTTAAATTTTGGAAATTGCCCAATTTAAACATTTGGTATTATAGTATAGGACCATAATATGTATTATGATAAATTTGGATGGTCCACCTCGTTCCCTTTTAGGGGTACCAAATTGCCAAAATATAAACGTAAGCAATACGTAGTACCACGTGTTTGGTTTTGACCTAATTTATCCCCTTGGATGAGGTCCTATTACCTTATATGTTTATATGAGCGTATACAGGAGTCTATTACCTTTCATAAGACATGGATATATTGGTGCACCCCCGGGAGGGGTACCTTGGCCCACCCCTTCAATTTTAGAAATTGCCCAATTTAAACATTTGGTATAATAGTATAGAGCCCTAGTATGTATCACTATAAATTTGGGTGGTCCACCTTGTTCCCTTTCATGGGTACACAATTGCCAAATTTTAGTACAACCACGTGTTTGGTCTTTTGACCTAATTTATCACCTTTGATGAGGTGTTATTATCCTATATCGTTATATGGGCGTATACAGGGGTTCATTACCTTTCATAAGATATAGGTATATTAATGCACCCCCAGGAGGGGTACCTTGGACCACCCTTTAATTTTGGAAATTGCCCAATTTAAACATTCGGTATAATAGTATAGGACCCTAATATATATTAATATAATTTCGTTCCCTTTTAGGGGTACAAAATTGCCAAAATATAAATGTAAGCAATACGTTGTACCACGTGTTTTGTTTTTTTACCTAATCTATTCCATTGGACGAGGTCCTATTACCTTATACGTTATATGGTCACGTATGGGGATTCATTTCCTATCATAAGACATAGGTACATTTGTGCACCCGGGAGGGGTACTTTGACCCACCCCTTTAATTTTGGAAATTGTCCCTTTTATATGTTTGGTATTATAGTATAGGACCCTAATATAAATTACTATAAATTTTGGTGGTCCACCTCGTTCCCTTTCATGGGTACACAATTGCCAAATTTTAGTACAACCACGTGTTTGGTTTTGGCTCAATTTATCCCCTTGGATGAGGTCCTATTACCTTATATGGTTATATGGTCATGTATATATTGGTCCATTTCCTATTATAAGACATGGGTACATTGATGCACCCTTTAAATTTTTGGAAGGGGTACCATGGCCAACCCCTTAAATTTTGGAAATTTTCCAATTTGAGCATTCGATATCATAGTACATGCCTCAACATGTATCATGATAAATTTGGGTGGTCCACCTCGTTCCCTTTTAGGGGTACAAAATTGCCAAAATATAAACGTAAGCAATACGTTGTACCACGTGTTTGGTTTTTGGCCCAATTTCTCCCCTTTGATGAGGTTCTATTACCTTATATGGTTATATGGTCATGTATATGGGTTCATTTCCTATCATAAGACATGGGTACATTGACGCACCCTTTAAAAATTTGGAAGGGGTATCTTGGCTCATCCACTCGGTTTTAGAAATTTTTTAATATAAGCATTTGGTATCATAGTACAGGACTTCAATATGTACCACTATAAATTTGGATGGTCCACATCGTTCCCTTTCATGGGTAAAGAACTACCAAAAAATCAAATTTCGGAGGTTATTGACACCTATTTAGCACGTTATATGGGTATGTACAGAGGTTTATTACCTTTATATGTTTATGTTCCCTTTTAAATTTGGGAATTATCAAATAACAAAATTCGATAAACGTTTTCTAGGACCCATTGGTGTTCCTCTTATGACCAAATATTCAAAATTTAAAGGTTATTGACCGGCTTTATTATTGAATAAGTACAGGATTTATTACTTTTTCATAAGACACAGGTGTATTTGTGTACCAATCTTAAATTTTGGGAGGAGGTACATTTCTTATTGTCATATCAATAATTAGTAATTGGATAGTATCTCATTCATTGGGTAAATCATTGTCAAATATGAGTATGATCACGTGATCAGTTATTAACCTATGATGGGATTAGGAGTCCAGAACATTGGTACATTGAAACTTTGTAGGATAATTTGAGAATGCGTCATTGGTTTTGATTATTCCCGCCAAATATAAACGTAAGCAAGACGTTGTACCACGTGATTGTCCTTGATGAGGTAGTGTACAGGGATTCATTTCCTTTGTTGTGGTACTTCTTAAGTTTGAGTACACACACACTTCTAGAAAACAGTTGGTTCTACTCAGGTAAACAATTGACGGACATTATTGACCTTATTGAACATATAATGATATGATTAACTCTAAGACTTAGGTATATCAAGAGAAGTATTCTTTAAATTTGGGAATGGTGATAAACAGAATTTTAACATAAGGTGCGAAATTTGAAACAATACATTGAACTTTAGTCACAGCTCATAGTCTAAGATCATTGGTGGTGATTGATTTGAAATCTGATAGCTAACCTTATTGAATCTTATGACTCATAGACGAAAGGCAATACATGCTACAACACTGGCAAAGTTATTGTTAATGCAATTTGATTGGATGATCTCTATCTTTCCTGCAATCTGATTGGTTGATCACTATCTTTCGTGCAATCTGATAGGTTGATGAGTTTTAAATCTTTCTCTGCATTCAGTTTTGTTTTAACATTTAAAAAGTTTTTGAATTTTTTTTGTTTGAAACTTTGGTTTGAAATTTTTCGTTTAAAAATTTTTTGTTTGAAAATTTTCAAAATTTTGTTTGTTATTTTTTCGTTTGAAATTTTTGTTTGAAAATTTTTTTCGTTTGAAATTTTTTGTTTGAAAATTTTTGTTCGAAAATTTTGTTTAAAATTTTTTGTTTGAAATTTTTCGTTTCCAATTTTTTTTTGAATTTTTTTGTTTCAAAATTTTGTTTGAAAATTTTTTCGCTTCAAAATTTTGTTTGAATTTTTTTCGTTTGAAATTTTTTGTTTGAATTTTTTTTCGTTTCAAAATTTTGTTTCAAAGATTTTTGTTCTAAATTTTTGTTTCAAAGTTTGGTTTGACATTTTTAAAAGTTTGTGCACTCATTAGTAAAGAACCGGAACTGTTTAGAGCAAAAACATCTGGCAACATTGTGGTGCAATAGTACACGTCAGAACATGATAATGCAACGTCATCAGTTTTTCATCATATATAAGTATCGTTCGAGTTAGTATTCATGATAACATCATCATGGCTACTTGTCTGCAGTTTCTAAACACGCGTGATGTGATGAAATCATTTACCAAGATTACTGATTTACAACAGAATGTACCTTATAGAATCTTAGCTAGCCAAATGATCCCTACAAAGTTTGGATTAAGAATCGTAGTGAAGCTTGAAAATGATAAGAATATAATTTTACCAGCAAGATATTTACCCATGGAAGCATCAAAACAAGAAGAACTGCTGCGTTTCTTAAATTCTGGATCTGTATCTTTATGTTACAAAGGATTCTTGGGTCGAAGTCATCAACTTGAATTTAGTACACAGCCAGATTCGACAGCAATTGTGATGAAATCATGAATTCAAACGTCAGCACATTTCTTTCCAATGACGTCAGCCGTAGTTGTATGAATTTGGTTGGTCGGCATGACGTCAGCAACTGTGATGAAATCATGAATTCAAACGTCAGCACATTCCTTACCAATGACGTCAGCAATAACTATAAACCAGAAAATACATTGTCATCCCACGAAATCATTTGAGCAAGTGTTTTTCAGGAGGAAAGATGTGTACTTCTAACGATAAAGAGTTCATCTTCGCAAGCTATTATCCAATAAATATATTTCAAACAAAACATGTGATGATTGGTATCAGTGCTAGAACATTTGAACCTGTGATTCGATTGGGCAAAGCAGAACAATTTGGTGTACAACTGACCTGTGAAGAATGGCAAATATTATGTTCACGAATCGACCAAATGAACGATTATTTTCATGATGAGCTAAATGTGACCATAGTCAAATCATTAGGCTCAAATCATGAAGTGGTGCTGCGTACAGTCCTCGAAGAGAAGATGGTGCTGTTACGTAAAAAGAGTACATTTCATGTCCCTCGCAATATGATGTATCTAACACAAACGGAATGGAACAAATTCATCAGCGTATTTCAGTGTGTGAAACATGCAGTGGAAGTGTGCAACAAAACTAGTATATTCCTGAAAAAGTACTATTTTGAAAAATGTGTTATGCATATTGTACAACATGTATCTAGATATTGTGATGGTTGTCAACATCGTTCGTGGGTGCATACCTGTATTGATAAACAGTTTATTTGTGATCAAATGGACATTGAGTTTCCACCAATTGATATTGCAATAGACCTTAAAAGACTTCAACTGGAATTAAAATTATATGCTAAAGACAAACTAGTGCAAGAAGTTCAAAATACATTGTATCGACAATATTCAGAACCACTATCTGGTATGGATGTATGTGGAGTGTAATAAAATGATCCATTTCAATGAATTGTGTTTTTTCATTTCAAGTACAACCCCAGGTTCTGACGTGTACTATTGCACCACAATGTTGTCAAAGGTTTTTGCTCTAAACAGTTCCGGTTCTTTACTAATGGGTGCACAAACTTCTAAAAATGTCAAACCAAAATTTCAAACAAAAATTTAGAACAAAAATCTTTGAAACAAAATTTTGAAACGAAAAAAAATTCAAACAAAAAAATTTCAAACGAAAAAATTCAAACAAAATTTTGAAGCGAAAAAATTTTCAAACAAAATTTTGAAACAAAAAATTTCAAACAAAAAATTTGGAAACGAAAAATTTCAAACAAAAAATTTTAAACAAAAGTTTCGAACAAAAATTTTCAAACAAAAAATTTCAAACGAAAAAATTTTCAAACAAAAATTTCAAACGAAAAAATCCCAAACAAAATTTTGAAAATTTTCAAACAAAAAATTTTTAAAACGAAAAATTTCAAACCAAAGTTTCAAACAAAAAAAAATTCAAAAACTTTTTAAATGTTAAAACAAAACTGAATGCAGAAAAAGATTTAAAACATCAACCTATCAGATTGCACGAAAGATAGTGATCAACCAATCAGATTGCAGGAAAGATAGTGATCATCCAATCAAATTGCATTAACAATAACTTTGCTAGTGTCAGATTACATCACCTTATGATTAAATTTCAAACTGTTGTAGCATGTATTGCCTTTCGTCTATGAGTCATAAGATTCAATAAGGTTAGCTATCAGATTTCAAATCAATCACCATCAATGATCTTAGACTATGAGCTGTGACTAAAGTTCAATGTATTGTTTCAAATTTCGCACCTTATGTTAAAATTCTGTTTATTACCATTCCCAAATTTAAAGAATACTTCTCTTGATATACCTAAGTCTTAGAGTTAATCATATCATTATATGTTCAATAAGGTCAATAATGTCCGTCAATTGTTTACCTGAGTAGAACCAACTGTTTTCTAGAAGTGTGTGTGTACTCAAACTTAAGAAGTACCACAACAAAGGAAATGAATCCCTGTACACTACCTCATCAAGGACAATCACGTGGTACAACGTCTTGCTTACGTTTATATTTGGCGGGAATAATCAAAACCAATGACGTATTCTCAAATTATCCTACAAAGTTTCAATGTACCAATGTTCTGGACTCCTAATCCCATCATAGGTTAATAACTGATCACGTGATCATACTCATATTTGACAATGATTTACCCAATGAATGAGATACTATCCAATTACTAATTATTGATATGACAATAAGAAATGTACCTCCTCCCAAAATTTAAGATTGGTACACAAATACACCTGTGTCTTATGAAAAAGTAATAAATCCTTTACTTATTCAATAATAAAGCCGGTCAATAACCTTTAAATTTTGAATATTTGGTCATAAGAGGAACACCAATGGGTCCTAGAAAACGTTTATCGAATTTTGTTATTTGATAATTCCCAAATTTAAAAGGGAACATAAACATATAAAGGTAATAAAACTCTGTACATACCCATATAACGTGCTAAATAGGTGTCAATAACCTCCGAAATTTGATTTTTTGGTAGTTCTTTACCCATGAAAGGGAACGATGTGGACCATCCAAATTTATAGTGGTACATATTGAAGTCCTGTACTATGATACCAAATGCTTATATTAAAAAATTTCTAAAACCGAGTGGATGAGCCAAGATACTCCTCCCAAATTTTTAAAGGGTGCGTCAATGTACCCATGTCTTATGATAGGAAATGAACCCATATACATGACCATATAACCATATAAGGTAATAGAACCTCATCAAAGGGGAGAAATTGGGCCAAAAACCAAACACGTGGTACAACGTATTGCTTACGTTTATATTTTGGCAATTTTGTACCCCTAAAAGGGAACGAGGTGGACCACCCAAATTTATCATGATACATGTTGAGGCATGTACTATGATATCGAATGCTCAAATTGGAAAATTTCCAAAATTTAAGGGGTTGGCCATGGTACCCCTTCCAAAAATTTAAAGGGTGCATCAATGTACCCATGTCTTATAATAGGAAATGGACCAATATATACATGACCATATAACCATATAAGGTAATAGGACCTCATCCAAGGGGATAAATTGAGCCAAAACCAAACACGTGGTTGTACTAAAATTTGGCAATTGTGTACCCATGAAAGGGAACGAGGTGGACCACCAAAATTTATAGTAATTTATATTAGGGTCCTATACTATAATACCAAACATATAAAAGGGGCAATTTCCAAAATTAAAGGGGTGGGTCAAAGTACCCCTCCCGGGTGCACAAATGTACCTATGTCTTATGATAGGAAATGAATCCCCATACGTGACCATATAACGTATAAGGTAATAGGACCTCGTCCAATGGAATAGATTAGGTAAAAAAACAAAACACGTGGTACAACGTATTGCTTACATTTATATTTTGGCAATTTTGTACCCCTAAAAGGGAACGAAATTACATTAATATATATTAGGGTCCTATACTATTATACCGAATGTTTAAATTGGGCAATTTCCAAAATTAAAGGGTGGTCCAAGGTACCCCTCCTGGGGGTGCATTAATATACCTATATCTTATGAAAGGTAATGAACCCCTGTATACGCCCATATAACGATATAGGATAATAACACCTCATCAAAGGTGATAAATTAGGTCAAAAGACCAAACACGTGGTTGTACTAAAATTTGGCAATTGTGTACCCATGAAAGGGAACAAGGTGGACCACCCAAATTTATAGTGATACATACTAGGGCTCTATACTATTATACCAAATGTTTAAATTGGGCAATTTCTAAAATTGAAGGGGTGGGCCAAGGTACCCCTCCCGGGGGTGCACCAATATATCCATGTCTTATGAAAGGTAATAGACTCCTGTATACGCTCATATAAACATATAAGGTAATAGGACCTCATCCAAGGGGATAAATTAGGTCAAAACCAAACACGTGGTACTACGTATTGCTTACGTTTATATTTTGGCAATTTGGTACCCCTAAAAGGGAACGAGGTGGACCATCCAAATTTATCATAATACATATTATGGTCCTATACTATAATACCAAATGTTTAAATTGGGCAATTTCCAAAATTTAAGGGGTAGGCCAAGGTACCCCTCCCAAATTTTTCAATGGGTGCATTAATATACCCATGTCTTATGAAAGGTAATGGACCCCTGTATACGCCCATATAACTATATAGGGTAATAACACCTCATCCAAGGGGATAAATTAGGTCAAAAACCTCCGAAATGTGAATTTTTGGCAATTTTTTACCCATGAAAGGGAACGACATTGACCCCCAATACTGATAGAGGTACATACTGTGGTCCTAGGCTACCATACCAAATTTTTAGATTTGGCAATTTCCAAAATTTAAGGGGTGGGCCAAGGTACCCCTCCCAAATTTTTCAAGGGTTGCATTAATATACCCATGTCTTATGAAAGGGAATGGACCCCTGTATACGCCCATATAACCATATAGGGTAATAATACCTCATCCAAGGGGATAAATTAGGTCAAAAACCCCCGAAATTTGACTTTTTGGCAATTTTTTACACATGAAAGGGAACGACATAGACACCCAATACTGATAGAGGTACATACTATGGTCCTAGGCTACCACACCAAATTTTTAGATTTGGCAATTTCCAAAATTTAAGGGGGTGGTCCTACGTACCCCTGCCAAAATTTAGAGGGGGTGGTCGTAGGTACCGCTAGGTCATTGACCCCGGGCCAAGGTCATTGACCTTTGACCTATGACGTCACAAAGGTCGGGGTCAAAGTCCAAACTTCGATAGGGTGTCGCCAATACTACTCCTTGTAAACTGGTTCCCGTTTTTTTCGTCTGAATGGAAAGAGACTTTACGTTACATACCGCTTTAGATAAGGAGAAGTTGAGAAGGTGGGTGAGTTGGGTTGAATACAGGAAGTAACTAATCGATGAGAAGTGTATTTCGAAATGCATAAGAGCACGGTGCAAGAGTTTGTTCCTAAGTTGGACTTAAACTTTTTGTAACATTTTCTATGCTTCGAACTGTTCAATCTTCCTCGTACTTTCTAAAACTACTTCTAAATTGAGTAGCGTTTTTGATACTACAAATGGCGATAGTCAATGAGCTAGGAGCGACATTCCCTGCCTCCGTTTCGTGTGACTTGACAGCTATCATTATTTATCAACAACTCAGTGAGACATGTGGTGAAGGTTTAGAAGCTCGAGCGCCATGTGATAACGAGCAGAAACACGGTCAGTCATGGAAAGCAGGACTAATAATATTATTATGTAAGTGAAAGAAGTTGTTATGGAGGATTGCCGGGACCGATTCAGTTAGATAGGTGAAATATTGCTCCTAGACTTAGCATTTCAACGAGTTTCGTTGACACCATTCTGTATGAAAGCCTGAAAATACGAAGAAAAATCTTCAAGATGAGTTTTCTTAATACTGACGGTTGACCACAAAATTTCTTGGATAGCAACGTATCAATTGATGTCAACACATAATGCCTTGAATGCGATTTGTTTTTGTCAATTGTCACAACGGATGAGACATGGGCACCGCATTTTAATCTTGAAACGAAATTGCAGTCGTCAGAATACAATCAAACAGAGTACCCGGCACGAAAAAGATGAGGAGTTACCGCCAATACTCAGAAATTAATTGTAGGTATGTTTTAGGACAACGAAGAAGTAATTCCCACTCACGTATTGAGTTTCAGAGGGTACTACGGGGATAACTGCATCTTACAGATACGTTTTGAAGACAATTCCAAGCAAAACGATCCGAGAGAGTTGCTTAAGTGTTTTTCTATCAAAATAATGCACATGCTCATCTGCACTTCTATCTCAGAATCAGGCCCGCAACCAGCCACAGAGGTTTGGGGGGCCATGAATATGTTAGGGGGGCAAGTCATCAAAAATGCTCTTACAAATATCTAAATTGATTTTTGAATTAATAATAGAACTTTGTATTGAAGTCTGGATGAGCCAAGAAAAGTTTAGGAGGGACGGGCCCCCCCTATCCCCCCTCTGGTTGCAGGCCTGCTCAGAATGTTCTTTGTAACAGCACATTTTAAGTAAATTCTAATATTTCGTACTAAGTAGACCTTGATCCTAGCGATTCTAGGATATTACTGATAACGAAGAACACTCTCCGTGGATATTCATTTTGTAGTCATGCTGTTCCGGCATAATCAATTTTCCAGTGGTAAAAAAACCGCTAATGATGTGCTTTTGCTGCTCATGGAATCATGACGTCGATCTTGCAAGAACGTGTATGTCTTAAGAGAGATTACGTTAAATGACACAAGTTTCATCTTTCTTTAATAAGTAGTTTATTTCACAAGGAAGAAATATATGAGACCTTAGAATTTGAATGCACCCCATACTGCTTGTTGTGTGTACTGAGAAAGAGAGAAAAACGCTTTTAAGTCACAGTTAACCTAGTTTAAAATGATTGGTTTAGATTGGATTGCATCGATTTGTGTAAGATAACTTTTCGGCACCAAGATAATATGAGACGGAACTTCTGTTCAAAATGGGGATCAAATCTCTTATTTAGATTGAATCCAAGGAAAGTATCCGATTAAGACTCGAATCCTGGACCACGTACAAATAGGACGCGTATTAGGCCATGAGGAGTCACAACCAGCGACGCAACTAGGCTATTCGTCGGCCGGAGCAAGCACTCGCCTTAGAGCCCCCAATCCGACCAACCAAACCAAAACACGGGGAGTGATATTGTCACCTGATATTGTCATCACACAGTAATTCTCCTATTCCATTTTTTATTCCCCTCAAGTGGTGAAGTTTGATTTCAAAGTTGCAGAACATAATTTAATATTTAGTACAAGATAAAACACCAAGTTAATTAGTATTTAATTGCCAAATAATCTGAGAGTAGCATGTTTGACATATTCTTATAGTCTTATCATAATAATTACAAATCACAATGTCTTTGGAATTATGTCGGAATGTGCATATGTGTAAAGTGAATCAACAGCCTGTTGCTTTAGAATAGAAAATATTTAATTATGACAGTCAAGCTACTGTCTCGATTATTATACTCGAACATTTTGCAAATGTCTTAAATCGATGTAAGTTAAATGAAAACACAAAAAGCTGGAACTAAAATTTAACTTTGCGGGCTCTTTCGGGTGCATAGGTTTTTACAATGTCCTCAAGAAAAAAAAAAACAAAAAAAAAAAAAAAAAAAAAAACTTCAAAGCTAACTTATGTTCTATGGATATGATCCTAAGGTCGGTGATTCGTTGTTGTCCTGTTAAGTTTCCGAGGTATTTTCTTATGATCTTTAGTTTTCTAAAACTCCTTTCCTTACCTTATAGTGAAAATAAATATTTGCCTAGTTTTGCGCCCCCCGTTTGCCAATCTTAGTTACATCACTGGTCACAACTGATTAGTGTATATTTGGAACCATACAAGAATAAAGCAGGAGTCAAACACGGGTGTACTGCAATATATATAAGAGTGCTAACTATGAACTGAAGATAGAAAAAGGGGAGAATGAAAATGTATTATAATCACTGATCCAAGTCCTTGAGTGCGAAGATATGAAATCAAATTTATAGTTTAATTACCGATAATTATACTCCGACGCTATAGCAGACGGTAATGATGATAAAGAATGAAGTAGTGAAATGAATAAAGTAATAGAAACCGGGAGAACTCCGATAAATTACACACACACACACACACACAGTGTTTCTCCATCACAAATTCCTTTACCATAAGTTGGGATCGAACCAAGGACCTCAGGCAAAAAAAAACGTAAGCGTTCCACCGCTGAGCAACTGCAGTCCGCAACTTCTTACATGTGTCAGCTAAAGGATGTGTCAAATTGAATCAGTAGAACTCAAGACGATAACATAGTAACAGATACATTTTGATGTTGAAAGACAACATTCAACTGAACGAACACGAGTAAATTGTTGAGAATATACTTCCAGCGGTACGAGCTACTTTGACAATTTATCGAGGCAAGACGAATTGGAAACACTCCATGAAATGGGTTATTCTTGTTCTGTGCATTCACGTTTCCGGCCGAGATAGAAAAGCATTCATCACATCCGCTGATTTCCTTCATCCTAAGGAACCACCGAACTAAGGGAGATGAAAATGCGGGCTTTCAAAAAATAGAGAGGGAGTCAATTACGTTGCCATGGTGACGTATTTCTATCAATGTTTTTCTTTTTCAATGATTTTAAAAGAAAGAAGTGTG
Organism: Thermobia domestica; assembly: GCF_964235325.1. Classification (NCBI taxonomy): domain Eukaryota; kingdom Metazoa; phylum Arthropoda; class Insecta; order Zygentoma; family Lepismatidae; genus Thermobia; species Thermobia domestica. Next base: position 7,847,402 of record NC_137459.1, read on the forward strand.
TATGAAACATGGAAGCAAAAATTCATTATTTTCTCATTTTTGGTAGGTTGTATGAAAATAAAGCTACAAAAAGCTATAGTGCACACAGATGAAAGTTGCCACGAGTTTCAACACGAAGTACTTGAAAAATGAGAAAAAAACATCGAAATCTTCAGTTTTAAGTCCTTATCGTCATGCCCTTTATCCTAAAGGAGAAGCATAATTAATGCAAATGAATTAGTCATGAAAGGTTTGGTGGAACGAAAATGTGGAAGGAAACGAGAGATCTTTCAGAAAACCTACAGGTATGAAGTTGCCTACAAAACACTCACATTCCACAGGAGCAAACCAAGGACGCGTTGAACTAGAAGTTAGCATTTCCTTACTGAGCACCCTAGTTCATGAGACACTTATACGAGATTAGCAAAGTATAAAACAATACTGGAAAATTCATCTTTAACACTTTGATCGCCAGAGTATTTTTTATTTTTAATTTTCTTTCTTTTCTTTTCTTTTCTTTTTTTTCTTTTTTTTTTTTTTTTGTAAATTTTACTGTCAGCGTCAAATTGGTGTGTATCATAAATGATACACGAAACGTAGGTGCAACACTTGCTTGAAGAAAGGTACTGCTGCAATATGATTTTCCAGTGCCCTGACTACAGGCAATCCAAATGAAATCGACCAATTTCCAGGTTAAAAGTTGCTGACAAAATTTATTTATTTATTTTTATTTATTTTTTTTACCTAAGATTATACCACATTCAGGGAGTTGTAAATGGGTATTCATTTATTTTTTTTTATCCGCGCATGTTTGTTTGTAGCAGACATTTTGTATTTTGCCCGTGTTTGTATTTTGCACTTTTCAGAGGATTCCATTAAACGCTGTAACTTTCTAGGTTTTAAGATAATATGTTCAAACCAAAACTATGAAAGATAATGGAATTGACAACATTCTATGTTTTGTGGACATTGAGACGTACTTTAGAACGTCGGGGGAAAAGCTCTGAACATTGATGTTGGAAACTTAAAAATGACCTTTTTGGAATGCACATTTTGAAACGAAATAAATGAGACTCACCTTGAATTGTTTTGTCTACATAGAGACTAGCTAATAGACAACGTCCCAAACAAGTTTCAGATTTAAAAATCATATATTTGATTTTTTGGAAACTTTTAAACATTGGAAGTTTTCGAAAATCGTGTATTTTCACCATCAAATATCCCACGAAGGACGCAAGTGAAAATTCCAAATTTGCAGAAACTAGACTATAGTTGTGCAGTAACACGTGGATAAAATTGCATTACTGAGACTTGAGTAGTTTCTGAGTTACAAGTTGTTGCAATGATGTGAAATTCAAAATTTTAACAGCTGAACAGATGTTCAGGTTTTATGTTGATAGTAATTCAGGCATACAATTTATCTATGTTTCATCAGAATAAGTGAAGTCAAACAGCAAGAAATTCGAGATTTGCTACTTGTAAAAGAAATATCAATACCAGATCCTATCATAGATTTGTACCTCTGACGCAAACACAAATCAGATGTTATGAATTGTCACAACCAGACGAATTCACTGATTGCAGTACTTCATGATTCCAGAACATACCATGTTGTTTTGGCACCTAATGATACCGTAGTCTGTATTTACGACGAGAAATGACGGATTAGGACAGCGTTTCCCAACCGGTGTGCCGCGGCACACTGGTGCGCCGCGAATGGGCCGCTGGTGTGCCGCGAGGAAATCGAAACAAATTATTAATTCTATAGGAACCAAATTCCAAGATATAGGTAAAAATGTATATTTGTATTTCACTTTACTATGAACCTCTACTCTACTATAAATCTACAATTTTAAGTTTCATTTTTAATGTTGAAAAACGTTTTTTATCATTGTCATGACCATTATTGCTTCTTTATTGTTGCATACTATTTCGTAACTTGAAATTTCAACATATCATTCAATAAATTCAACAAAGCAAACATGCATACAAATTACATACATTTGTGTTTTAAAAAGTATTGGAGATTTGTTTATTTGTTCGTTATTTACTGATCTTCTCTTTTAGTGAAAGGTTAGATACAGTTTTCGAAAGAGAAAGTGGATTTTTAAAAACCCGAGTCCTACATTTCATTCCAATTGTTTTCTATTTTAAAATTAGAATGAAAAATAAGCATAATGATTTACCACGGGAAAAAAAAACAGTGTTCGAGCTTTCTTCTCTGTGAGAAGGAGATCAGTAATCACAGAAAAAACACCACGGTATTTTATATTTACAAATAATAATAGTAATAATTATATATATATATATATATATATATATATATATATAATATGGGTGTGCCGCGAGAATTCAAGTTACACCTGTAGTGTGCCGCAACTTGAAAAAGGTTGGGAAACGCTGGATTAGGAGAATGTAAGACATCAGTCAGGACGATCTTTATGCTCACTTTTTCCATCCTCATGGCCCAAGAACCTCTTTTAAACTACCTACGAATGACAAGGTGTGGGTGCCAATCACTAAGGTTCTCCGGAAACTCACACCCACAAAGTTCACAATTCCCACAGGTCGTACTTTCAATATCAGTATCAAACCCTGTACACAAATTAGTCAACTATTTACCTCACTGACGTCTTAACAGCAACGCTACAAACAGAAAAGAAATAACAGACGCGTATCGTTTTTTTGTACAAGATAAAATTCATAAATTGTACACAATTTAACAATTTAACAATACTGGTTTTAGGCTGGGCTGGTTTTAGGCTATTCACTTTGCTGGTAGAACTGAGGTTTGGGGAGGGAGAGGGGGTATTAAAATAAATAAAACTTAATAACTCCTAAACCTCTCAACTGATCATGATCAAATTTTCAACATAGATGAGATTCAGGTCTGGAATCGTTTCTATGATTTAAATTTGACGGAGCAACGTAGGGGAGGAGAAGGAAGGGGAGATATATAAAAATTGATTTATATAAGACTGAAAGTTACTATTTTTGTAACTTAATAACTCCTGAACTATCCGACCGATCTCAATCAAATTTTCAAGATACATGAGGTTCGCATCTGGAAAAAATTTTTGTAATTTCATTTTAACGGTAGATCCTAGGGAGGGGGAGGAAGGGGGAGGGACAAAGACGTATAAATAAAAACTAATAAAACCTAATAACTTTTGAACCACCCAACCAATCTCGATCACATTTGCAACATATATGAAGGCCGGACCTCGGTTGTTTCTTTATCCTTTCACTTTGACGAGCCAACCTAGGGGACTGGGAGGGGGGAGATATACGTAAAAAAAATAAATTAAAATGACTGCATTTGTGACTTCATCACTCTTGAACCACCCGACCGATCTCAATCAAATTTTCAACATACAGGGACAGGGATTACTTTAGGTTATTCACTTTGACGATGCAACGTTGGGGAGGGGGAGGAGAAAACAAAATTTAAAAAAAAATCAAGAATAACCGATATTAGTGTTGAATCCATGGTTTTTGGGGCGATGAGACAAACAGGGACACTTCTGATGATATTTCAATATACGTTCAGCCCTGATAGTTGGGGAGGAGGAGGATACAACAGAAGGGAGGGGGATAAACATTTAAAAATGATAGAAAATGACTAATATTAGTGTAGAATCCATTGTGTTAGGAGTAGCTGAGATTAACAGTGACTATTCTGATACCGTGTGCCGCAGCACGGAGGAGGGGGAGGGGGAGCTATATATAATAATAATAATCGAAAATGACCAATATTAGTGTCTAATCCACAGTTTTCGGTATCATTCAGATGAACAGTGACATTTCCGATCCGGTTTAAATCCAAAATTAGCCCCGCCACTTGGGAGATGGGGGAAAGTGATATATAAAAGTGCTCGAAAATTGACACTATCAGCGTTGAATTTATAGTTTTCTATGTCGCTTAGATAAACAGTAATACTTTTGATCTCGTTTAAATTCAAATTCAACCCCGCAACTTGGGGAAAGGGGAGGTAGAGAGATTGAAAAATGATCAAAAATGACCGATATTAGTGCTGAGTCCACAATTTTTGGAGTCGCTGAGATGAACAGTGACAATTTCAATGCCATGGCTCACAACATGAGGAACAAGAAATGACCAATATTAGTGTCGAATCCATGGTTTTCGGGATCGCCGAGATGATCAATGATCTCTCCGATGCTGTTTAAATCGATGCCATTAAAAACGAAAACAGCGTATTTCACGGGTACTAAACACACGAGATACGGAGTTCTGCATTTGAATTTTCATTTCAACTCAGCAAAACGGGTAATATATGCTAGTAAATAAGTAAATATAGTTTATATACTTTTATTTTATTTAAAAAAAAAGATAAATAAAAATGGAAGAAGGAGACCAAAATACCCAACGAAAGTTGGATATCCAAATTTCCTATATTATACATGACGATAACTAGTTAATGAGAAATCAGTGCCTTCCAGACTACCACATTAGATTTGATGATAATTATTTAAGGATAAATCAGCACTCTCCACATTTTACAGATTTTTATATTTTACTATCTGAAATACCAATTCTTTGCATGGATAAGATAACATATCTATGTAAACAAACTGCGCTACGAAAGGAAAAATATCGGTCATTTTCTACTACTTTTATATCTCCCGTTAAACGCCCACTGAGACTCCCTGGTGCAAATTTTGAAAAGAAAACGTCTCCGGGAACCAGGCGATGGGGTCTGTATTTGGAAGTCAACGCCTGTGGGCGACCAAGACCTGTGGGCACCATTCATCTCAGCGACCGAGAAAACTATGGATTTGACACTAATATGTGTCATTTTGAATTATTTTTACATTTCTCGGTATCCTTTCCGGTGACCCCTGGCCTGCAGCCTAATGACGTGAATTTGGAAGTTAATGCGATCACCATTGCTCTCAGCGACCGCGAAAACTATGGATTTGACACTAATATCGGTAATTTTCTACTACTTTTCATGTCCCGGTAAACGCCAACCCCAAGACCCCCCTGGTTGGAATTTTGAAGAGAACGCTTCGCCTGTTCTGTGGCCTGTACCCGTGACCAAAATTTGCTAACTCTCGGTCTACTTGTGTAGTCCCTAGACTACACACAGTCATTCAGACAGACAGACACACAAACAAACTCTTTATTTATATTAGATTTAATAAAGGGAATTTGTTACTCGAAAATTCCTATATACTATATTGACATTTTAGATTATTTCCAAGCCAAACATTAAAACTGCCTACGTTCAGTTACCAGAATATTGTCTCTACAAGAATGGCAGATGGTCTATTTCATTAGCAAGCATCTATATGCACTTAGAATCATATAATAACAGCACTCTGTATGTGTCTTTAAAAACTTCTAAAAACATGAAATTATAATTAGAAACAAAAGAAAAAATCGTTATTGAGCACGAACTAAAACGCTCTCCGTTGTCCGGATATTTTAAATTAGGCGTAAGGGAAAAAAATAATGAGCCGTAAAAAAAAACTTCAACGCCACAATAGAGTTTTTAATTAATCCGTAATGGAGAAATGGGTGGATACATTAGATTTCAGTGATTCTTAATTAAGAGTTTCCTCGTTCCGTGCAATTAGAACTTTGCTGAAGTTTCATTGTACCTGTAAATTAAGTAGATAACACAATTGGACCACTCCCTTAGTTGGGAAGAGCGTACATCAAGTAGAATCATTTCTTCAAAGATTAGAATAGAACAAAGCATATGATTCAAACTTTCGTTTTTCAATTTTTTTTTTATTTTGCGTCAGAATTCAATTATCTATTTCCCTCTCAATCCAGTAATTCTTGAAATTTCTTTCATAAATTCACGAAATAGAACTTATCAATTGTTATACAGGGGTAGGACAAAAAAAATCTAAAACGTTTGCAAAAGTGTGAAAATCATACCTAGTATGGTGCGGGGGCACCTTTTGTGTCCGAAACTGCTTGGATCCGACGTGGAATGGACGTATACAGCTCCTGAATCGTGGTGTGTGGAATTTTGTACCATTGTTCCTTCAAAACATGCTCCAGTTCCTTAAGAGATGCTGGCGGAGGGTAATGAGACCAAACACGCCTTTCTAACTCAGACCACAATGGCTCAATGATGTTCAGATCTGGTGATTGTGGGACCCAGGGGAGGTGTGATAGCTCCTGGTCATGCTCCTCAAACCATGATTTCACCGTTTTTGCAGCGTGACAGGGTGTCAAATCATCTTGGTAGTCGTCATCACCATCAGGGAACAATATTTGGGCCATGGGTAGAACCTGGTCCCTCAAAATGGCCTCATACGCCTTAACATTCATCATTTCATGCATGGCTATGATGAAACCTGCAGAAAACCAAGATATCACTGCCCATAGTGTAACAGAACCACCCCCATGCTTTACAGTTGGGAGCAGAGAGTCTGTATCATAAGCCTGCGACGGTGTTCTCCATACGTAAACACGACCGGTAGTTGGAAACAAGGTGAAGGTCGATTCATCGGACCACATTACATGTTTCCACTGCTCATGAGTCCACGCCTTGTGGTCCTTGCACCACTGAATACATCTCTTTGCATTTACTGTTGTGACCAGTGGTTTGGCGATAGTGGCCCTGCCATGAATTTTCATTTTATGAAGTTCCCGTCGCACTGTTTTCGATGAAACCGGGTTCTGTAGGCCGGAATTGAGTTCAGACGTAATTTTCATTGCAGTGGTCTTCTTTTTAGCTGCTACAATTTGTTTTAATGTCCTCCCGTTCCTATCTGACATGATTGTCTTTCGACCACTATTGTGCTTTGCAGACGTTGTTTGCCCACGAATTGTGAAATGAAATGAAATTTTGAGTTTTACGTCCCACGGTTATGCCGGTTAGGTTAAAGGAGACGGTGATAATGAGTAATGAATGAAATGGTGGAATGAAGAAAGTGGGACGAAACGGGAGAACCCCGAGAAAACCCACGCACACGGTGTTTGTCCACCACAAAGTTCACTTGGCGGGAGCAGGGTTTGAACCCGGCCCACGAATTGTGTATGCCCTCGTGACATTGGACACAGTGCCTTTCGATACCCCCACAATGTTCGCCGCTGTTGCCACTGAAGCTCCAACCAATGATCATGTCTCTTTGGAAGCCTTTCAAGTCGCCCATTTTACCGCACCATTTTCGCATCAGGACATTCGCAGGTGAACTGGTTATTGCTGACATAAAAGGAAGGCCCACATGACACATTGAAAACAAAAAGAATGATCGGCAACCGCATCACGTGTTGTACAGTGGAGGGCCAAATTTACGTGTCCTGTATGAAGTTGTTTTAGATTTTTTTTTCTCTATCCCCTGTATTAGCAAGATTTAACTGCTGATATTTTCTTCTATTAAATCTTTCGGGATTTATGGTGTATATTTCTAAAACACTCATTTAACATGTACTACTGCTGTATCTGTTTATTGTTCAGTCGTAAATGCATCACGAAACAGGTCACATGTGTTTTGGAAAGAAGCTCGTCAAGGTAGTGGGGGTGATAACGTCATCTGTTTGGCCTTCAAGAGTACGATTGCAAAAAGCTTATTTTGTTCTTTTGCAAATGCTGTCTGAGAGGTTTTATTGGATCCAAGAACACACATATATAGATATTGTCGGCATGACCATCAGTCAGAGTACACGTGTTATGGCTTTTTCCCTCCTTTATCTCTCCTTTCCCTTATCACTCTTTATTTTGATTTAAAAGGCACTGGCCTTCAGTTTAAAATCCACTCCCTATATAAACACATACTTATAGAAAGGAAGCAGGTTCTTCTGTTTGCGGTAAAATGTAAACGATAAAGAATTTTTTTTTTTATGTTTTATTAGTCACCGCCTCAAGGATTTTTTTCTCGTTTTACTTTTTCGCAATATCTAATGTTCTATTTTTTTGTTATACCTAAAGGAAGTATTTTCCCCCTCCTTAGCATTCAAGATATCAGATTGATATTTTGCACACTCATTGCGTACACCACTTAGTATTTTTAAGGTGGTTTTGAGATATGTACGTTAAACACAGGGCCAATGCAGAGGGCCTAAACTTTTGGAAAAGGGACTTTTCAGAAAAAAAATATTTTCCTTGAATTCCCCTTTTCAGGTATATGATACAGACATGAGAATGGTACCGTTCGGAAGGTTCCTTTTCTTCTGAACAGAATGAGGTAAGAACCAAAATCTCAAGATAAATAGTGATGATGTAGAAGCTGCTTCTTTAAAAGTTTTAAAGCCCCAAAAGAGTTAAATAATTACCTTCTACAATTACGGGTCATGTGGACCGTATTGTTTTATTTATTTATTTATTACATTTCACTTTTATAATTTTTAACCTCTTACAAGGCTTTACTATTTAAAATAAAGAAGACAAATATAAATGAAGTAAACATGAAATATTGTTCTGGTCGGAATTTGAGCTCACCAGCACCAGTCTTATAATCACCAGATGAATACATTAGACCACTCTGCTATCCCACCCGGAAGGTGATTCTCGTCTTGATTCATTGTCAGGACATGCAAAGGCTATTTAATATTTCAACCTGTTAAGCCAACACAGGACAACCAGGTAAGATGACAAAACGGGAATAAGACAAAGCTGTTCACTGAACGTCATTCACCCTCCACACTAATAGAAGTACTCTTCCACGCTATCGTCCTGGAATAGCAAGTGTGAAAGAATATTGAGTGCAACCGATGCCTACTTCGTAGTGTAATTCGATTTCTTCAGGCTTCACCAACTGTAAACTTCGTGTCATAATTCGATCTCTTCAGGCGTCACCAAATGTGAACTTCGTGGCGTAATTCGATCTCTTCCGGCGTCACCAAGTGTGAACTTCGTGGTGTAACTCGACTTCTCCAGGCAGCCACTGGAGTTTCCAGAAATTTCATGATCAAACAGTTCAGATTTTGATTTGATTTTCGATTTACCGTCTATTTCAGCAGCGAGGCTATAAGAGATGTGTACCTACAGTTCAACGTGGATCTGAACCACATGAACTTCACCGGGAATTAAACCCGCGTCTCTCACGCAAGAGGCGTGTACATTAATCGCTTATCCACGAAAAGTTCATGAAACAGTTCAGAAATCACAATCTATGCCTTTCACCAACCACATGTGGATGTCGGTATGTCATTCTTTGAAATCTGGAAATCACTCCTGCAAGAAACATTCGCTTGTAGATTTCCCGCCATAGTACTTAATCATTCAACAGTGAGTAGCGGCTGTTTATGGCCTTCCGCCTTGAGAAATCGAATTACCTCACGCAGTTAACACTAAAGACACTTCGATTCCACTCGATATCAGGCTTGCAACCATACGATAGTTTATTGTGATAAACAATATCAGGCTTGCAACCATACTATAATTTTTTGTGATAAACGATATCAGGCTTGCAACCATACGATAATTTATTGTGATAAACGATATCCGGTAGTTGCCACGAGACGAGACGAGACGTCTCGTGAAATGTTTCATCTCGGCTCGTGTCTCGGAAATCAAAACGCTGGCGGGAATGGCCAAGATTGAAATTGTCAGTGGTCATATAGATTGCAAAAGGAAAATCCCCTTTGTGAGAAAACATGTTGAAAAGCCTTCATAGAAAAATGTCCTCTGTCTATTGAATCAAACAATCGTGATACGTGAGCTTCCAAGAATATCATCCTTAATGTCTTGTCCCCAATTCCCCTTGTTGTAAACTGAGGAATTCTCATTTTTTTTCATTTCAGGCTGGAATGATGACAAACAAAGCAACGACAGGGAAGATTTTTACAAGGTCAAGAAACCGAACTACCACCACTATCTATTCAATTTGAAAACTGGGTAAAGTCTACACTCATTACAGGCTGTAGTTGAAAGTTCTGGCTGAGATGGCGGATGAGAACAGAACTACACTTGTCTTTATTCTCTGGTGGCGGTATTCTTTTTGCTATATGAACCGAAAACGGCAATTGAAGTATGTCATCTTGCAACTAAAATTTTGTCTTCTCTCTCTCTCTCTCTCTCTCTCTCTCTCTCTTACACACACACACACACACACACATAAACACACCTAGAAAAACACTTTTACCATTTTACCAATCGCTCGCTTATTATACAGCAGTCATGTAAAATTCACCTCTTCGTTTGGAAGGCGGATGAAGGACAAAGAAAGCAAAGATATTCTCGACGAACCCTTCAAATTGTTTCCTTTCAGCAAATTTAAGATACCAATAATAACACTTTAAGTGAAGAGGTTTTACAGGGGGACCTTCGTTTTGTTACGCGGAAATGTTTGATCTGACCAGAGTGCGAAATTGCCCTCTGCTTCCATGTTGAGAGGAAGGGAATACTTCCCTTTCCTAGTGAATGCAATATTCATTAGGACCTGAATTATCTTCAGAAATGGTTTCTTGCAGAGTGTAAAGAACATTTGGTATAATATTCATGGAACTCCGTTGAAAGCAGAAAATATCATCAGAATGATCAAAATTCGAACATTGAAGAACATAATTAACAGAAAAGAAATAGGATACCCAAACCATATTTTTAAACCTGCTATAAAATGTATATCCTATATTTTTACTAATTAATTACTCCCATGAAATTATCCTGGGGAGGATATTCTCTCCATTTTTTTCCAGACTGAAATCCTTTTATCCCGTACTATTTTCCCCCTGACACAATACGAAAAAACAAATGCTGTTAAAATCCATACATATGATCCTTCTAGGACTCAACCCGGGGCCTTCATGCCGATGGTCTATCGCCGCAGACCGCTCGGCTTGGTATGAAGATGTATGTTGTATGATTGCGAATAGATCACGACAATATAAGAAACTTTAATCCAAAATGGCCACCCAAAAATAAACTTTTTAAGACCACTAGCTAATCTGGGTGTACTGCCATGAGTTTGTTACACAAACGGGGCAACCACCACATAGTAGCACACATCCCGCGGTTATGGGAACAGATTTGAACTATGAAGGTGAAGACTGGCCCCAAGCATTCTTTCGTCCGATATGTCGTTCAGATCCCATTACTATGGCACTTCAAGTAGAGCTTGCTGTGCAGTAACATATAAAATCTCAATCACTTACTTTCTATTACTCAATAAAATTATTTGGTTTCGATTGGTATGGGTTAACACTGTGAAACCTAAAGGCTGGAATATATGCAATCAAAGTGTACACACATATCTATCTCTCTATGTATCTATACATTTTTCCATCTCTCTCTCTCTCTCTCACACACACACACACTATATATATACAGACACTATAAAACAAGTGGGCTGATAGTATACGATAGTGTCGGGGATGGTGACACCTTTACATCGAACTTTGCTTGTCGTGTAAACATTATTTGACATTAGTGTCTTCATCTTCGACGTACCTATGAGCAATTTACTGTATATTTGTGTATTGAAACTGTTGAAACAAATTTCAATGTTTCAGAATGTAAAAAAAAAAAAAAAAAAAAAAGCCAGGGTCGAGAAGCCTCAGACAACTAACAGCAGAGATATATTATCTTGTAAACTATTTGTCCTTGCCTTGTGAGCTTATTTGAATTTATTTTTAAGACCTTTAGGCAACTTTGGCCGAATGGATGATGATGGGAAAATTAGTGGAATGAAGAAAGTGGTAAGATACTAGACAACTTCGAGAAAACACACACATTCGAAAAATGAAATGAAATCTTTGAGTTTTACGTCCCACGATTATGCCGGTTAGGCTAAAGGAGACAGCGATGATGAGTAATGACTGAAATGGTGGAATGAAGAAAGTGGGAAGAGACGGGAGAACCCCGAGAAAACCCACGCACACGGTGTTTGTCCACCACAAAGTTCACTTGGCGAGGGCTGAGATCGAACCCCAAGCACCAGAGGTGAACGCTCTACCACTGAGCAACCGCGGTCCCCAAACACATTCAATGTTTGTCCACCACAAAGCTCACATGGCACTAACCGAGATCAAACCGAGTACCACATACAGCAGAGGTGAAGGCTTCACGGTGTAGCTACCGTGACATTTCTTGTCTTGTGAGTTCTGGTAATACTTGTAACTTAGTTGTATTCTTATTAGCATGGTGAAGCCTGCTACATTTTACTTTCGTTCCCATGGTATGCTAACATTTTTACGAGACAAGACGAGACAAACGATACGAGACGAGACAGGACAGAACCTCTCGAGAGGAGACACGAGACGGGACGAGCACATTTTTTAAAGACAAGACACGAGACAAGACATACTTTGCACGAGACGAGACGAGACAGCCTGAAGTTTCGTCTCGTCTCGTCTCGTGGAAACACTAATATCAGGCTTGCAACCACAAGATAATTTATTGTTATAAACAATACCAGGCTTGCAACCATACGATAATTTGTTGTGATAAACGATATCAGGCTTGCAACCATAAGATAATTTATTGTGATAAACGATAATTTAATCCTTAGTGCTATATACGATAATGCTCTTGCGATAACAGGTGAATATACGATAATTCAAGAATGCACACTTTATTATTATTATTATTATTATTTGCAGCTTCTGAATGTGCAAATAAATTATAGGTGGGCATTAAATAATTATAAAACACACACACTGAGGTTTCTAACAGCCATTCCTGCTAAAGTAAATTAATAACGATTTGACAATTGGGAAATGGTAATCCTGCATTTATTCTTTAAACTTAATTGTTCTTTTCCAGAGTAGTGTTAATGATAATTTTTTTAAAAAAATGCGAGGATAGTGACTTTGACTTGGAATTTGGAACTGAAGATTATAACATAAGTTTTCATTTATTTGTTTATTTATTTATTTATCATTCACCTATAACAGAGCTATTGCTCCTTTGACAATAGACATTGCAATAATTGAAATAAATATCAAGACTTATTACAAAAATGAAAAGAATAATAGAAACAACTGCAATACAATCAATCCATAAAGAGAAATGCAGCTAAACTTATATGTTCACCCACACACACACACACATACAACTGAAGTATAGTACTATATATTAAACCGATATATATAGAGTGAGTTTGACTACGGGCCTATGATATAAAGTATTCTCCAACTACCTCCATAAATATTGTTGCGTGAGTACCTTAGGATTCTAAAACATGTATTTTTGGATAGAGCACATACTAGTTCCTAAGTGAAGTCTTGACCCGGCTACAGTAGGTCCCATAGTTTTGGAGCTATGGGCCTTTAGAATTCCTTTTTTGCAGGTTTTCGGCAGCCTGTAGCACGTAAACGATTGGGTTTTCGCCTTATGTTTATTGGAACTTTTTTTGTTTGTTTACTCTCAGGAATCACTCCTCTGCTTTTGTACAACGAATTTAGCGCCATACTCTCTCTCTCTCTCTCTCTCTCTCTCTCTCTCTCTCTATATATATATATATATATATATATATATATATATATATATATATATATATATATATATATATATAAGAATAGACAAGTTACAAGATACATAGCCTGTAGAATTATTTATCTAAATATAATTTTAATTGAGACATAAACATATTACGTGGCATCGTGAAATCTATATGTTTACAATCTCCAGTTAAAACATTGTAGTCGAGGGCGCCCATGTTGTGGTTTCCAAGGGGGAGGGTCAAGTATAAGCAACGTTTCAAATATAGTTTCAAATTTTGCTGTAACTAATGTAAAAATTCTATTAGGTTTTCGATATTCCCAAGTACAATTTTAGGGATGCGCACGAGACAAGATTTGAGACTGTCTCGACTCGAAAATATGCTGTAAAAGTGATGTCTCGACTCGAAAAATATATATTTTTCTATTGGAAGAGCTGTGTCTCGACTCGAATTTTGTCAGGAAAATTCTGTCTCGACTCGACTCGAACGCATCCCTATACAATTTCCTCTTAGGGGAGGCGAGCGCCCCACCTTGCCTCCCCTGATGGGCGCCCTTGATTGTAGTCTCTTGTAATTCTCACTAGTGGCGAGTTTAGATGTACAATTGAATTTGATTTTTTTTTTGGGGGGGTAGAACATTTGTCTAGTTGGTAAGTTTATATATATTATTCCTGTTATTAAACTCCGCTTCACCTGAATTGGCGTATGGTGTCAGCCAATAAGCTTGCAGTGCGCTGTTACCAAACTTTCAGTGATGAATCTAATCATTCATAACTGTCCACAAATACGAACAAAATCACTTATGAATGTTCAGATTCCTCCCTGAAGGTTTAGTAACAGTGCACTGCAAGCTTATTGGCTGATGCCATACGCCAATTTGGAAGTATAGTTGTATTGTGCTTGTTTCTACAACTATCACTTGGATAACGAATATATGATTTTTTTTTTTTTTTTTTGTAATATACGATAATTTTAAAGACGAAAATCGATTTTTTGAAGTTGATAACTCTCCTCGATATGCTTTCACGCTTGCTACTCAGCATTGAGTTAATGGCAGAGTGTCAATCGGTTTGGAAGGTATGCGACGTCCAATGAACACACACAAAAAAAAAAATATATCTTATGTATTTCTTCCTCTGGTGGTTGAACGGTGATTGGGAAAAAAGTAGTCCTCGCATGTTTATATGTAGCCCTTCTTGCTACTCTAGTGGTTAGCGTACGAGACATTGTCGCAAATTTTACCGGGTTTGAAAATGAAATGAAATCTTTAAGTTTAACGTTCCAATCTTTGAGTTTTTACGTCCCACGGTTATGCCGGTTAGGCCAAAGGAGACGGTGATAATGAGAGATGAGTGAAATGAAGAAAGTGGGAGGAAACGGGAGAACCCCGAGAAAACCCACGAGCACGGTGTTTGTTCACCACAAAGTCCCCACGGCGCGAGCTGAGATCCAGGGACCCCAAGCACCGGAGGTGAACGCTCTACCACTGAGCCACCGCGGACCCCCTTTCCGGGTTTGATTTGAAAGCATAAACAATTAGTACATACGATAGCATTACGATAGTTTCAATTCCACCTTAAACTGTTAACCTGTGTCTCATATAGTCTTGGTGCTGAGAAGGGGCATTAAACTCCAGGTATTTTTTTCTCTGTGCTAACTATGTAAGTCCCGTTATCTCTGTGTATTACCCCTATCCCTATGAATTGTTGTTTCTTGTTGTTGCAGGTGAAGATATAATCTAAATCATGGCTGATGAGTCCACTTATACCATTTAGGAACGGATCGTAATGAGCATCTGCAACCCCATTCACGAACGACCCCATACAGGAAATCAATGAGAGATATTCAGTATTACTTCATTGTAAAGTTTCAGAAACCTTGTCTTTGAAAATCAACAATTTTACTGTGGAAGAAAAAGGTTTTTGTAACTTGTTGTATAAAAGATAAGCCCCGCTGAGGACGACTAGCAACACGAGTGGATACTTGTGTGTAGACTGCAGCGTCTGTCGAATGTTCGCCAAAAAAAAAAAAAAAAAAAAAAAAAAAAAAAAAAAAAATGTCCATTTGTAAGAGATCACAAGAATTGGGCGTTCCGTACTCGACATTACAAAAACATATGAATAAGGATTTGCATCTAAAGGCATTTAAAGATTTATTTGAAAACAAATTGAGTGATAGTGACGTGCAAAAAGGCTTGTGGACATGTGCGTGAATGCACGATATATTTACAACTCTCCCTTCAAAAGAGGAAATTTTTTTTTTCTTGGACGAGTGTGCAGTATATCGCAGTGCTAAAGTCAGAAACGTTTATTTCTGGAGTAAAGAAATCCCACGTTTTTATGAAGAACTTGAACAAAACCCACCACATGCCATGATCTAGGCTGCAATGTCTGCAACAAACTTGGTAGATCCATATTTGTTTGACGGTGCTCTGAATTACATTCCGTATCTCACCATGATTGGTTTATTCCGGATCGGGGACTGCTCGATCATGTATGGTTCCAACAGAATGGAGCACCAGCCCATTATGCTATTGCCACTAGAGAATATATCAATGAGGTATTTCCTGATAAACGGACGTAGTTCTGTCCATTTAACTGCACCTTTGGAGTGGCCACCCCGAAGTCCTGATCTGTCATCTTGTGAAAATGTATTATGAGGGTTTATAAAACAAAACGTTGCTGCTACACGTTACGAGACAGTTGGCGAATTTAAGAATGCTGTTCGATGTACATTTACTGCGATCATGCCAGTAATGTTGCCGATAATTTCACATCGTGCATGGAGGAGAATCATACTCTGTTATGAAAGCGGTGGTGTACACACAAATACTCTAGAATAAATAGTACAGAATAGTCACAGTAGCTCAAAGTTGTCATCTGCCACGATCCCATAATAATACAATGCGACCATCTATGCTGACACGCGTTAGGGGTTAACGAGACTTTGGGATCTCTCTTTTTTTAAAGCAACTCAGTTACTTGTAAATTCTTGTCTGGAACGCCAGAAAAACACATATGGCGGGAACTGATTTTCTGTATCTATGGTTTCCGAATACAGAAGCTAGTTCTTTTACAAGTGATAATATCGACGAATGTTGAAACTCGAATTTGACAATAATTATCTTTTTATGTATATTTATTACGTTTTTAAAGAACAAAAAAGTACGGTAATTAAGTAGAGAAGTCATTAATCATCCAACTTTGACAGATGTTTTCCTTTAACGTTTGTTGCTGAATAAATTACTTTATGAAATAATATAAGAAGAAAAACATATTTCTGTTGTTGGTGAATAAAAACAGCTTTTTCGTTGCAATAAGCAAAAAAAAAAAGAAAAGAAAAAGAAAAAAAGAAAAAAGAAAAGAAAAGAAAAAGAAAAAGAAAGAGGGTAAGTGATCCATTGTTAAGACAAGCTTCTCTGAAAACAAAATGTAGATTGCTTATATCGTTATAGTATTCTTTTTTTTCTTGGTCGTATTGAATTCAATTAATATTTCCCTTTATCTTTCCTATCCGTGGGAGAGTTTCCTAAGGCTCAATAGTTTTGACTCGCAGAAAAACAAAACAAAACAAAAAAAAACTATTTTAGTCTCCCATTAGTAAAGCAGAAGTGAAAAATATCAAGAAGGCATAAACCAATGCAGAGTCCCGTGGAAAGGATATTAAATCAACATAGCATTACATCTAAATACATAGACTTTTTGTCTAACCTTATTTTCCTAGCAACATCCGTAATGGTTAACCCCAAAACTCGGAAACTGCTGCATTACAACTCACCATCATCAGCTATGAAAAGTTTTAAAGTAGCTTAGGAAGAGTGGTTATCTGCAGTTTCTCACTCATAAATTCAAATATCTGCCAACCTAGTATTGGGCTTGTTTTAATTTTATTTAATGTCAAAAACCACAATGATGAATTGCCGCTTACTTTGACCTTACTGCTAACTCTCCAGTTCTTATGACTTATTCAACACTTTCATAAATATAGCGTCATCACTGATCAGTAACAAAGTAGGGCAGCTGGATCTCTTTATTTTTCTTTCTTTTTGCTTGAATCAACCTTGCACATTGATCGCCGTGTTTATCACAGGTGATACACACGGTGTATTCCGCCTACGTCTCATGTGTCATAGCTTATACACAGCGAACGTTTTTTTTTTTTTTTTTAATCGCCATAGATTATGCAATAAATCAAAACCTGAAAATTGTGATAGACATTTGTTTAGCAGCAGGAGACAGTCATAAATATCAACTTGGCGCTGACATTAAAATTTACAAAAAACATTCTGATGATCATTTTTTTTTTTAATAAGTGACACATTATAACACAATGCTAACATGGCGTTCACTGACTTATTCTAACTCGTCAATTCACTGCGATCTACTGTAATCCGACGCCAAACTGTGCTTATCTTGTTATTATTTAAAAAAAATATTACCTTTTATTATTGACTAGCTGAATATACCCATTCTTCGCATGGGGGCAGTATTTGGAAGTCAGCGCGTGCGTGGAAGTATCACCATTCATTTCGGCGACCGCGAAAACTATAGATCTGATACTAATATCGATCATTTTGAATTACTTTTACATGTCTCGGTATCCTCCCCCTCCCCCCGCTGACTCCCAGCCCGCATACTGCATACAATGGTAGCTTAATTTGCAAGTCATCACTAATGAAAGTGTTACCATTGATCTCAGCGACCTCGAAAACCATGGATTTGATGCAAATATCGGCCATTTTGGGCTATTTTTTACATCTCTCGGTAAACCCCTCCCCTTGCTGACTCCCGGTCCGCATAGAATTGTAGCTGAATTTGCAAATCATCGCTAATGGAAGTGTCACCATTGATCTCAGCGACCGCGAAAACTATGGATTTGACACAATATGGGTCATTTTCAATTACTTTTACATGTCTTGGTATTCGCCCACCCCCCGGTTCCCCGGACCGAATAGGGTGAATTTGGAAGTTAATGCGATCAGAGTTTCACCATTGATTTCGGCAACAGCGAAAACTATGAATTCGAAATAATATCGACCATTTTTTACCACTTTTACATATCCCGGTAAATCCCCCCTGAGACCCACTTGGTTCGAATTGGAAAAAAATAAAAACGCTTCGTCTTGGCCTGGGGTCTTTACCAAGGTATCCGTGACCAAAATATGGTAACTCTCAGCCCAGACCCCAGGCCAATCCCTTAAACGCCCCCCCCCCCATGAGACCTTCCTGGTTCGAAATTTGAAAAAAAAAGGGGCTTCGCCTTGATCTGGGGCCGGGGCCAAGGTACCTCTGATCAAAATTTGGTAATTCTCGGTCCACTCGTCTTGTCCCCAGGCCGCACACAGGCAGACAGACAGAGACAAACACACAAACTCTTTATTTTATTTATATGAGATTCTAGAAACGTTCTCGGTTTTAACGCTTGTTATAGTATGTGTGGTTTAAATTGAAAGAATTGCTCTGTGGGTAAAGGAAAAAAGAAACTTTTTTCTTTGTTCTAAAGCCCTGTTGAAACACTATCATTAGCGCACTGGCTGTTATGCAAACCTCAAAACATTTAATAGTTACGAGTTTCACAAACATCTAGATAAGCATATATCATTAATCATTCTCATAAATGCAAACATTCATTCACACGTTTCCGTGTTTCTTTTTATTTATTTCACAATTTAAAAGAGCTGATATTAAAAAAACACAAAAATAGACTTCTGGGAAAGAGTATGTTAAAAAAAATAATTAAGAATGGGGTTGGAAAGGTAGAGATATAATACGTAATACTACTGTATGTTTCCTGCGAACAGAGAAACAATAACAGCTAAGTAGTGCTAATATTCTTTGCTCAACAATAGTGTGTCTGATAAGGACGAACTTTATCGTGAGGGACGCGCTAGAGGGTATGGTGGTAGGAAAAAGAGGGAGGAGACGAATGAAGCTAAAATTGATGGACGATATCAAAATAGAAAAAATGTATGTGAAGACGTAGAAATTAGTGGAAGACAATGGAGCATGGAAGCTGCTTACTTGCGATAAGTGACCTGCCAATAATGGCAGAATACCTATGATGATGATGATGGGTATGTCTAAAAGATGAAATATGCACAGGGTGAATACCCCATTTCAATACGGCCAACCTTGGACATATACACATCTGAAATATCACCTTTTATGTCAGTGATCCCGAAAACTATCCATTCGACACAAATATAGGATATTTTCAATTCTTTATTCCTGTCACCCTCCCATTGTCAACTCGAAGCCAACCAAGGCTTATTTTGGACTTACGCAGCTTCCACAGTATCACTTTTCATCTTTGCATATGAATTCGACACTAATTTCGTTCGTATTTGACTACTTTTACATGTCACCTTCACCTCTTGGTAGGGATTTTTTCAGTATCTTGCCCCCACAACTATGGATAAATTTCAACCAACTAAGTATAATTATAAATTATCATCTGAAACACAACAGTACGGGTGATCTTTTTCGCAGAGGAATTCGTTAACTACTGTTTCAATATCAATGTATTGGCTTTTTTTGCTCTGCAAGCTGGAGATTGCCAAAGAGCTAAACTTCATTCTGTACTATTGTGCTATGAATATAGTGATTTAATTCACTGAATACTCGCTTAGATGATGCTCTCGTCACAGGAAAGGTGAGATACAGTTATAAACGAAAAACGAAACGAAATATTTAAGTTTTACGTCCCACGTTGTGCCGACTACGCTAATGGATACAGTGATGGTGAGAAACGAATGAAATCGTTTAATGAAGAAAGTGGGAGGAAACTGGAGAAACCCGAGAAAACTCATGCACACGGTGTTTGTCCATAATAAAGTTCATTCAGCGCGAGCTGGGATCTAACCAACAACTCCATGCACCATAGGTAAAGTTATAAAAGAATAGGCGTCTAAACAAATACGGAACACTACTATCAATGAGAGTTATATAAGATTAGATTTTTATTTATTTCATTCTAAGTTGAAATTTCAATCAATCTTGATCTTCATTACTGTTCGAAATCCGGACCAACCAGTATTCCCTACTAGGGTAAAGATTAATTGATCGCCAACAGAAATCCAAAATCCTCTATATAACCCCACGTTCCATTATTCCATATACACAATTAAGAGTCCAGCGTAACCTACCAGTTAATAAGTTTTCTTCTTATTATTATTATATTTAACACCTCAAAAATATAGGCTCATAATTGATCCACTGATTGGAAAAAAGGAAAAGTACATAAAAATATTTTTTTTCCACTTTTAAGCTTTTCTCACCAATTGCAGTGCTACAATACAAGATTCTTCTTCTTGTCTTAGAATTTGTCAGTTCTTTTGCTACAATTAATCAGTTATACACGTGTTGAAACAAATACAAATACGCCTCGGGAAGGTTTTTTTTTAGCGTTTCTGAAAACTTAGGTCTGATGTACTTATTCCCTTTTGCTGGAAATAGTTGCTGCAAGGACGTGATAAATACTTTCTAAGGCTTAGGAATACTTTCTAAGGAATACTTTCTAAGACAGTACTAGTTTTTTTTCTTTACAGCTGTTTCAATTGAGTTGTATTTGCTAGAACTGTCGGTTAAAGGAAACAAAAGATCCTATACTGAAACACAAATCATCTCTCTAGAAGCTCTAATGGAAAACGAAACGAATCGTCGTAAACATGTTACGTTCTTGAAGAGGAAAACAGCAAAACATTGATTGCATAAACGTATAATGGTATCATTTGCTTGCAAATTTAAAACTTATAGAAGTTGATGGCTTGTTAGGTGAGGGGTTAGTAAACAGGATTTTTGTACTGGTGGTCCAGGGTTCGAATCCCGTCCGTTCTAATTACGTTTTGTTTCTTTAAGCTACACTGAGTTTGTTCATTCCAATTCTTTAAGCTTGAATTAAATCTAATACCAGTTAGTGAATTAAAAGTAGCTAATATTATTTTCAAATACGAGACGTTATTACATGATTGTCACTAGCTCACAATACGCAACTTTGATATAAACTCTTGCAGCCTTCATTTAACTCATTTCTTGACGTGTTTTGTTACAAAACTCATGAATCGTGGCGAACAAAATTGCTTTACCAGATAATGGTGACTGCTTTGAAACCAAATGACAAGTATGAGAATTAAACGTATCATATCTGTATTTTGGTGTGGAGAAGAAACCAAATAGCGAACGAAAGGTTTAAGAACAACCACGTTATTAATATAAACTATGCCAAAGATTATTGACTTATATGATTAAAAAAAATCGAAAGAAATTTTGAAAGAACGAAAAATACTAACTTAGAATTTTGTAACTGGAGGCAAGGCAATCTAATTTAAACATACTAAAACATACCATTTAGCGCATACAGGGCGTGGATCTGTGCTCAAGGCGCTAGCTAATAATCTGGAGGTTCTCAAGTCGGAACCATGTGTGAATATTTTGTTTAAATTTAGAATTTTTGGTGATCATTAGTCGGCGATGACACACGTTTAATTGCCTTAAGGTATTTGAATATTTTGATCTTTCAATATTTGAATGATCAAATCTTCAATAATAATAATAATAATAATAATAATAATAATAATAATAATAATAATAATAATAATAATAATAATAATAATAATAATAATAATAATAATATGTTATTATTATTATTATTATTATTATTATTATTATTATTATTATTATTATTATTATTATTATTATTATTATTAGCAAAGTAATTCAATAACACGTTAATATCTTTAATTATTTCTCGATAACTACTCCAACTTAAGACGTCCTCGAATCTAAATCGCACCCCGATTTCGCTGGGCTAAATTAAAGAAAAATAGTAATATGTTATGGTTTTACTATTACTAAAGCACTCTTTGATATTGGTCATTTTCGATTATTTTGTGTATCCCTCTCCCCTCTCCATGTTGGGGGCACGGTATGACAAAAATTATCCCAGGCCCGAATGTCATGTACGTTGAAAATTTGATCGAAATCTGTTGGATGGTTCAAGAGTTGTTCTATTTATTTTTATATATTAATCTCCCCTTCTCTTATCCTCTCCTATGTTCTACCGTCAAAGTGAAAATATTAAAACACAAGTTTCTAGGCCCGAACGTCGTCTATGTTGAAAATTAGATCGAGATCGGTCAGGTGGTTCAAGAGTTGTTAAGTTTTATAGATATCTCCCCTCCCCTCCTCCTACCCTACGTTCTACCATCAAAGGGATATGATAAAAACCACCCCAGGTCCGAACCTCATCTATGTTGATAATTTGATTAAGATCAGTTCGGTGGTTTAAGCGTGATGATTCACCAAGACAGCATTTTTATTTTTTATTTTTTACATAGTCCCCCTTTCCCCTCCCCTACATTGTGCCGTCAAGGCAAAAAATGAAAACATCCCAGGTCCGAACCTTATCTATATTGAATGTTTGATTAATTGGGATCAGTCGGATTGTTCAAGAGTTATTAAGTTATATTCATTTTCATATATTTACCCTCCCCTCCTCTTCCGCAAGTTCTAATATCAAAATGAAATAACAAAAAGCTTCCCAGGTTCGAATTTCATCTATGTTCAAAATGTGATTGAGAACGATCGGGTAGTTCAAGAGCTATTCACCACCGAACATTGTCACTGTTATTTTTATATTTATAGTTGTTATGTATCTCGCCCCTTCTCTTCATCATCTACGTTATTCCGTCAAAGTGAAATGGTAAAATCCATCCTTCGCGTTAATCGAGACGGGGACATATAGCCTCATTGCTGACGTCCCCATTAATCCCCCTACTCATACACTTTAGTGTGTTTAAGTTAGTTTTTTTTTTTGTCTTCAGTTGCAAATTTCTAAGTTATTTTTCTTTGTTTCAAAATTCTCGCATTTCTTGTATGATAATACAAGTTAATAATCTTTGACTTGTTTCATATTAATAATATGAGTTGTTCTTAAACCTTTGGTTTCCAATTTTGTTTTGTCTCTACACCAAACTACAGATATGACAAATTTAATTCTCATACTTTATATTTGATTTCAAAGCGGTCGCCATGAACTGCTTAAAAGCAATTTTTCCGTCACGAAACACCCAGCAGAGGACGTACAATATCGTCTACAGCAATGAGAGGAAACTCCGCCTTGTTACGTGACGTCACATGAAGCACGTTCCGTTCAAACACCTAAGCAAAACTATCATTTTGCTTCTGGTGTGAAAATGGCTCACTACGAAGCTTCTGTTAAAAACAGCGTGATTGCTTTAATTGAGCATGCGGGCATGAACTATAGCGAGGCAGGCGCGAGATATGGCGTTAACCGTGCTACAGCACGGAGGTGGTGGAGGAGATATGAGGAAACAGGAGATGTAAGACGTAAAAGAGGAAGTGGGCGACAAAGTTTCCTCTGCCGAAGAAGACCAGAGTGTAATTGCCCAATGCACCCTTTCATGTCTGCCCGACAGTTACGAGAGGAAACCAATTTCCCAGGCGATGTTACGACTGTCCGTCGTAGACTCAAATCCTTTGGTTTGAGATCACACAGGGCAGCTGTTAAGGAGCGACTAACGGAAGACCACATGGTTGACCGTCTGGTGTTTGCACAGTTAAATATTGCACGTGTGTGGGATGAGGTCGTTTCCACAGACGAAAAAACATTTTCCAGTGCAAACTTCGGGCCGAAGCGTGTTTACCTCTCCCCTAGAAAAAAGGTATGCCTCTGAATACGTTTCCCGTTCTGGTCGAATCGGACATGTAACTGTCCATTGTTGGGCATGGACATGCAAGGCTGCAAATTTCGGAGGAATCTACAGGATTCCTGGTCGCCTAAACGCCCACAAGTATGTGGAACATCTGGATGAAACGCTTCCGGAAATAAAAGCTCATGTAGGTGACGGCATATTATATTTGCAACAGGACAATAGCTCGATACATAATTCAAATGTGGTTCAGACATGGTTGCAGAGGCAACCTGATGTCGAAATAGTTGACTGGGTTCCTCATGGAGCAGATCTGAACCCTATTGAAAATATGTGGGCCTCTGTTGCAAGAACATTGCGGGAAACCTGGTCGAACAATCCTCCACGAACATCTAATGATCTTTGGGAGCGTGTTGAAGATGTGTAGTCGATCTGTTGCACCCAATGCTATATCTCTCGCCTGGTGGATTCAATGCCACGGCGTATGGCAGCTGTAATCGAGTCCCAAGGGGACTATACACACTATTAATAAATGCTCGCCTACAACACCATCAGCCCTCTCGAGGGCTACCTAATTCGACCCACTTATTAACAACATTTTATGAAATACATTACGCGACACCAGTGAATGTAAGTGTCTCAGTATGTTCTGCATTAATAAAGAGGCTAACGTGCGAGACTTGGTGGCCGAGTGGTATTATGCTTGCTATGTAAACCAAAACCACCTGTAACAGTGGTTCGAATCTAGTGAAGAAGGCCCCTACTTTTTATCACCAGGGATATTTGCAATACGCCTTCTGCTATGTCCGCCTTCGTACGGTCTATTATATGACACAAAATGTGGACCGCCATAAGTTTTTACTTAGTAAACAATTTATAAATATATGAACAAATACCTAGGTATATTAGAGTAACAATGGAATATAGTACTTTCGTCCGACTGAGGTCGCTCTGCAAATGTTCATTGTATTACCGGAAGATGAATTACATAAAGACAGGAAAATTTGATATAAAAATTGATACGTAATACGTTAAAGACAAAATATGTAATTATAATCTCATATTTGAAACTAATTTCGACTACAATTAATTCTCTACCTGCTTTCATAAATAATCCAAACGAAACTTCGAGGTTTGGAATGCGACAAACTAAGTGTAGCTAAGAGAAAAAAGTAACAAGAAGAGCAGAGATTCGAACCCACGACCACCAGCGTAAGAATTCCTTTTACTAACCCTTCATCTATCAAACCATGACGTGAACATGACTTTTGTAAGTTATAAATTTGTATCCAAGAAACACCATTAAGCGTATGTGCAACTACTGCTTTGCTCTTTTTCTTTTCAAAAGAGTAACATGTTTAGGACGATTCGTTTCGTTTTCCATTAGAGTTTCGAAAGAGACTATTTGTGTTTGAGTGTAGGATCTTTAGTTTCCTTTAACCTACACTTCTAGCAAATACAACTTAATTCACACAGCAGTTAAAAGGAAAAAACTTGTACTGCCTTAGAAAGTATTCCTAAAATCAGAAGCTGCATCATGCATCCTGAACAGTGACGTAACTAACGGCAGTGCGTTGAGGGACCCAGAGTAAAACGGGGCCCATTGAAAATTCGTAATTCCACTATTTTTCCTCGATGTCTAAAATGAGACTACTTTAGCCTTACATGAAAAAGAAGCTGTGAAGGGAACTGCGAAGTCTACTGAAAAGATTTATCACGTTCTTTCAGCAACAACTTTAAGTTTTCGAACAGCAATGAAGAACAAGATTGATTGAAATTTTAACTTAGAATGAAATAACTAAAAATCTAATCTTATATAACTCTCATTGATAGTAGTGTTCCGTATTTGTTTAGACGCCTATTCTTTTATAACTTTACCTATGGTGCATGGGGTCCTTGGTTCGATCCCAGCTCACGCCGAATGAACTTTATTATGGACAAACACCATGTGCATGGGTTTTCTCGGCTTTCTCCCGTTTCCTCCCACTTTTTTCATTAAACAATTTCATTTATTTCTCACCATTACCCTCTCCATTAGCATAGTCGGCATAAACGTGGGACGTAAAAATTAGATATTTCATTTCATTTTTCTTTTATAACTGTATATCACTTTTTCTGTGACGAGAGCAACATCTAAGCGAGTATTCAGTGAATTAAACCACTAAAACCTATATTCATTGCACAATAGTACAGAATGAAGTTTAGCTCTTTGGCAATCTCCAGCATGCAGAGCAAAAAAAGCCAATACATTGATATTGAAACAGTAGTTAACGAATTCCTCTGCGAAAAAGATCACCCGTACTGTTGTGTTTCAGATGATAATTTATAATTATACTTAGTTGGTTGAAATTTATCCATAGTTGTGGGGGCAAGATACTGAAAAAATCCCTACCAAGAGGTGAAGGTGACATGTAAAAGTAGTCAAATACGAACGAAATTAGTGTCGAATTCATGTGCAAAGATGAAAAGTGACACTGTGGATGATGCGTAAGTCCAAAAAAGAGTCTTGGTTGGCTTCGAGTTGACAATAGGAGGGTGACAGGAATAAAGAATCGAAAATATCCTGTATTTGTGTCGAATGGATAGTTTTCGAGATCACTGACATAAAAGGTGATATTTCAGATGTGTATATGTCCAAGGTTGGCCATATTGAAATGGGGTCATAGGGAGAACCAGTAAATACTTCAGAACAGTTCCTTTTTGGTGCGTTTCAAGACACTGAGAGTGAAAAGTGATAATGCACAAATCACATTCTGAATTATCGGAGATATGACTTCTGGTGAAGTGTCGTTGCTCCAGGGAGGCATTACTAACTGATCACTCCCTAAAATCGTCACTGTTTTGCAGGGCCGTAGACAGAAATTTATTTCTGCGATCGAAAGCTTGACAGGAATTTATTTCAGCGATTGAGGGCATATTTTACTAAAATGTCTATCATCCAGAGGAGGATCCAGGATGATTGTTTGGGAGGGGCGGTCGTTCGAAGTCAAATCAAGGTAAGAGCGGATTGCAAAAGAAGAAAAGAAAAAAAGAAAGAAAGAAAGTAAAGAAAAAATAGAAAATGAGAAAGAGCTCTTCTGTAGAATTAATTTTCTTAAGAAAGTAAGGCCTATCTACTTTAAGTTTTAATTTACGTTTATAATACAAAGATGAAAAATACTTAGGATATGTTTTATTTTTAAAATAAAAAGTATAAAAGTTCCCTATTCTGGGGGATGCGATCACCCCAAACAGACTCCCCTGGATCCGCCCCTGCTATCACCATCTATAAAATTATATATATATATATATATATATATATATATATATATATATATATATATATATATATATAAACAAAAAGAGTAGTGATTTCGTGGGGGCAAAAGCTCTGGATTGCCAAGGCCTGCATCCTGTGTCCCTGCTGCTCTGAATTGTCAAGAGCTCCTCTCCAAAGGTAAGACAAAATGTAAATAATAAACGTGTAACATAGAATACAATATAAATAGAAAATGTGTTATAATTAAGAAATAGAAAATAATTATAAAATAAATTTGAAGCCAATTTAAAAAAAAAATCAATAATAC
Source organism: Thermobia domestica (assembly GCF_964235325.1). NCBI lineage: Eukaryota > Metazoa > Arthropoda > Insecta > Zygentoma > Lepismatidae > Thermobia > Thermobia domestica. The sequence goes on from NC_137459.1 coordinate 7,874,981, forward strand.
TTAAAAGTAAAATATACTTTTAAAACAATTTTGCATTTATGCAGGGCTACAAACAAGTGAGGAGTGCCATGTAAATTTAGTAACAAATATAATATTGGAAAATTATTTGGAATTAAACTAGCTGTGACTACATTACTTCAAACTTGAACTTGTGGGATATACAGTATGAGCATAGCTCAAATAAAATAATCAATAAGAATGGTCTTGATTGGAAGCTCGGACCATCCACGTAGGAGTAAGTTACATTAACCATTCACCTAACAGGGCTTGGGACTACTTTATCAGATGGTTCTATAAATGTAACTTAATTAAAACAATAGTAACAAATTTTAAAGCTTTAAAAAGTGTCCTGAAGAAAAGGAAGTTCATTTTGCACATTGTAACTAAGTTACAAGAGGTTTACGTCCTAAATGAACGGCGCATCTACCGAGTCAACTTTTGGAATATCCCCTTAAGGTAGCTTTCAACGCAGCTAAGGGAAACGTATGTGAACGAGTAATATAATCCTCCGTAGTAGAATGGATAAAGTCATGGTTCGATAGCAACAAGGTTCGTGGTTCGAAACCCGTCCCCGCAATCAGGTTTTTAAAATCTTAATTCCTCAGTTCTGAAGATCTTTCTCTCCTTTCGTAATCATCTGATGCTCTAAAAAGAGTTATCCACATTAATTCGACAACTGCCTAATGTGATCCTCGCAGTTCGAAAACTTCCCTTCTTATCTTTCACAAAATCAGAATTTTCGTCATAATACGAATGCTGTCCGATCATTTTTTCCCCAATTCTAAATCTGTGTATACAAATCATCCCTCTCTGTCTCCATACTTGAATCTCTCTCTCTCTCTCTCTCAATGTCACCCAGGAAGTCATATGGCTTGAGATCAAACCTTCGACTCTTGAAACCAAATGTAAGCTCTTTAGCAATGTGCTATCGTAACTCTATAGGTTTGTTGTTAAAACCAGTGTCTTTTAGACTTTATTCGGGGGGGGGGGGAGGAAGAGATTCTCCGGCGACATAAGATTTTCACTTTTTATTAGTGTATTACTATACATTTGATCAAAAAATACGTATTTATGAAGCTCAAGAGAGGGGGAATTACACCCTCCTGTCCTGCCCAAATGACGCCCCTAAAACATCTGCTTGCACTTACTGAAAAGAAATTCAATGAATCATTGAATAAAACTCGTTTCTGTCCGTAGATATTTTAGAGCTCTTGGCAATTTCCATAGATTTCTTAGGGAGCATCTTACTAGCTTGCACTCTTTAAACGAAGAAAAGAATGAAACTAAAGATATTTATGAAGCTCTGGGAAGATTGTGTGACTTTCCTTTAATTTAGGCTCTTAAAAATATTTCAGAACAAACGATTGGAAAAGACTGTTTTAAAGTTATAACGTTGTAAACTTGATTCCTGTTTCTTTTTCAGCTGAATGGAAAGAGTGTACTACGTCACACACACTGCTTTAGACAGGGAGAGGTGGAGGACGGGGAGGAGTTGGAATAAATACTAGAAGCAACTAATCGATTGATACATGTATTGCGGGAATGCATAAGAAAAGTGGGCAAGAGTTTGTTATTCATTTGGACTTATAATTGTTGTAACAAATTTTATGCCGCGGACTGTACCAACGATTTTCCACGTTTCTCGCAAACAAGCTGAGTTTTCAAAAGAAAATATAACAACATTCCTTGCCTCATGGAAAGTGATGACTAATGACGGAAATGTATGATTTTATAAATAACCGTAGTACAAATTTGTAAATTTCAATGTTTAAAAAAAAAATACTTGTATGTACGATCATTCAGCATGAAAATTAGAAGTGGTACGTAATTTTTGTCAAAATACTAAATTTTGTAACAGGATCACCAGTAGATTCTACGCAAATTAATGAGTTTATTATTTTTTTTTCATTACGGGAATTCGTGTTATTACTCAGTTCAAAATCTCTTGTCGTCGCGAATTCTGTCGAGGAATTTGAAGCTTAAATTAGATAAAATGATAGCCATGCCTGTTATTCTGTATGATTGCAAAACATGGTCGCTTATTCTGAGGGAAGAACAAAGACTGAAAGGTTTTGAGAACAAGATTCTGAGACGAATATTCGGACCCAAGAGGAACCTGAATAAGGAATTGTGAAAACTTCATAACGAGAACTGCATAATTTTTATACCGTTTACGAAATATTGTTAGGGTCATCAAGTCTAGGAAGCTCAGGTGGGCAGGTCATGCATCGATAATGAAAAAAGTAGGAACGCTTCCAAAGCTTCAACTGGAAATCCATGCAGATGGGGGGGAAAATATTAAGATGGATCTACGAGAAATAGGAATATCAAGTAGAAACTGGATCCAGTTGGCTAAGGACAGGAAACAATGGAAAGCTTTTGTGAACGCAGTATTGAACTTCCGGGTTCGATAGGCCATAGTGTTAGCTAGTTAGTTATTTTCCATTAAATTATCTTTTCTTTGAGAATAAAGAAAATAGTAGGGGGGCGCGGTGGCTCAGTGGTAGAGCGTTCACCTCTGGTGCTTGGGGTCCCGGGTTCGATCCCAGCCTCCGCCAAGTGAACTTTGTGGTGGACAAACACCGTGCTCGTGGGTTTTCTCGGGGTTCTCCCGTTTCCTCCCACTTTCTTCATTCCACCATTTCACTCATCTCTCATCATCACCGTCTCCTTTAGCCTAACCGGCATAACCGTGGGACGTAAAACTTACAGATTTCATTTCATTTTAAAGAAAATAGTGCTTGCTTAATGTAGTGTTTGTATGGAACCAATATGGCATCCAATAAAACATTTGAACAATTTTGATTCAGATTTTTGTTGATATACCAGATCTATTTACGCCAGAATTTCAAAACATAAAGTGGTGGCTGCTGGAAAATTGACATCTTGCACACTTGGCTGTGCTAGCATCTGGACGGTAACAAGGATATCTGCGTAAGGAAATATGAATAATTTGAGCGATTAGCACAAACCACTCTGATGTATAGTTTTGGAGTTGAAGCATTCACACGAGTAACGCTGCAATGGGCATGGCACATTTCAGTGAAACCGAGAAACACGAAGAAAAACGTAGTATGCTTCCACATATACCAATGCTCCACTCAAAATTTGCGAGCGTACTAGTGTATGATCTTGAATAATTGAGTATGTGCCATTTAAATCTTGTACAAAATAACTCCACTAGTAAGTCAGAAAAGTACAAAAAACAAGAGTAATGCTTTTATTATAACATTTTAAAACCCGATGATTCATTTATAAATGCCCTTTATTATAAAGGAAGTAGTCAGAGTACAAATTTGATGGATATAATTTATTCCATTGTGGAAGATGATCACTGGAAGTTTGCTTTTAGTTTTAAAGTTGAAACATACGTTACTTCTTGTCTTCTATTTGCATCACGCTTCGAAGACAATCTAAAATATAAAGTTGAACAATAAATAATTTGAGTCCTATGTTCCCATTAATTTTCTTCCAGCTGCTACAAGGTTTCTTTTTCCTTAATGCAAAAAGTTAACTCATCTGATTCCGACTATTGGATATTTTTCCCCGGCTCTCTCTCTCTCTTTTTTTTTTTCATTTAACAGATGAGAATGATTAATTGTTTCTTGAATTTCAGAAATACAAACAAAGTGTCGGTTCTTTCCTGAGAACTAAGTTGCTGAGTGGATTTATACACCACCATTACATCTTTTCTCTTTACGATGAGGGCTTCCACAAAGCATTCTTGTTATCCAGTTTGAGAAATACATTAATATTTCTAATTCAATCGAAGTTCATAGGAGCTGCAATATTGATTAAATGTTAAAACTTTACATTTGTTTGACATGATAAAATCAATTGTAGGAATGATGGTAGTAATAATTTATTTTCTAACAATTTCTTCAAACAATTTGACTAGAGTTAGAAATCTTGCGAAAGAAATTGAGAAAAGCTCTGTTACCTTTAAACGGAAACTGCATTCTTGAAATCATATTTAATCTTCTGAAGGTCAAACTATGAAAATTTGCGCTAAAACTACCGTATTAATCTAACTTTTATTGTAAAATTTAAAAAAAATAATCATTTCTATTAGTACATCGAAATTAAATTTTTGTTGGATATAAAAATAATGAAGAAGTCTATAGGGAAGTTTGAATGATGTATGGAAGTTGAAAGTGAAGGAGCCTGAGAAATAATCAAAGGTACCATAATCTACTAGAACGTCACTTACTTGAGGAAAAAGAAACAGTTGCCTTAGTATTGAAGAATTGCTGTGCATATCAAGGAAACTTTAACAGTGTAAGGAACTATATTCATGAAAGTAAACAATCAAATACGCGTCAGAGCACAGTGTGATTACAAACAGTGCCGGACACTCAGTTAGCTATTTATAAGCATATGAAATGTTTACGGTTCTCGAGTTTCGAGTGATCAAATATTGCGTTATATTTCTGAAAGACGAAAAAATCCATACGCCAGACTCATCCAATCGGTGCCAAATTTTTTACTATGTATCCCAAAACAAAATTCCGTACACCGAACTTATTCGATCGGATTTAAACATAGTAGATCCTGATCTGTTTATTAGCTTGTAAAAGATTGCGCTGTGCAGAAAGATTTCGAGAATTATGATCAATCGAACTTCTAAGTCATTGAACATAGCCAAAACAGAATTAATGCTTTTCAAATGGCAAATAAAAAACTGTTTCAAAAAAAAAATCTAATAATAAAGAACTACTTTTTTCATTTTTTTATGACTGCGCTTATTTTGATGTATGTGATGAAAAAAATCAAAGCTAGAATGTTTTACTAGTGCAAATATGAAAATCAAATACTATACATATTATTGCGGGAGATAAATAACATCCTGAATCTTCAGTACGTAAAATCAGATTTCTGTAGTATATTGTTGGCCGTTTTGCAACAAAAGAATCATTTATTATATATATGTTTGATTTGTTACAGGAATGAGATTTCATTATTTTTTCTAACACATGCTAGAGAACGTCTCAAATGTGTGTCTAAGTGTATTATTCCTAGCTATTAGTTATTGTGTCCTACCAGGAATATAAACCAATTACGCCAGTAATAAGTTTGTCAAAGAGCAGGTGAATTAAAACAGCAAATTTACGAATTCTGAGTAATCGTGCTTGACATTCAAATGTGGTGCCCAATATGAAGAAACACTCTCCATACCTTAAGCTACATACACCACCCAGTTGAAGAGTAATATAAATTGCTCAGCAATGGCTATAAAGAAATTGCATATTGAATAATCTGGGCGACAGAAAGAAGAAAGACAAAGTGCAAAGAAAGAACAAGAAAATGTAAATGCTACTTGATTTCGTGTGATTTGGACAAAACTAGGATATATTCTTGTGTATTTTTGTGTGCTCTACAACATTTGCTTCATTACTATTTTTGATAAAACGGACGGAAAAGAGCGAAAATCGAGTTGTATTGAAAATATGTATCGAAAAATTTTCGCAGTTGTAATTTTTATATACTTTGTTTGCATAGATTTCCAATTAAAGGTTTAAATGTTGTTTTCAGTGAATAGTCTGCGATAACCTCGCGCAAACCGCACATCAATATCTCTCTTGTGTCCGATGTTATGGCCTTCAAAAGGATCCTAAGTAAAAAAAAATCAATGGCGGCCATTTTCCAAGATGGCGGCATGTTGCCCAGGTGGGATTTTTTGGGATTTTGAGTATGTTAATCAGGGGTATCCAAAGAACACATCCACCAATTTTCAGCTTGTTATACTATTTTTCCGCACTTTGCCCAATTTGGGCCTAATTTTCCTATATAAATAGATGTGAATCAATATATTGCGAACATGAAGATACAAAACATGATTTGAAAAAAAAAAGACGATGAGGTGGGGTGAAATTACTAACTTACTTTGGGGTGATGAGAATAGTCCTGTTAATCATCCCATATCGTGTGCGTGTATGCTCCTTCGAATACTAACACATACCGAACACTATCTTCCCGGAACATATTTTCTGAAAGAAACACTGCTCCAAATCACAGTCCCATGTAGGAGAAACCTGGGTTCAAAACCTATTGTGAACTCAAGTATTGTGCTCTTTCTTGTAAGGTCAGTCAACCCAAAACCCCCGAGACGGTACTTTGGACACGATCTCGGATTGCCTCTTGAGCACTTCTACTGCAATAGCTTATGTACCTTTATATCATGTAGGTGTTCTTCGTTAGCTGTATACTCATTATATACTGTATCAGTCTTTATTTTGCTATTTACATTATGTCAAGGACAATTCTGCTCACCACTTCACCCCAGATGTATATTCACTTCAGCTCTACGTGTGGGGTGAAGTGAATAACTTACCTTGTATGATTAATTTCTTTCTGTGCACGTTACTTCAAACAGTTATGTTTTCAGAATACAGAAGGTCTGTCCTGTTCATATATAATTGGCAATCAGCAGTGCTACCATTTCTGTGTAAGATTTTTTCACTTTCATCCTTACTATGTTCAATCCCCCCCCCCCCAATTACTCTACACTACTATAACACTCGGACACAAAATTGCTTTAAGTTTCTTTAGAAGTAACTGACATAAATATGCGCATATGTAAAACAAATTGGATCAAGTACTTCTGTGACACATGTTACCAACCCCGGACGCCATCTTTCACCTGCCATATTACGTTCAACTTTCGTTTTTTTTTTTTTTTTTTTTTTTTAAATGGGAATAGGTGCAGTGATACATCAAATTAATGTACAATTTTCTCGGAAATTTGTTGGTGTAGTGAGCTTTACCGTAGCTTGTACCGTTTGCAAGGTGTTGCATGTTAAACGTCAGATACTTCACGAATATTGAACCAAATAGAAAGCTGTTCAGGGCACCATGTGTATATGTAATCTTTTACATAGTTTATAGTTGACGAAATATTCTCCCAACGTACATGCACACACACACATGCATACGTCAATACGGAAATGGTAGGTCTTCATCCAAATCTGGTCGTATCTGGATTTACATTAGGCACTTTGACTTACAATACTTCCTTGTTACAGTATAACATGGAAATAATAACAATCACTCACAGAAATGTAATAAGATTATGACACAGCGTAACTGATATTACTCTGCAATGTCTATTCAGGAAGTGCCTGGAGGAATTTAACATGCAATACCTTCCAAACGGTACAAGCTACGGTAAAACGCACTACATCAGCGAATTTACGAGAAAATTGTACATTAATTTGATGCATCACTTACACTTATTCCCAATTGAAAAAATGAAGTTTGAATCCAATATGGCGGATCCAAGATGTCGGCCGGATTGTGTAACATGTGCCAGAGAATCAGTACTTGATTTACTTTTTTCATATGCCCATGTTCATGTCCTGTTACATCTAATGAAACTAAAAGCAATTTTGTGACCGAGCGTTATAGTAGTGTATGATTAAATTACGGATATATGAAGGCCCATAAATATGCAAATTATCGCTATAAGCAGCTAAAATTAGTACAATACACATTGGGTCGCGGAGAATTTTGCATTTGAGTCAATTTTACACGAATGCCTAGGGGATACTTCGCGTATATACCTTGTCAGTGCAAACGTGAAAATCGTGTATAAAGATAAGTCAGTGTTTGTGGAGTTAGTTACACCACCATCCAAAACATCTGTGGAAAATAAAAATATTGAGGATTTCAAGTGTGTAAATTCATTTTTTACTGATAACAAGTAAAATGATTTGAAAGATACGATAAATAGTGTAAAATACAAGAAATATTTGATAATGTGTCAGTAGCTACATGTTGTCGTCCAAGTACAACGATTTGTTTCTAGTGTTACAGAAGTACAAGTGGTATGTTGTTTCAGAAAAAGGAAATCTGCTTCCAATAGACAGACAAAACCAGTAATTTACCAATTGGAAATTTGGTGATCTGATTGATAAAAGTGACGAGAAGATTAATTCAGATTTGTTCTGTCTAAAAGATACTAAACCTATAACTAATAGTCTTCTGAATATCTACAAAAGAAACAATTGCTTAGTTCCAAAAAATGACTGATGCAATCAATGGTGACAATTGTAAACGCATCAGTACTAGTTTTCAATTACATTTAACAATGGACGATAAATCTTGGGATTCTAATTTCAGTGGGATATTCAAGACAAGTGAAGCAGATTTTTTTCTAGATTTTTTACAAATGTTGCATGGAAATGTGAATTTTCTATCATTGCCCAGTCGGTGTAACAAAGCCCCAACCGCAATCTATGAAACGCTGACGACCACCACTGCATGGGCTTTGTGACGAATTTCCATTCGTCAATAAAATGGTTGGCTTACATCTCTTTTTCAAACGAATTCTGCTTGAATAGAAAAAAAAGTTGTGTATGCTGTGTAAGCGAAGTGTAGAAAAGGTAGAGTGAAAAGGTGAATAAAAAGTGAACATTTTCTCTTTGTATTTACAAAGCTTCACAATAGCAAGAGGCAACTTTCTCTCCGTAACCAAAATAAAACACCATTCATGAGAAAATGTCAATCCTAAGGTAAATGGATCGTTGTAAAAGAAGCATTTTTTTTCTATTTTATTCAATTTAGGTCTTTTATCATTTCACGTTGCACCCACAATATAAATATATCCCAAATATAAACAACGAAAAAAAAATGTTAAAAGTTTGGATTGAATTTTTATATCATAACGACCAACTTGACTACTCAGTGTAAAGAACATTATATCAATTTAATTAAGATAATTATTTTCCAGCTTAACCTCCCATTATTATGCCCGTTAGGCTAAGGGAGATTGATGATAAGGCAAATGAATGATGATGGAATGATGAGATTCACCTACGCTAATTACAGTTTCTTTGCGTCGTTACAGACAATGCGTACACCAAAACTGATCCTCATGACAAAATCGAGGAAAAGAAAGAAAAAAATAATCCAGAAAAATGGGCAGAATATCTCAAAAGTGATAGAGAGAGGAAAATAGTAGCTCGACATAAAGAGAAACATACTCCAGTGTGATAAAAACAAATTAGATACCAAAAGACAGAAAGATAGAGAGAGGCAGCGATTGTGTAGGTGAAAGAAGAAACGAGAGAAGTAAGAATACCAACAAACAAAAGAGGAACATATAAAAGCCCTCAAGCTTTCGGAAAATCTGTGAAGCGAACTACGGAGTCCTTGGCTAGAAGTCCAAGCAAGCGAAAAGTTGTTGTGCAAGAGATAGTGCGGTGTACACTACTTTCTCATGTCTGCACACAGAACCAGTGCGTCGGTAACGAAAATGATTAGAACAAATAAAGAAAGAGACACTAAAGTGGTTGCATTTTACTGCGAAGATGACAGAAGTCGTCAAGTTCCCAACAAGAGAAATGTACGATCGCTTAAAAACGAAGTAACCGGGAAACAAGAGACAATCCCAATTCGTTAAGTGATAGTGACTATAGTACATTTCATTCTACAATAATACAATACAATAATTTCTAGTAATAATTTCTAATAGATATTCCTAATTATATCTAGGAAGTATATAATTACACCTCTTTTGCAGGTAGGATGCATTTACTTACTTACTTCTATCTATCTATTTCTATTTATCTATCTATCTATCTCTATATATATATATATATATATATATATATATATATATATATATATATATATATATAATTGAAAATCAGTTAGTTTATGACTCTAAATTTCCTGAACCGTCCGACCGATCTCGATCAAATTTGGAACATGGGTGAGGTTCGAGGCTGGGCTGGTTTTAGGCTATTCACTTTGATGATAAAACTGGAGTTGGGGGAGGAGGTATAGAAAAATAAATAAAATTTAATAACTCCTGAACCACTTGACCGATCTTGATCAAATTTCAACATGGATGAGGTTCAGGCCTGGAACTGTTTTTGTGCTTTAAGTTTGACGGAGTAACTTTGGGGAGCTGAAGGAGGAGGAGATGTATAAAAATCAATTTATATAAGACTAAAAGTGACTATTTTTGTAACTTAATAACTCTTTAACTATCTGACCAATTTCAATCAAATTTTCAAGATACATGACGTTCGGATCCGGAAACATTTTTGTAATTTTATTTTAACGGTAGATCCTAGGGAAGGAGGAGGAGAGGGGGACATATAAATAAAAACTAATAAAACTTAATGGGCGGCATTCAGAGAGAATTCGTTAATTGAGGGTTTGTCACAGACTAGTTAATAGTATACTAGCTCTTTACTAAGAAAAGTGCACGTTTTGGTATTCAGAGTTTACTTTGAGTACAACTAAAAAGTTGGTTTGGGTATGATTAACTTACACAACCTCAACGCATCGGTGAGAAAAATAAATGTGGCAACTACGAAAAAGTAGATCAGCGCATGCGTAGTTTTAAAAATGAAAATACATCAAATATGAAAAACGAAATGTTGTGACCCACGCTAAACCGTGGGTACAAGATTAGCCTCTGCTCTAAATTAATTAGTCACATGTGATTAACTTCGTCAAATACTACGTCCTAATCAGACTCTGAATACAATTTTGATAACCATCCGTTAGTCAACCCCGTAGTATGGCGGTAATGAGACGTCAAAATGACTCTGCATAAAGCCCAATAATTTTTGAACCACAAACACAATCTCTATCAAATTTTCAACATATATGAGAGTTGGGCCTTGGGTGTTTTTTATCGTTTCTCTTTGATGGGCCAACCTAGTGGATGGGGAGGGGAGATATATGTAAAAATAAAAATAAAATAAAATAAAATAAAATGACTACTTTTGTGACTTAATCACTCTTGAACCGATCTCAATCAATTTTTCGACATGCATGAGTTTAGGGGCAGGAATTACTTTAGGCTATTCACTTTGACGATGCAACGAATGGCAGGGGGAGGGGGAGAAAATTTAAAATGATCAAAAATGACCGATATTAGTGTTGAATCCATAGTTTTCGGGGTCGATGAGAGAAACAGTGACACTTCTGATTCTGTTTCAATCCAAGTTCAGCCATGACAGTTGGGTGGGGGGTATGTCGTAGGGGAGGGGGACAAACATTTAAAAATGATCGAAAAATGACTAATATTAGTGTCAAATCCATAGTTGTAGGGGTAGCTGAGATGAAGAGTGACAATTCCGATGCTGTGTGCCGCAGCACGAAGAAGGGGAGGGGGAGCTATATATAAAATAATAATCGAAAATGACCAATATTAGTGTTTAATCCGTAGTTTTCGGGATCATTCAGATGAACAGTGTCATTTCCTATCCGGTTTAAATCCAAAAACAGCCCCATTACTTGGGGAGGGGGAGAAAGAGATACATAAAAATGATCGAAAATGGTCCCTATCAGTATCGAATTTATAGTTTTCTGGGTTGCTTGATGTACAGTGATACTTTCAATCCCGCTTAAGTTCAAATTCAACTCCACAACTTGGGGGAGGGGAGGAAGAAATATTTTAAAATGATCGAAAATGACCGATATTAGTGCTGAATCCACATTTTTTGGGTTCACTGAGATGAACGGTAACAGTTCCGATGCCACGGCCCGCAACATGGGATATATATATATATATATATATATATATATATATATATCGGGTGTTGCAAAATAAGAGTTACAACTCTTGGGAGGTGACTCCTACCACTGAGACAAGAAAAAAGTTCACTTCAACTTTCGGCTCTCGGACATAGTTTCGGATCTACAAGGTACCGAAAGCGTGGGAAAATTACTTTCGGACGCCAATAGTTCGGAAACTGTCCAACGTAAAGAGGACGGATAAAAAATTCACTGAAGAAGTCATACGTGCTGTATTGAATTTTGCATGTTTCACAATCCTACCATGCACGCGCAAGGGATTCCCCAAAGAAACGTAGGGAGTCCCGGATAATCTGCCAAATGAAAATTGGTCTAAATGGATATGAATTGATACGGTTTCTACCAGATAACAATAATTCGTTTGTATTAAGTAGATATCTGGAACAAAATCAAAATGGCAGACACCTTCGTGCCCGTTGTGTGTTGTTGCATAATCACCAGGTACGAATGCTGGCCAACAGTGACGTTCTGAGTATTAAGTGTACCGAATTTGTACTAAAATGCTCTAGAAAGACATCTGGAGTGTCGGTAGACCATAACAGATGAAGCAGGGTGATTCACATGTGTGGAAACACTTAACGAAGAATGCCCAGAAATGCACTCGTACTCAGTAAATGTAAGTTCAAAGCGTCTGAAATGTAAGGAATATCATCAAGAACATGAGAGCCATTGCCAATTCACTAATAATATTCTCTCAAACCGATGCAATATGATGCGCAAGGTTGCATACCGATAGGGATGCAACATCTGAGACCAAGTTGAAATTGTGCAAGGGGACTCACAAAGAAACTGGGTAAACTAAATTAATGTCACTAGCATGATCGATATTGAAATGTGGATAATGTGTATGTTGATATCGACATGTAGCTAATGGACAAATGTCAACATACCCCACTACTGCTGGGACACCGTCCGACGTGCGAAAAATAGGAAAATAACTACCTGGGTTTTGAATCTAAGGACGTGGGCTCCCAGTAAGATTGGGAACTGCGACCACGCGAGCGAAAGCAAGCGCTCTAGCCCTGAGACTTCGAGAAAGGCTCACTTTGTCTGTATTCATTTCTTTGAGGAGTACCCGCTTTGTTTGGCAAGCGCTCTTGTACAGCCTCCCGACATGCTTGTATGTTTCATTATGTTATTCCTACTGCACAGTTGTAAACAATCAGAGCTTCAAGACGTTTCTTCCTATTTCTCATGTCGTTTCATTTTCCGTATGTATGGTATTCCAGCAGTAGTGTTACATGTGCCAAATTTGTTCATTTTCGTCTTTGTCTTGGCATGTGCACCATGTGTAAGATACGAATTTCTCTAAGTATTTCCCTATATTTCGAGTACGCCATGTGTCCCAGAAGACGTGGGACATGTTACAAGTTTGTTATTTTCATGCTCTATCAGAATTTGAACCATGGATTTAGAGATTTCTTTCCATATGTGTCGACTGTGGGACAATGTCCCAAATAAAGAGGGACATTGATACAATCGTATTCTAGTTACGTTCTACCAAAAAGTGCACCAAATGTAATAGCAGAATGTACAACGTTTTTTCCCTAGTTTTCGCACGTGGGACGGTGTCCAAGCATTAGTGGGACATGTTGACATTTGTCCATTAGCTACATGTTGATATCAACACACACATTGGCCACATTTCAATATCGATCATGCGATCCCCCTAGTGACATTCCTTTAGTATATCCAGTTTCTTTGTGAGTCCCCTTGCACAATTTCAACTTGGATCCAATTTCAGTTACTGTATCCTTATTGGTATGCAACCATGCACATCATATTGCATTGGTTTGAGGAAATATTATTGGTGAATTGGCAATGGCTTTCATGTTCTTGATGATATTCCTTACATTTCCGACGCTTTGAACTCACGTTTACTGAGTATGTGTGCATTTCTGGGCATTTTTCGTTTAGTGTTTCGAGACATGTGAATCACCCTGCTTCATCTGTTATGCTCTATCAACACTGCATATGTCTTTCTAGAACATTTGAGTACAAATTCAGTACACTTAATACTCAGAACGTCACTGTTGGCCAGCATTCGTACCTGGTCATTATGCAACAACACACAACGGGCACGAAGGTGTCCGCCATTTTGATTTTGTTCCAGATATCTACTTAATACAAACGAATTATTGTTACCTGGTAGAAACCGTATCAATTCATATCCATTTAGACCAATTTTCATTTGGCAGATTATCCGGGACTCCCTACGTTTCTTTGGGGAATCCCTTGCGCGTGCATGGTAGGATTGTGAAACATGCAAAATTTAATACAGCAGGTATGACTTTTTCAGTGAATTTTTTATCCGTCCTCTTTACGTTGGATAGTTTCCGAACTATTGGCGTCCGAAAGTAATTTTCCCACGCTTTCGGCACCTTGTAGATCCGAAACTATGTCCGAGAGACCTCCCAAGAGTTGTATCACTTATTTTGCAACACCCGATGTATATATACACAGGGTGTTTCAGATAAAACGTCCAGTGCTTATAAATCCGAAACGGCTGAGAATAAAAAGATGAAACAAAAACTGAGATAGGAAAATGTCATAGGGCGCATCACATGGTGTTGTCGTGGTGACCCCCAGGGCCCTCTTTCAAGGAGGCCTAGGGGCCAATTTCAAATTTTCAAATAGGAACATGTATTGAATCATACCTCATTCAATAGTACTTGAAAAACGAAACAACTTTTGTAGGAAACAATTTTCGATTTGGGCCACCGTTTTCAAAATGGCTGCAAAAAGTGGGTCCTGTATCAGAATAAAACGTCCAGTACTTATAGGCCTAAATCAGAAACGGCTGAGAATAGAGAGATGAAACAAAAACTGAGATAGAAACGATGATAAAGCATATCAAGTGGTGTTGTTGTGGTGACCCTCAGGAAACTCCGTGAAGGGGACCCAGGTGCCAACTTCAAAAAGATACAGGACTTTTTGCGGCCATTTTGAAAACGATGCCCCAAATCGAAAATTGTTTCCTACAAAAGTTGTTTCGTATTTCAAGGACTATTGAATGAGTTATGATTCAATACATCTTCCCATTTGAAAATTTGAAGTTGGCCCCTGGGCCCCCTTGAAGGAGGGCCCTGTGGGTCTCCACGACAACATCATGTGATGCGCCCTATGACATTTTCCTATCTCAGTTTTTGTTTCATCTTTTTATTCTCAGCCATTTCGAATTCATAAGCACTGAACGTTTTATCTGGTATAGGACCCAGTTTTTGCGGCCATTTAAAAACGGTGGCCCAAATCGAAAATTGTTTCCTACAAAAGTTGTTTCGTTTTTCAAGTACTATTGAATGAGGTATGATTCAATACATGTTCCTATTTGAAAATTTGAAGTTAGCCCCTGGGCCTCCCTGAAAGAGGGCCCTGGGGGTCACCACAACAACACCATATGATGCGCCCTATGACATTTTCCTATCTCAGGTTTTGTTTCATCTTTTTATTCTCAGCCGTTTCGGATTTATAAGCACTGGGCGTTTTATCTGAAACACCCTGTATATAAATGATCGAAAATGACCAATATTAGTGTCGAATCCATAGTTTCCGGGGTCGCCGAGATGATCAATGGTCTTTCCGATGCCGTTTAAATCGATGCCATTAAAAACGAAAACAGCATATTTCACGGGTACTAAACACATAAGATACGGAATTGCGCATTTAAATTTCCATTTCAACCCAGCGAAGCGGGTAATACGAGCATGGGCTGATAAGTTCTCTGCCCGACCCAGAAGGACTTGAGCTGCAGGCATGAATGTGTGAGGCTATTCAACATAGTCCCCTCGAAGGTCAACACACTTGGCACTTCGATGCTGCAACTTCTTCAACCCCTCAAAAAAAAAAAAAAAAAAAATAGTTCTGCAAAAAAAAATGTTCCGCAGCTGTTATCACCTCTTCATCACTGTGAAAGTTCTGTCCTTTCAGTGCTGTTTTGAGTTTTGAAAACATATAATAATCTGAAGGAGCAAGATCTGGCAAATAAGGTGGGTGTTAAATGCACTGGAACCCTAGATTTTTCAGAAAATCCATTGTTCTGCCAGCCTTGAGGACGGAAGCATTGTCCTGCAAGAACAAGACGCATCGTGTCAACTTTCACCAGCGCTTTTCTTTAATAGCGTCCTTTACCTTAGCCAGCAGACTGCAGTAATACTCTGCAGTTATGTTTTGGCCCTTTGGAAGGTAGTCTGAGAGGAAAGCACCATCCTTATCCCAGAATATTCAGGCAAGCACCTTCCCTGTGGACTTTTGTGCTTTGAATTTTTTGGGCCTTGGAGATCCTGAGTGGCGCCACTCGCTTGAATGCTGTTTGGTTTCCGGATCAAAGTAATGCAACCACGTTTCATCCTGGGTAATAAGCCGATTCAAAAAATCGTCCTTGGAGTTCGCAAAATGCCGTAAAATCACCTGCGATGATCTCACACGTTCGCGTTTCTGATCCGCGTTCAAACATTTCGGAATCCATTTCGTAGAAAGCTTGCGCATGTCCAACTGATCATGAATTATTGACCCAACACGTTCTTTGGATATGTGCACTTTGTCAGCTATCTTCTAGAGCGAAATCCGTATGTTGCTCAAAATCAGGCCATTAATATGGTCCACTTTTTCTGGAGTTGACACTGACACTGGCCTGCCACATCTGTCACCATCTTCTATTGAAAATTCACCACGCTTGAAGTTCGCACACCATTTCTTCACAGTGGAGTATGAAGTGCACTGTCCACCCAATTGTCTAGCATGCAACCATAGATTTCCTTGGTCGACTTCTGTTGCAGCAAGGAGAACTTCATTACACCTCGCAACTCCTCTTTGGCGAATTTGACATCTGGCTCCGCCATTGTTCATTCAATTACCTGTAAAATAAAAACCGTTCACGGTAGAATCGTAAAATTTGGTACTTAAACATACAAAAGATCAACATTTCACACGACATCAATTACATGAAGGTAGTACATTCGGGAGGGGGTCGGGCCGAGAACTTATCAGCCGACCCTCGTATATGCTAGTTACAACTATAAGCAAAAGGGTGATTGTGAGGCCACAAGTAAAAATACACTAGGTTGAACAAAAATTGATTAACTTAAGAATTTGTATTACTATACACAACATATATGTTGAAATATACTCGCCCGATAATTGTTGAAACCCTCCCCACCGGTCTAGTATCCCCATGTGTTCGGGAATGCATCGTGCGTGTAACACTACCTTCCGTCAGACAATAGTTTCTATTGTGAGTGCAAGCTTCCTTTGAGAATTTCGTGTCATATCCATATATATTAGATATCGTGGTGCATTTTTTTTTAGTTATTCTTCTATGTATTTAGTTTTATCTGTGTGTTTAGTGGTCGCTTTTTTCCTTGAAATTTCCAAGTATGAGTTGTACACTTCGTATCAACTTCGGCAAAATAAGTCGAAAGCCAACCTCTATTTTCGTATATGAGTGAATAAGTAGTATGTTTAAATTTACCACTTACCAAATTCACAGTATTGAAATGGGCTTTATTCATAAAACTCTTTATATTAGGTTGGTAACTAAAGTGTTACGTGAAACAATTCTAAACATAACTCATGATGATGTCAAATATACGTCAGTGGACATATAAACGTCAGCGAATATACAAACAGTGAACATATACGGCATATTGATCTGGCTGATAATAGTGTGATGGTCATTAAAGTGTCATTGTGTCGGATGGAATTTACTAATCATCAGTTAACAAAAGTTTTGTCCCAATATGGGTATATCCAGTGGTCATCGATTAGAAGTATAGTGCGGATCATGTATATGTTACAGACCAAGCTATTAATTACGTAAAATGAAAGTTAAACAGAATATAGATTCATTTATTGCAGTGTGTAGCGTATCCTTATTTTGTAGTTATGGAAGACAAATATAAAAATATTCATTGTGTAATGCTCAGAACCAATTTGTAGCATATTATTCACGCAAAAAGAGTCCTGATTTTAAGACTAGCTTACAAGTTCACAGCTTTGCGACACCTCCATCTCGTGTACCTCATGATTTCCCACTTGAAAAAGACTCAATAAAAGTCTGTAATTATGCAGAGTTCCCTCTGCTTGCTCATGATTATTCTTCTAAAATGTCTTCCACTTCTAGTCCTAAATACACCGTGATGGAATGCACGGAATATTCCGACATTCACCAAGATCTATCCCAATTGGAAATATTCTCAACTGGTCCGCACGTTGATTGTAATAGAGCAACGCTCAATTCTCATGAGAACGCAGCCCAGTACATTCCACAGAATGATCATCTAATTTTACAGGTAAGTGACAACAATGCTACGAAAGTGTTATTAGACGACCATGATGTTACTCTGAGCCAGAGTACAAGTGATTTGGCCTTAAAAAGTAGACTCACGCAAAACAATTGACTTGAATTTTCAACCACTATCTAGTGTTTTGGTCTTAGTCTGAAAAAAACGTAAATTTCTCAAACTAAAGTCAAATGTTGGTGTTGTGCCTAAATCTAATAAAGGACTACATATTTCGGATGTGCCTACAACGTTGCAGGTGCACACACGCGTACCAAAACTGAAAAGTTAAAAGCTGGTACTCCTATAGTGGATGCCTGATAATTATTTATCAAAGTGTTTTCTCTTATCCATATTTGTATGATCTGGAAAAAAGTTTGTTCATTTCTCTTTTTCTTAATATTCGCATATATCTTTATGTATAATTTTTCTTTTGTAACTATCAATCTTAATAACTTTACTTCTTCTTTCAGATGACAAGTCTTAATGGATTTTATAAATAGGGCTGGTATTGATGTCTTATTAGCTCGGAAAGTAACTCCCCCTGATATAGAAGAGAAAGTCTATTCAATCATACATTATGTTTCCACTCTACCGAGAAAGGATTAGGTACATTGATCTACGCTTTCAAAAAAAAAAAAATTCCTATCACCTCCAAAGAAAGAGCATCTGTTGTGATGGCTTGATGTCATCAAAATGCGCACTATTGGGTTTCAACCAAACCCGTGACAGGGAAGAGTCTTTTCAACTGATCTCACCAGGCTCGCTATAATGGTTCCAGTCCCTGCATTTTAACTAGATATTATAGTTCCGTTTTACGTTCCAAGCACCAAGTTCTGCATTTCACCTACTCTCCACAACTCTAGCTAATAGTACGTACATATGATTTAATTGATGTGTCCCAATACTTTCAGCAAAACGAGCCGGGCCATTCTTTTTACATCTTCCATTTGTCTTCAAGATTGGACCACATTTATATTTTTGCTCTCTTAGTAACCAGATAATATAAACTACGCTCGAACCTGTTTGTTTCAACGATCACCATGCTGTTATAAAGTGAATCAATTTACTGGTGTCCAAATTTCTGAAAACTAATCCACTTTGGGATTTCAATACTTCAGTCCTCATGGATCCTGAATACAAACAACTCATTGGATCGGCGTAGAAGTTATTACTACAGTTAAAATCATGCTGTCAACGCCAACTTATTTGTTTTTGGAAAAGACAAGTAAAACCAACTTTCCGGCCACTCAAAAGTAACGGACTTGATATTAGTACGGCTATTTAATGCAACCCCAGGGTTAAAATGAATGGTATTATAGATACAAACTAAGAAAGACTTAGTTCGATAGATAATAATGCACTCTGTATACAGTTGTATTAGTATATTTATTGAAACATAACTACACACACACACACAAACACATTATATATATATATATATATATATATATATATATATGTGTGTGTGTGTGCATTGGAACAGTGGTAACAGACGTGACTGGCACGGAGGCAAAAGTGGTATATCTATTTACAAAGTGCTATATCTCTGCGATTCTGGTACACCTGCGATAGCCATTTTTCTCCTATGGATTGTTTAAAGCATTAGCAAACTTAATTATCATACTAACTAACTAACTCTATGGCCTATGGAACCCGTTGGTCCAATGCCGCGTTCACAAAAGCTCTCCACTGACTTCTATCCTTAGCTAACTGCATCAAGTTTCTACTTTGTATTCCAATCTCTGCGAGATCCGTCTTAATATTGTCCTCCCATCTGCGCCTAGGTCTTCCTAATGGTCGTTTTCCGATGGGTCTTCCAGTCAAGATTTTGAAAGCGTTTCTACTTTCTTCCATTCTAGCTACATGACCCGCCCATCTAAGCCTCCTAGACTTGATGACCCTAACAATGTTGGGTAAACCATATCATACTTGTATCATAATTAATGATTGAAGTTAATCAGGATTTTGTGTGTCGTAGTTGGAGTAACAGACGTGACCGATGAAAGTGACGGACGTCACAAGTACAATTTTATCATATTCAATTCTTCAGTTAACACACGAATGTAACATTGGACAATAAATTTAGTAGATTCCTTCCTGTTTTATTATAGCAAAATTTATTTAAACTGAATACGAGAGTCCTTCATCTTTTATGTCAAAAGAAGAAAAAACGATAATATTCAACATATCTATCAATAATACTGAATGTTGATTAAATATTTCAAGCAATATAGCAGTATCATTTGCAATATTTCGGAAAGAATGTCATGAGAAATTGCGAATTGAAAAACAAAAACCAATCATCATCACTACTATAAACATCAGGGTACCTTCTACACTGATATCTTGGAAGATGTTCAAAATCAACTTCACCTTCAAATACCTGTACCTTAATCAACTTACGAAGAAAAGTTTCACTAACAAAAATATGGTGTTTGTCACATTGTTGAAAGTGGTGGTAACGAAGCAAGATAGGATACCTCCTTTCGGGTAACTTCCAAATAACCTGCAATGTATTCCCACTTTTTTAGTTTTAACTTTCTTCTCCAAATAGTATCCTCAGGCAGCAGATTTTTCACATCATATTCACAACTTTTACATTCATTTTGCATGCAGTTTTCATTTTTCACATCACAACACATGTAAAACATTAGTTGTTTGTGACTGGAAGGGAACGGAAAGAAAAACCTTGATATGCCTTCAACTAAAAACGAGAAATTCAAATGTACTTTGCAGACACAAACGTTGTGAGAAATCTTGCTCATGACAAGAACATGCTGAGGTCTGAGTAAACAAAACTATGTTTTTGATACTTTAACTGTTGGATATTTCTCCCTAAATAGACTGTAAGCTTCTCCTATAGTCATTATCATGTAACGAACTGGAATTCTCTCTTGTTTTTCCGTTACTTCGTTTTTGAACGATCGTAGATCTCTCTTGCTGGGAACTTTGCGACTTCTGTCATCTTCGCAGTAAAATGCAACCACTTTAGTGTCTCTTTCTTTATTTTTTCTAATCATTTTCGTTACCGACGCACTGGATGAATGTGTGCAGACATCAGAATGTAGTGTACGCCGCACTATCTCTTGCACAATAACCTTTCGCTTGCTTGGACTTCTAGCCAAGGACTCCGTAGTTTGCTTCACAGATTTTCCGAAAGCTTGAGGGCTTTTATATGTTCCTCTTTTGTTTGTTGGTATTCTTACTTCTCTCGTTTCTTCTTTCACCTACACAATCGCTACCTCTCTCTATCTTTCTGTCTTTTGGTATCTAATTTGTTTCTATCACACTGGATTAGGTTTATCTTTATGTCGAGCTACTCTTTTCCTCTCTCTATCTCTTTTCAGATATTCTGCCCATTTTTCTGGATTATTTTTCTTTCTTTCTGTCGATTTTGCCATGAGGGACCGTTGTGGTGTACGTATTGTCTATAAAGATGTAAATAACCCGTAATTAGCATAGGTAAAACTCTTTTTTCTAGCATGTAGCTTAAAAACGTGTCACTTCCGTTATCTTTTAAATACCAAATTAAAGCAATTTGCAGGTTTCTAAATTTCTGCAAAGGAAACTCTACGAAAACTAACTTTGGATGTGAAATTGAAAATTTTCTCTGATCCCCTGTTAAAAAGTTTTGTAAACTTTTTTAGTATTTTGGTAAAGGACGTGACATCAAAATCTCTAGATTTTAAGTTAGCACAGAAGTCAACACAACTTACATTCTTCAATAAAATAATACTCAGTCACAAGTCAAATAATATTCACACATTTATAGATGCAGTACGTAACATAACGGCTAATTTTAACATTATGACAACTTACGAAAACTGCTCTGCAAGTGCCGACCCAGTAACAGCACTCAGACTCCTTATTTGGTCGCTTGCAAAACTACTATTTCTTGTAGTGGCAACTTTATTTTGCTGGATCAGTAAAATTCACAATTTTTTATGTACAACCAAAGAAATAGTTCCACAGTTTTTAGTTTTTGACTGATTGGATTCAAATTTTCTGGCATAGTCGTTTCCGCTTTAACTAGTAACCAATATTGTTTTTAACACATGCAGCTCTATAATATTCAATATACATATTGTGTCGATCTATAAAAACATACGTGTACGCATAACTAAGAGGGTGCTCGATTAGATCACAAATTCAAGAAATCAAAGCCCACTTATAGCCATTACTTATGTGCGGTTTCACTGTAAGAAGTAAACTTTTCCCTAACGATGACACGGAACAGGTGAATATGATATATATTCCAAAAGAAGGACTTAGAAATTCATTAAAAAAAACAGTTGAGAATGCTCCAAGAGCACGGCCAGAACGAACTTAAAAAGAACGGAGATATGCAGCGGGAAGGATAACTGTCATTGTTCCTAGATGTAAATCTGTTTATCCGCACCTTCTTCTCTTTCTCGCAAAAATTAGCAAACTATCATCTCTCCATGACTTATAGTTCTCGAAATATGGTTGCTTAAATATCTAGAAATTCGAAAAAAAAATAATATTTGGGGAACGGTGGCCAGTTGGCCATTAGATAGTTAATCGGTGGCTACAGATTACTATTTGGTACCAAGATGTTCACCATCCTCCTAGGTATTCACCAATGCCAATGTGATCTTTGTGTGACTTACGGTTCCCGACATTAGGCTCCTTAAATCTCCCTAAACTGGAACTATCTTTTGGAAAATATCACGGGAACGGTAAGTCATAAAGAAATGATATTGGTGTTAATCAATCCGTAATAGAATGTTAAAGATTTTCGTACCGATAGTAATTGATAGCCACTATACAACTGGATGCTGGCCAAACCAGTGGCCACCGGTTACCATTTGATACCAAAATATTTACCATCCTCTTAGGTATTGATCAACATCAATGTCATCTCTCTACAACTTATTTTCTCCCGAGCTATGGCTTCTTAAATATCTAGAA
Organism: Thermobia domestica; assembly: GCF_964235325.1. Lineage (NCBI taxonomy): Eukaryota > Metazoa > Arthropoda > Insecta > Zygentoma > Lepismatidae > Thermobia > Thermobia domestica. The sequence continues at coordinate 7,897,744 of NC_137459.1, forward strand.
ATTGGCCATTTCTGGTCAATTTCACGGGAACGGTAAGTCATAGAGAGATGATATTGCTGCTAGTCAATGGCTAAGAGGATGATAAATATTTTGGTACCAATATTAATTAGTGGCCACTGGCCAACTGGTCATTGGCCAAACCAGTGGCCAATTAGACAGTAGCCACCGGTTACTGTTTGGTACCAAAATATTTACCATCTTTTTAGATATTGATCAATACCAATATGATCTCTCTATGGCTTATGGTTCCCGAGATATTGCTCCTTAAATCTCTGGAAATCGGCCATTTTTTGGCCAATATCTTTGGAACGGTAAGAGTGACGCGAAAAATGTAATCACATTCTCTGTTAGTTTTTGATGCTCTATCGAATGCAGGGTTCAAAATTGAAAAATCGCGAACTACAGGCAGACAGACACACAGACACACAGACATAGATAATTTAGTAACAAACTTGTTAAGATCGTTGAATATTTATGCCATAAAACACAATGTTGACAAATTTATGAAGATTTTAATGTTTTTATCATCATTTGCATTCCGTTTAATATTACTGGGAATTTAAGGAGGTTACTGGGAATTTAAGTGAGAAATTTGATATCCAAGTTGTAGCCTGTAATATTACATTATTATTATTATCAAATTTTACTGTTTTTTTCTTCTTTTTTTGGCTTGTAAATATGTTTAGCTTACATCTGTTTCCGTGATAAACCAACCTTTTAACATACGAGTATCAGTCTCCTAGAATTTCGTAAATAACTACAAGATGATCCTAAATCTTCCAAATAAGTACAGATAACGACCATTAAAGTTCATATTTTACTTTCTGAGAACATGCTGTATTAATTGATATGTCACATGACTACCTTTCCATTAAAAAAAAAAAAAATTACAGATTTCATAATTGCGGATTTCATGATGATGGTGCAGTTTCGTGATCTACTCTGCCCATGTACTTTTGCCAATATGTGAAACTACCACCGTTTGCGTTGTCTATCTTCCACTATTTTCACGATTCAACAGTTTATTTGATGCATCTCAATAATATAGCATAGCTCTTCTCCCATCAACTTTGACCCCTCTCCCTCCGTTTCTATGGTGCGATAACCTTGCACATATACATATTTCTACATCCTCTATCAGGCATACTATCACTATGTCTCATCCCGCAGCTCGATTCATCCATTTGAGCCCTTTACTTGTTAGATGGATGCCATGAGAGAGGATACCGTATTGAGAGCACCTGTGAACCCATTCCAATGGAAACAACATGACAGCTTTTTCTTTTGCGCCCACGCGTGATCCTCATTGTATCAGAAGTTGGACGTGACTGTCGCATGGCGCGTTGCTTAGCTTAAAACTAGGGATGGCCACAAAGTTCCGGTTCCGGAGAGGAGGAACCGGTTCTTGGAGATCTTCTAGAACCGGATCCGTTCAGACCCGAAAACCGTTTCCAACAGGAAACGGTTCTGGCCATCCCTATTTAAAACCCCACCACAAACACCCCGCCGGGAGGGCACTGCTGGCGACTGGTCAGTCTCATTTCTCTACGGACAAGCCCTGTATCATTTCACTGTTACTAATGCAAAAATAACTAATAACACTTTTCCCTTTCATGTAGAAGCCAACATTAGTTTCAAGAAATACGCAATAGCAAACAGTACGTTTTGTATAATGGATAATGATAATGAAGTTTTTGATAATGAAGTAGAATTTAATTTTGATATTGAAATGAAATCTAATAATGTTTCCAAGAATATATTTACTAGCTCGTCTCTGTTTAAGAATTAAAATAACAGAAATATACGTCCCATCGTGGAATTTGATGAGAATTTCAATTTTCGTTTGAAGCTTTTGGAACATTTACAACAGTACAATCCTTGTTTAAAATTCCTCATACTAGCCGATTATCACTGGAAAATAACTCCTAGAGGTATTTGGTTAATGGAAGCTTATGAAGCAATAAACACAATATCAGTTAGCAAACAACACAACCTATAATGCGGAAGACTATGTTTTAATTTGAGTGGGTTATATGCGCTATCTTTACAGATATACCATCATATGAATCACAATTGCTTCCAAAACGAATATATAAAGGTAACCAAGAAAGTTCTGTCGCCTTTTCACCCACCATCTTCGAACTTCGATATTTTACCTAAGACATACCTGGAAGGTCAAAAATAGTCCCCATCAGCATCGACGACCTCATGCAACGTTTTGAAAGGACATAGATTCCATCGCGGTAGAACTTGCTGAGCCGTGAAGCGAGGAATGTTATCAAGTGCATTTTGCACCTCTACTAGGAATTTAAACTGGCGTCCTGTAAGGTGATTATCCAAGGAATGGAACAGGTGATAATCTGATGCTGCAATGTCCTGGCAGAATGACAGATGCAATAGTGTTTCCCATTCAAGGCGTAGAATAGTGTAACATTTCATCCTAGCTACATGGGGCTTAGCGTTGTCCTGTAGTAGGAGGACTTCTTTGAGATTCAGAAGTAGCAGCTCCAGAGTTTTGAGGTTTTGTTGATCACGGCTCAACTGCTGACAGAACATAGTTGCCGAACCACCTGGTGGTAGTTCCAGATGCACGATGCCGCGAGCAGTACATCAAACACACAGGAGGATCTTCTGGTGCAGTGCTGGTTTCGGCGGTTCTGGCCAATGATGACGGCGCCGTGGAGCTTCGTACAAGACCCACTTCTCATCACGCTCTATGGAGGTCCCATGTTCACTCTGTCCTTACGGAAATTCACGGTGTAAGTGAACTGCCACCATCAGGTATTTTGTTGGATATACGCACATCAAGAACTGACCTTCGCCTTATCTGCATTCACATTCAACTCACGGTGTGAGAGCCAATTGATCACAGACCTCCACAAAAAGCGACAGAACTTTCTCGGTTACCTTTATATATCATGTATACCTATCACGTTGTTGAGGCTACTAGGCAAAAGGTTCAGTTATCACATTAATCCTTAATAGATTTGCACAAGTTATTGCCAATTCTGTGGGACAATGTTGAATGTAGCCTGACAAGTAGTTTTGTCTTGTAATTCAACTCTCTTGAAGACTGTACAGTGTGGTGGGTAACGGGTTATACTGTGAGATTTGAATTTTGCATCATTTTATACCCGCCAACTGTACTGATCCAACACTTGGTAGTTGTTTGTTATGGAGTTTAGCGTCGCTTTTAATAGCAGGGCTATATGAGACGTAAACCTTGTTACTGTGGGATCCGAATTACACCGGGAATCGAAAATCCGGATTTTCAACGTCAAAGCCACGAGGAAGTTCCAAGCTCTGGTCATTGCTCACAACCAGTGTTAATAGAAGATCCCTTCATTTATGATCTATACAGAACTTAGAAACTCAAATATTGCGTTTTCAGTTTTAGATAATGTTGTAAATATTTTTTAATGCCCTTGATTAATTTCCTTGGATTCTTCTTTGTTTAGTGCATTAATAATGAAATTGTAGCTACTTCTCGTTGTTAGCAATTGCATTAAGAACTTTCAGTAACCCATGGACAGAGGCAACTCGTGAGGGAAGTTTAATCAGTGAAAATTAAAGTTTTATCACTTGAAAATAAGAAAATAAACATTATTTAATGTATTAATTATTGTAAACAACAATTAATACATTAAGAAATATTTTTCTTTATTTTTGTCTCAAGCAAAAAGAAAATTTTAAATGTACCAGTGTGACTTCCAAAAGCTCTCCATTGACTTCTATCCTTAGCCAACTGAATCCAGTTTCTATTTGTATTCCTATTTCTCTGAGATACATCTTAATATTGTCCTCCCATCTGGGCAGAGGTCTTCCAAATGGTATTTTCACGATGGGGTTCTCAGATAAAATTTTGAAAACGTTTCTACTTTATTCCATTCTGGCTACATGACCAGCCCACTTCTGCCTCCTAGATTTGATGATCCTAACAATATTTGGTAAACCGTATACATTATAGAGTTCATTATCATAAAGTTTTCATCACTCCCCATTTTTGTTCCTGTTGGGTTTGCTTTAGCATTTTATCCTTAACACCTTCTGATTGCGTTTTTACCTCAAAGTAAGCGACCATGTTTTGTAATCATACGGTGCAACAGAAATAATTGTCGTTTTATATATTTTAACCTTCAAATTCTTCGACAGAATTCACGAAGACAAAAGATTTTGGACTAAATAATAAAATAAATTCTCAGATTTCAGTCGACATTTCATTATTTAGTAAACACTTTATTTAAAAATCAGTTTATGCTATTTAACTAGAAAATTATGTAATAAATATTTCTTTACATATTGGTAAAGAATGTGTCAATACTTATTTGGATACTAAATTATTGTTCTCACGCAAAGTACTACATGTGGAGCAATGTGAAATGAAAAATAGAATCAAGCCAAGGTGACCCTTACTCTGAAGCTTGCAGCGTGCAAAACGGTGGAGCACAGCCTAACTTGCTGACCCGGTTCTGTCCATGTCCGAGTCCCGCCACCAAATATAGCTAGTTTTGTCTCTTTGGCAATGGGGTACCTGCCCACCAAACTTCGTTTAGATGCAATCACTAGTTACTGAGAAATATAGTACAATATGCACACGTATATACAACTAGACTATTAATATAAGGTCCCGTATGCAGACGTCAGGAACTATGAAATCTACTTGGTTGATAGGTGACAAACCGAATCCCAATCTGCAACACCAGAAAATGTTTCATCACGAAACTAACGATTCCTATAGCAAAACGTAAGTGACCAGAATGTTCTGAAAAATTGGTGATACCTTTTCTTGGTGACAAACGAAACCATGATATATTTGATGAAGATTCCACAAATTATCGAAAAGAAAATTTGCATCAAGAAATAAAGTAATAAACAGTGTTGGGTAAGTTACTTGTAAAAATGTAACACGTTACAAGTTACTTTACTTTCTCTTAAAATGTAACGCGTTAGTAATGCGTTACTTGCCTCAAAAATGTAACTGTTACTTAACTTCGAAAGTAACGCGTTACCAACGCGTTACTTTTAGGTCGGAAACTTTGAATATGTGGAAAAATCTTATTACTTCAGTCTTTCGTACTGCTATTACTACAACTATTATTATTATTATTATTATTATTATTATTATTATTATTATTATTATTATTATTATTATTATTATTGCACGTTCTGAATCGATTTATGTAAATGCAAGGACAAATTAATACTTGACAACTATATGAACATTTTAATGTAATGTAACATTGACTAAAATGTCATACTACGTTACTCGTAGGGATGGGCACGAGTAAATTCGAGCAAGTTTTCTTTGAAACTCGATTTGACTAGAAACACGTCTTTGAGCTCGACCCGAGAACTCGGCTTGAAAAATTTCCTCCAACTCGACTCGAATTCGGATCGAGTTTCGAGTCGATTTAGAATTTAGATATCTGGGCTTTTGACATCTAAGGCCATTTAGCCCGTCACGATTTGAGGGATGACGTCCCTCGGCGAGCACACAATCCGGGGCAAGGGAAGGAAGAAAGGACTGGGGAGGGAAGGGAGCGGCCTGGGACCTATAAGTTAGGTACCACCCCGGCATTTGCCTGGTGTGAATGAGGAAAACCCAGGAAAACCTCATTCAGGGTGGCTGGCCTGAAAAAGCGTGTTACACTTTTTCGACCGAGTGACCCCACCGGGAATCGAACCCGGGACCGCTCGCACCGAAGGCGAGAGCGTTAGCGACTACGCTACGCGGGGCCACGACTTTCGAGTCGAGTCGAGTCAAATCTGGTGTATAGTTTGAGTACTCTCTTCAAGTATCTTACATAGACAATATAATTATTATCAATGGTACTATTATAACAATTTCTTCTTCTTCTTCTATGATGATGATGCTGATGATGATAATTATTATTATTATTATTATTATTATTATTATTATTATTATTATTATTATTATTATTATAACACTGTGTATAAACATGAAAGTTAGGCGGTTTATATATGAATACTGAAAAAGTAGTTGATTGCCAACCTCGGTAGTCGTGAAGTCTAGGATTAAAGGACATTGTTCACAAGCTTCTAAATTTGGGTTGAGGGTCTATGTTGAGTATTCGGGCTCGAGCCAAACGTTGTTAAAAGTTATAGGACACTAGTCAAATATCTTCAAAACTGCTCGGCCCGGGTTTAGAATTGTCAACGACTCGAGCAGATCGGCTCACAGCTCATTCACTATCGACTCAAACTGAGAAGTGAGCTGAGCCAACAACTCACCTAATCGAGTCGGCTAGAACCCTTCGCTCAGTTGAGTCGAACCGAGCAGATAGCTTATCCCAACCAAGCCAGGTCGACCCGATGGTTCACCCCAAGCGAGCCGGCTCAAGCCATCGGCTTAGTTCAGCCGAGCTGAGCTAAGCTTGTTATTAAAAAAAATCTCTTGTAGTCTCGCTATCGAGACGAGACGAGATGCGAGCAGTGTCTCCTCTCGTGAGCAACACTAAAAGTATTCCATATTACTGCTTAGCTTACATTTCTCATGGCTTTCACTTTCCAGTGTAATCAGCCCATGATTTCAAAACTAGTTAAAACGAGCGAGTAGGGATGGCCAGACGGATCCGGATCCGGATCTCGGATACCCGGATCCTATAATATCCGGATCCGGATCCTATATATTTCGGATCTTGGATCCTTATCCCGAATTTCGGATCTTGGATCCGGATCCGAAGTTTTGTATCTTGAATCCGGATCCGGAATTTTGGATCTTGGATCCGGATCCGAAGTTTCGAATATTGGATCCGGATATTCGGATCCTCTATCCACACCCAAAATTTCGAAGTTCAGATTCGGACTCCTGATTTGAATATTTTAGGCCTTAGATTGAGACCCAGAACTAAAATATCCATATGTATAAAATTGACTAGGTGAATTTTATCTAACTCAGTGGGAAGACAATTCAATTTAAATGACAAAAGATTACATGAAAATCTCATTTTCACATTTTTCGGGGTTAGACCACTGTTGCGCACAGCCCATCATTTAGTCTTTAGTATATCTTTAAACGTACTACAAGTATGCCACTTTCATCTCAAGTCAGTAGTTGTATAGATCTGCCTTTTGTTACATATTAATCGAGTTAGGATTAAAACTCGATTGTTTGTGAGACCTATGATAATATTTTCAGAATGAGTTATAACGTTGAAAAATTGCATAGTAATGCTGTATATTTTCTTTGTGCCACATTGGAATTTAATGTAGTCTATCTTATACAGTCAGCTCTTATGATTAATTCAATGATCTGAACTCCTGCAGCATTACGCTAAAATCATGGATGTCTTTGAATTTTCGCCATTATTTCTATTTTTTATTACGAGCAAAATAAATATCATAAGCGGCATTTTACATAATACATATAGACGCAGTTCAGTCAGTTGATTGCTTAAAGTTTATAGCAAAGCTATTACGTTTCTAAGACACTGGCGGCTTTAGGACAAAATCCATGGCTTTCCCATAAAATCTTAAATATCTCTATATAAAAAGGGCAAAGTCCTGAGTGAGTGAGTGACAGATCACCGTACAGGCCAAATCGCTTAAGCTACAAACGTGAAATTTGGACAGTTTATAGGCTTTGCGACGTAGGATACCACTAAGGAAGGACTTTGGGAAATTCAACGAGGAAGGGGGGAAATGGGGTGGAAAATAATGATGATTCTTGACGCTAGATACTTCAAATTTGGTATTTGGGTTTCTCCTTGAAAATAATTTGATATTTGTTAAAGTGCTTTTTGATATTTAAATTAGAAGGGGCAGGGAAGATGTAGAAAGTAAAAGAACGGGTGGTAATTGCAATTATTGCAATTAGTATAATAATATGCCTATATCTTGGAAACTTAAAGGGTTAGAAACATGGAATTTGGTATTTGGACTTCTCACTTAAAATAATTAGATACGTATTTCAACGTTTTTTTGATATGTGTCCCAGAAGGGAAGAAAAAGGGCGAGAAGAAAATTAAGTGGAGATTACAATTATTGTATTAATATGTTCAATCCTTTAAGGTTAAAAACTTGAAATTTGGTATTTGCATTTCTCATTGAAAATAATTTGACATGTGTTTCAGTGTTTTTTGACGTTTTAGTAAAAAGGAAAAGAGAAGAGATGGAAAGGAAAGAGGGTGGGGATTGTAATTATTATAATAACATGTCGATATCTGGGAACCTCTGAAGGTTAGGAGCATAGAATTTGGTATTTGGACTTTACATTTGAAATAATTAGGTATGTACTTAAGCGTTTTTTGATGTATGTCTTAGAGGGGAAGAAAAGGGGCGGGGAGAAAATACTTTTATATCTCGGAATCCTGGAATGTTAGAGAAATGAAACTTGTTATTTGAACAAAAATTCGTTATGAAATGAAGTCTTTGAGTTTTACGTCCAACGCTTATGCCGGTTAGGCTAAAGGAGACGGTGAGTATGAGAAATAAATGAAATGAAGAAAGTGGGAGGAAACGGGAAAACCCCGAGAAAACCCACGAGCACGGTGTTTGTCCACCACAAAGTCCATACGGCGCGAGCTGGGATCGAACCAGGGACCCCAAGCACCGGAGGTGAACGCTCTACCACTGAGCCACGGAGCTCCCTTAAAAATTCGTTATGTTTGCAGGCGTATGATGTGCGATGCCGTAGACCGAGCAAATGTGTGGGCTCTGGGGAAAGCCCCCATGTACTCGCACTGAAATTCGGTATGTCTTGGGATACCGGAATGTTATTACTAGAGACCGGATGTTAGGCAAAATGCCTTTTCTTTATTATTAAAGATATGATCAAAAATAACGTTTTAAAGTTTATATGAGGGTTTATACTTTCGATTTAAGTCAATTTTATTTGCTTATTTTGCCTATTTTGACCTTTAGTGCCTAAATATTTGCTTTAGTGCCTAATATTGCCTATTCTATGCATTTTCTTCAAAATAGGCCTTCATTGGGAAAATATATAATTTATTTAACATAAATAATACAGACATATTAAGTGCTTGTAAACACAAGCACGTGGTACGTTACGATATATATATATACATGGTGAACTTCAAAGATGTGCACATACTTCGGGAGGTGATTAGTAATATCAAAAGAACACGAAATGTTTTCTTGTATTTTGTCGAATTCCGTGCCTTGTACGACTGACAGAGTGCCAATTTGGTATTGAAAATTGAATCCTGACAATTGGAACGGAACCGAAAGATGTGCACATACTTTGAGAGGTGATTCGTGACATGAAAAGAAGACAAAAAGTCCTCTTGGATGTCACGAATCACCTCCCAAAGTATGTGAACACCTTTATGTCTCATTAAAATTGTCAGGATTGGATTTTGGATTCCAAGTTGGCCCCCCTGTTACTCGTACACGACGCAGAATTCGACAACATGCAACAGCACTTTTTGTCTTCTTTTGATGTCATGAATCAGCTCCCAAAGTATGTGCACATCTTTCAGGTTCACCCAGTATGTATGAAATGCATAACAAGCTTCGTTTTTATATATACAATAAAAGAAGATATTAACAAACAAGTATGTTTCTATATTCTTTGAACATTATCTATGATTTGAATCTATTTTTTAATGGTATTGAGTATTTATCTTCATTATTTTGAGTTACATTTTAGTGCCTATTTTACTGCCTATTTTTAAAATTTTAGTGCCTATTTGCCTGCCTATTTTCCAGGTTTTTAGTGCCTAAACATCCGGTCTCTAGTTATTACATACAATTTGATATTTGAACTGAGATTCGGTATGGTTGTAGGTTTACGAGGTACGAGGTCATAGGCCGATCAAATGAGATATCAGAGGGTCTAAGGGCAAATCCCCAGACATTTCTTTTTAAAATGATTATGATTAGAGGCTTTAGTGGTGCGAGGCCCTAGTAACGGGGGTCTAGTGGCGAAGCCCCCAACTAGCCGAGGTCTATTAAGTACATAAATGTGTTTGCGTAATGACTGGAAATTGCATGTATGCCTGTGGACAAAATTGCATAAGTAGCCACGAGAAATGACAATCCTTTAAGTTAAAAATTTTAAAAAGCTACCAAAATGTACTCTTGAATGAGTTGTATATTATGTTTGCGCAGGGCCGAATCCAGAACAGACTCCTGGAGGGGGCGGATGGATTCTTAGGGGGCGGTTGGGTATGCTAGCAGTGAAAAATTACTTAATGATCTGAAATTGCCACAAATTACTACTAAAGTACACTGTTAATGGTGGCGCTGGGTAGAGGCGAACGACTTTTCGCCCTCCCCCTGCATCCGCCTATGTGTTTACTGCATCCTTATACAACATATGCAGAGTTAATAGTAGTGGATTACTAATTACAAAGATACTTCTTACTGCTCGAGGCTCCATATGTTTTTTTGTATACACATACAGTACATTAATACATTGATTTTGATACATTAATTGCCATTTAGAACTTCATCTCTACTACAATTCTTAATTCTAACTGGAGTGGTACGGTCACAGAGAAACGTATTTTTAAAGAAAGAAAAAAATCTCATCAAGAGCAAGAAAAGGAAGTTGCTCCTTAATTTGATTTGATCTATATTTTATGGGCTGTTCTATTAGCAATGGCCTAGCCCATCACGACTAGGAAATGTCCTCATTCAGTGACCACAATAACTCAGAAAGAATTAGAAAAGTAAGCAGCCTGAGTCTAATGAAGAAGCTTGGGCTTGAGACTAAGGTTTCATCCCAGCATTTGACTAGTGTTACAGAAAACAAAGGACAAATTTCCATCAGGACGACCGCTTTAAAAAAGACTTACTACCTTTTCGGTCAAGTATTTCCACTAGAATCGAATCTGACAATGAGATTGCTCTCACCTAAGTCGACAGTTTTACTCAATCAAATTTGGAGTAATTGTGACATATTAAGGCACGAAAACCAAATATCAACAGAATGAAGAGAACGCAAGGCTGTCACACGATCAGATACCAAAAGTGTCTTAAAATCTTATTTTAAGCATAGGAATGAAAATCACTTTGTCAATAATTTCGAAAATTTTGCTGATTCGGAACACCCGAATTTTCTGACAAGGAGTTTCGAATCCGGATCCAAGATCCGGTTTTTCAGGTCTGGATCCAAGATCCGAAATTTCGGATCCGGATCCAAGATCCGTTTTTTCGGATCCGGATCCAAGATCCGAAATTTAAGATCCGGATCCAAGATCCGGATTTTCGGATCCGGATCCAAGATCCGTTTTTTTCGGATCCGGATCCAAGATCCGAAATTTCGGATCCGGATCCAAGATCCGTTTTTTCGGCTCCGGATCCAAGATCCGAAATTTCGTATCCGGATCCAAGATCCGGATTTTCGGATCCGGATCCAAGATTTCGGATCTTGGATCCGGATCCAGTGTCCGGATATCCGGATCCAAAAATATCCGGATCTGGCCATCCCTACGAGCGAGCCACTTATCAAACTCGACTCGACTCGAAACTCGACGTCAAAAACAGTGAATCGGTTCGGAACTCGACTCGAGAATATTACTTTTTGACTCGACTCGAAACTCAACTTGGATTCGAGTCGAGTTTTAGCTTGACTCGTGCTCATCCCTATGCGTTAGAAAAAATGGTTGCTTTTTATTATTCTGCCAAACTAATTATATAATAATAACAATGTTGCTATGTAAAATTAAAAATACAGAATATAGAGAAACATTACACTACAACTGACGAAATGAGAACACATGAACTAGGGGTGAATCAAAATTGCCAATAACTAAGATCGATACATGCTTTTTAAAGCTAGTTGTTCCAAACTCTATAATCAACGGGACTTTAGGATATGCAAACTGATCTAAAAGAACCCTAAATTACATACCATCAACATTACATCAATAAACTAGGCCTGCTTATCAGAACACCGTTTATTCATATTAAACCCTTACTGAATGTCGTTCATTATGGCACCCTAATTGTTGATAAATATTTCCCGCCGGGACACCACTTTACTTTAAATTCTGTTCAGCAGTGGCGTACTTACGATTTTGTTTCGGTGGGGCTTTGCCTGAAAATGTGAAAATTCTGCAAGATATTTATATACTTTACTATAGTAAGTAAGATTTCGGGGGAGGGGGGCTTAAGCCCGGAAGCCCCACCCCTAAATACGCCACTGCTGTTCACCATCATCTTCAGCTTTTAAGAAAATGTATTCTGTCAAATGTTCGAACGATAAAATATTTTCGTTCTCCATCTTTATAAAAACAACACCATTCAAAATAAAATAGACTACCAGTACCATTGCACTCGTAGTTCACTCATTGAATGTATTGATTTGGAGCTGTCAAAATCTAAGACAAAATCGTCCAGGTGCTTGCAATCAATACACGTGATTTCCCTGAGGCTGTCCTCATCTTCCAAAAGCAGCAAGTGGCACTACATTTTGTTATGTAAATAAACAAATCAAATTGTATCTATGACTGTATTTGCAAGCCTACCAACGTAAAGTTCGTAAGGCGAAACGGGAAAATGCACATCGAGATTTCCCGTTCCGCCTTGCATTAAGATGAAAAGTGACAACGGGTTTTACATGCTAATTTCACTCCTAGAAGTCATAAGGCGAAACGGGAAAAGGCGAACAGTGCAGGAATTGTCGGTCACTGACATCGTTCATGCTCCATTGTTCCATTCTGAGAAATTCACTTACAGGAAAGAAACATTTGTTTCCGAAAAAAATATACTACTCATCCGAAATGTAACGCGACAAAGTAACGCAAACTAGGTACGTTACTTAAAAATTTGTAACGCGTTACCGTTACAGTTACTTTGGAATAAATGTAACGCGTTACAAGGAAACGTTACCTAAAAAGTAACGCGTTACTTGCGTTACGTTACTTCCCAAGACTGGTAATAAATAAAATAATTGGGCAACACAGACAAATACACTCTGTTAAAAGACAGTAAACAGGATCATGTGATTCCATATCTTATTATTACACGCAATCAACGTTATTTTTCTACTGTACAAGTTGGGTAGAAAATAGGGAATGATATAGATTTTAAACAGAATATGAATGGCCGCCGTTACCCGCGATGATGGTAACGGATTGCCTTCATTAACGACATTGGCCGACATAAACGCAGTAAGAAAAAACTGCATATCCTTTATCATAGGCAGCCAACATTTCTTTTCTACTGTACAGGTTGTATATAAACTAGGGAATTATCGGTTCAAATAGAGAGATAAAGATCATCATTAGGACGATGAATCTATATCAATGAGACGGACGGACTAACAAAGCCCTTCTATAAGACTTCCGATACTTATGCATAGCATAATTTGGAAGTCTAAAATTAATAAACGAAATTAAACTTATATGTGAATGTAGTCTAACTTTGCAGCGTATTTTTTTACAAGTGTCCGGATCATTCATTATTTCCAAAGTAGAACATACTTCGCCGAGAAACCTAAGTACATGAGTACAATCGTTGATATATCTATCTATCTATAAATTTAAAATTAAAAAAATAATAATAAAGGCACAAGTTCGTGCCATCCATTTCTTTAAGTAGAATAATCTTTTGAAGACGCAGACGTCCAATATATTAATAGAAATATGCTTCTTTCTTTACTTTCTTCAAAATTCATCAAAGGCTCCGACAAGTGAAACCTCTTTTCATTGACTACTGTACAAAGGCAGTCCAATCTTTCAGACATTGTTAGAACTCATTTTTTTTTGCCACGACACAAAAGAAAAGGTTTTAGTAGAGCGTCCCATGTTAAGCTAGTCTGAGCCTTGTTATCGCTTGGTCGTTGTATTACGATTGGTAATGGTCTATTTCTCGGTTACAAGCAAGTCTCTTCTTCTATTATTTTCCACCGTCAAGATGAAAGGATTCTGTAAATCAGAGACGCTGACAATTCTCTTTGTAATGCTTATCTTCTGCTTTTAGTGCGTCTTCTTTATAGATCACCTTCTTTATCATTTTAAAATGGTACTTTCGAAAGTACAAGAAAATGTTAGCAATGGTTGTAAACATTTTAATTATGGGTATAAAAACGACACAAAAAAACATCTAATTCCAATATGAATGCTTAAAATAGTTAAGTGTTTCCTTATACAAAATTACTAACACAATTCCCCGTTCTTTGTTTATGGAAAGTATTTCAAACTTTTTTTCTCTGAAAATACTAATTTAAATGAAAGTATAATGACACTAATCAGTACCGGTAATATTACCCATTATCACCTCTCATGGCGATGAAGGATGAATTTGAACTGACGTGCCATCGGGGATATCACTATATTCACCTCAGCGCTCCCGAAAACTACGGATTGGATACTAATATCGAGTGTTTCATATCATGTTTGTATTACAATGTAATTCCCAAAATATATTGTTGTATATTAAAAACCAGCTGAAATACTCATTCTTCGCATGGGGGCTGTATTTGGAAGTCAACGCCTGTGGTAGTTTTTTTTATTTCATTCGCTCAGCCGCGTTACTGTCAGCCGGTGCCTTGAGCATTCAAAACCGGCGAAGTATCATCATTGCGAATGATTTCTCTTTTGGGTTTATTTATTTCATAATTTTGAAGAAGGAAAGGGAAGGGGAAAAGGACGTGAAACCAAAACAAAGGATTGGACAAAAAATAAAGATAAAACGAACAAAAAACAAAAAAATAACTAAACTTAATGTTTGCTTAACTCTACTCTCATTTCTAGCCTTGTGAGATTTTGTGTATTTTTTGTTTTATTGAGTTCGAGTTTGTTACGTGTGTGTTGTTTTGTATGTCGTGTGTTTTGTGTTTTCGTGTTTACCTATTGGTCATCTTCTTCTTTCTTCTTTTCTTCAGGTTTTCACTCTGTATGTTTGGTTTCTCTGGTTTCTGCCTGCATTTCTCTCCTGTGTGTTCTATTTCGCATTTGCACTATTTACACTGGCTTTTCACCTTTATATTTTACCTATTTTCACTATCCTGCATCAACACTACACTACACTCACTACAGATATTGACACTTACATCTTTTGATGAAATCACTGACCTTCACTAACTAGTACTTACACTATGAAACACACACGCTACACTTACTTTTATCTAAATTTTCACATTTTCAAAACTTTTAATTTTCTGATGCTTCTATATAAGCGTTTCATGTTACTTTTGCTTTGATGCTTTAGTGTTCTCAGTTGCGTATCAATGCCAGTTTCCACCCATTTGTGCTGGCTTGAGGTCCAGGGCCCACTCAGAGCACTTAGTGCAGGCCCTGGTCCGTTTTATCCTTCGGCCGGCACGCCCGGGATGGGCCGTCCTATTGGCGAGAGTTGCTGTATGTTTTATCTCTGAGACACTATCCTCGCTTCACCTCTACTCATGCACTCACGCAACATTCACTCTTGCACCGGAGTTCCTTTCCAAACCGAGAGGCTGGAGGTGCAGCACGCATTCTGGTCCTCGGCGAAAGCACGGTAATCCAGTGCTTGGATTCCAGGAGTCTTTTCTCCGGTCCGAGGACTTCTTCACACATTCTTCCACTTGCACTCATCCTTCTATTCTTCTTCTGTAAGTTTTTCGTCTTAGTTCGGAGTATTCATTTGTCAAATTTTCAAATTTTTTGCAGTCTTCCTCTACTTCTATTATTTCTTTCAGCGGCTTTTCTCTTATTTGAGTTCTTAGTTCTAAAATTTCTTCTAATAATGGACACCACATGACATGGTGCTCAGGAGTTCCTTCTTCTCCGCATTCACACGTTGGGCTGGGTCTTAACTTGATTCTGTGGAGGTGTTGTTCGTATGCTGAGGTAGTATCGCCTGTGGTAGTATCACCATTCATCTCAGCGACCGCGAAGACTATGGATTTGACATTGATATTGGCCATTTAGGATCTTTTTTACATGTCTCGGTGCCCCTTCCCCCCGCAGATGATGCCCGACCCGCATACAATGTTAGCTGAATTTGAAAGTCATCGCTAATTGAACTGTCACCATTGATCTCAGCGACTGTGAAAACTATGGATTTGATACTAATATCGGTCTTTTTGGATTATTTTTGCATGTCTCTGTAACCCCACCGCATACAATGGTAGCTGAATTTGAAAGTCGTCGCTAATAGAACTGTCACCATTGATCGCAGCGATGCGAAATCTATGAATTCTACACTAATATCGGTCATTTTTCATTATTTTTACATGTCCCGGTAAACGTCCCCCTGAGCCCCTGCTGGTTCGAATTTAAAAAAAAAGCCTGTCTTGGTCTGGGGCCTAGAACAAGGTACTCATGACCAAAATGTAATAACTCTCGGCCCACTCGTCTGGTCCGCAAACCACACAAAGATAGACACACAGACAAACATTTTATTTCATTTATATTAGATTTGTTAGTGGAAGTAAAATGAAACAAGTTTCTATAAATAAATAGACTCACTTTCAAGGAAGTGAAAACAGGTAAATGAAAGTGAGAATGTCAAAATATAATAAGTAAACATGGAACCCATATAGGTGAAAGGCCAAAACAGATATATTGGGTCGATGCACAAGTTCGTGCTGCTCTCTCTTGGGTTGGCAACAATGCGGTGTGAAGCAATTGTTTATCGTTATTCTGTTGTTTTACCGTAGTTTGGAGTTTCTGTGTTGTGAAACACAGGCTTTCTTGATTGTGTACGTATTATTGTATATATTTCAGACAAACTAATATGGAATTTCAAGTTGAGAAAAGTGATCATTTCTGTCACATTTTACTCTTCGAGTTTAACCGAGGACCATGTGAAGAAGAACTTGCGAGATGTGCAGTGTACGGGAATGAAGCAACTGCTGAAAGAACAGCACAGAAACGCTTCTCTTAACCCATTCCGGACGGGCCTTTTAATACGTAATTTTTCCCTTTAGACGACTTTTTTTTTTGGCATATTTTAAAAATTCGTAGAAAATACAGTTTTTAACACAATGCTATTTATTATGCCATTTTGTAAACTACAAAACTTCTCCTTTACACAAGTGTGTAACATTCGACAGTTGCTATACATTTTCTAACGTTTTACTGCATATATATATATATATATATATATATATATATATATATATATATATATATATATATATATCAATTACGCAAAGCGAGAAAAATTTTTACAATGTAACAAAAACCACAAAAATATCCTATACGCATGTAATATGTAAGCTATAGTTGGAAAAGAGCCACAAAATGCACAATGTGATAGTTTCAACAATGGTACTTGTTATGTCCACATGGAAACTCGAAAATCACAGGTAATTAGCCTTTGTGTGAAAAAGTTCAACCACTTCTTCACCATTTTCACAAGTAAAGGCAAAACCCGCATATTCCTACAAATGTGTAATCACAGCTCAGTTGTGACAAAATCTGAACACACATGCCACCTAGCGCTTGAAATCTGAACCACGTACTCACGATTAACAAATACACGAAACGAGGTGCGAGCGTCGCCCATATCGTTTCATTGATACAAAAAAGAATAGATACATAGCTCGCAGCCCGTCTACAGGGGAAAACATTCACTGCGAGCTATGCTCGCAGTCCGTCCGGAATGAGTACCAATGACTAACAGATTTATTCCAGTCAAAACCAAAACAGTTCTAGAGGCGAGGCATTGAACTATTTCCTGAACGTTGGCAAAAGGTCATATATAGTGGAGGATAGTATTGTCACAGAGTGTACAATACTGATTGTGAGTTAATGTGACAGTAAAGAGTATGCAGTGTATTGTTACACTCGTAGAATATGTTAATGTTTTGTCTATGTTGTATTTGTATTTGAATTCACAGAACAGCAGAATAAAAATAAAATATAAAATATAAGAACCTCACGAACTTTGCATCATCGACACAATATGTATATAAACTGACAAAAAAAAATGAACAGAAGGTCAGAACCGGAAGAACGATCAGTACTGTCAGACACGTCCATAGCGTCACTGTAGACTTGTTTAGTCAAGTTGTTGACAGTCAGTGGTCAGAAGTGTAAATTCAAAATGGTCTTCAATGTGTAAAATCCATCATCCTTCCTGTTAGTAAAACCTTTAAATTAACTATGAAAAGAAACAGCGTATGATAAGTTCATAGTGAATGGAGATTTTTCTCAATTGACACTTGATCAATCAAATTCAAAAACTCTGTAAATTTTTGTACCAATGACTTAATTTGACTCAATGTATATAATATAAAAATAAATCAATCTAATCTTATTCATTTTACTACCGATAAATCAATAACATTTTCTCTCTCTCTCGAAAATTAAATGCATTCATATTTGAATATTATCATGTTAATATATGCAAATATCTGTCATAATTTAATCTCTATTCTCTATATAGGAAATAGCTTTATTTTTAAAGTAACAAAACAGTATGTCAACATTTTTCTATCCGACTCCCCACCTCTTCATACGAATTGGGGATTAATTTGAATTTAAGCAGCATGGGCAGTATCACTACCCATCTCAGCGACTCCAAAATATATCGTATTTATTAGACACTGATTTTAGTCGTTTTAGATTATTTTTACCTTTTACCCCTTTCCTTACTCCTTTTTTTTATATATTTATTTTTTGTATATAGACCTTCTTTCGACGAGGAATAAGATGTTTCTGGAAAACATTTGAGCCCATTCTTGACTTTCGATATTCATTTCAATAAACTTCCAATGACAAAAATTCGCTACGTCAGCCCCTCCTACCTTCACACTCCCACGCCAATCTTAAGCGATATCATCAGAATCACTATTAATCCCAGCGAACCGAAAACTGTCAATTACTGTTATAATTGGTATTTTACGATTATTTGTACATGCTACCCTTTCAACCGCCAGTCCCCACCCCTTCTCAGCCCCATGTCAATAATGTGATACAGAACTAAGCTAACTCGTGGTTTACTCATGTACCAAAGATCATCCATGTACCAAACTTGTTTTGCATGTGACGTCTTTAACATTTTTCCCATACAATTTTCTCAACTTTTTCTGATTTTCCTCAAGGCCTTACTGAAAATTGTCACGCAATATAGATACGTAACTTGAAACGTGTTTCTGATGAAACGGAAAATTAAATTGAATATAGAGAATATCAGATATAGATTGCCCATCTTGCACAAGTTTTGCTACCGATATCGTAAAGTCTTATTTCTGGGTAAATTATTTGCTACTGCTGCATCTTGGATCACTTTGGTCACGACTGTTATCAACGCCACCCGAGTCGGGGATTGCTTTTTAGACCTAGTCTCACTCGGATAGATCCAGTAACCCAATCAAACCTAGCTATTCGGTCAGACCCGATGGCACGGAATTAACCGAAATGTCAAATCTATAGAATTTCCACATGTTTGATGGTATGACATTTCTTAATCTACGCAGTCTTCACTATTTCAAATATATTGTCACGGACGCACATCGTTAAACTTTGTCCGTGATTGTGCTTTTAGTTCAATATTCTTCAAAGGACATTCAACGAACAGCGAAATGAAGTGATGGATATTTCAAAACTAAATTGTGATTAATTAATGAATTCTTTATCTGTAAAACTGCTATGTAATTCCGTCTTTGAAATCGTTGCCAAGCACTGAAGTCAACTAGCTTTCGCAATCCAACGTGTAAGATCATGCATTGGCAAATGTGATAAGAGAAGTGGATTTCAGAGGTACACGTCTTTACCTATTTCACCATGAGTACAGGAAGTTCCATAACCTCGTCTCGAGTCGAGAAACAAAAGTACTCAATTTTTTCAAAGTCAAGGTAGTAGAGTCGAAGACCGATCAGGAGGAACACCTTGCTATTAGTGTGTATTATAGCGCTCATCAACACTACATCAATAAGCTGAAGGTATGTACCTGTTTCATATTTATCAATGCCTAATCATGAGTCACTACTTGGGAAGTTTCAAATAGACACTACTGAACTAAAAATTATACACATTCAAACATTCCCCACAAATCCTATTCTTTCATTTCAATAGAAAAGATTAATCGTGAATATTGGTGTACGAAATTATCGATGTCTAGATTATTAAGAAAGTTAGTTATTGCCATGATACGTCTTGCATACGTCCCGCTCTATGTAAATCATAGATAACTCATACCATAACCGCAATAGTTTTAAGACTATTAGTTTAGTATGCTGAAAGTAAGACACTATGCACTATGCAGAAAGATTTTTAACAAAACAAAAACGACATTTGAGCTCAGCAATAGCTCTTATATTCTACAAGATAAGTTTTGCGGGCTCGCTTGATGAAATTTTGATGATTCTTTATACGAAAATCATATAACAGATATTTTCTATAGTTATCATGCGCTTATATTCTTATAGACCATCTGGTTAACTTTCAATGCAATGTTTTGACACACACACACATCAAGAAGAAGGACAATTGTAGACTTAGTGAGAAGAGACAATAGTAGAATCGTGCTTGCATTTAGAGATGAAATGAACGTTAATGAAAAAATACTTAATGAATTTAATTAATGGAACAAAGTTAATGAAATAACATCGGACGAGTAAGCCCTCTAGGGTAAAGGAGACGGATGATTGATGAAAGTAAATGCAAGTTGAAGTAAAGTTTTAATTAACTTGTAACGAGAATCGAACCCCTGACTACAGGCAGCAAAGGAGCACACGCTACCTACTAGACCAGCAGAAAGAGTCAGAACCATATATTAACAGTGTCATACAAATTCCCCATGTGTATGACAATGTTTCGTCGTCTCCAGGTTTGCTTCGCTCATACCGGATCACGACTCCCAGGTCACGAAATTCGTAACCAGTTTCATCACTGCTACACAATACCAAGTATAATACAACGTTTGTTGCAACCACAACGGTAAGGACTGCCTGTGGTCAGATACTTTTCTTCTAGAAACGAAGTTCAATTCCTTGCAGGAGTTCATGTAGATCGAATTCCACGTTAATCTGTAGGTCAATGTCTTACATAGTCTCGCTTCTGAACGGAACGCTAAACTCAAATCAACTATAACTGATAGCAGCTATTGTAGAAACAGCTCTGCAGACCATTTGCTTTGCAATTAAATTATATTCTTATTAAACAGAACAACTTTCTGTAAAACATTCAAAAGCATCCAAAAACCTTTAGAAAAGGTTTAATGTAGAGGCTTCCTCCAAAAATAAGTTCTAAGAAGCAAAGTAGGCTATTTTTTGCTATTATTGAATTTGATTAGTTCCTACATTTATTAATGAAACGTTAATGTTACGTGCTCTTCCTGAAATATATACATAAGGAAAAATATATTTTGACCTAAAATCCGATATGTAGTAATAATGTAATTAGTAATATTGATTCATAGTTATAAACAAATCTGAAAACAATAGCTGGTTCAGTGAGCGACTTCCTTGGAATTATGGCTGGTTTAGTCAGTTTGTAACGACAAATTCATAACCATGAGACTTCACACTTGTGTTAAGTTCCTCAAGGTTTAACATTCTTAACATATTTCAGATTCTGTCGATAATCAAATTCAAGATGTAGTTTATTTCAAGGTGAAGTGTCCCTAAGAAACTCGCATTTCAATATATAAGAACCAGTGGCGTAGGGAAGGGGGCGGAGGAGCCGTCCCCCCAAAGAGGTCCGACAATGTACTTTAGTGCTTTGATGTTTGTAATTTTTTATATATTTTTATGTTTATATATTTTTTGTTTGTAATTTTTCTATATGTACCTATAACAGCACTTGCCCTCCCCCCCCCCAAACACACATCCTAGCTACGCTACTGATAAAAACACATGTTTTTGCTAACTTCGAATACCTTGCACTTCATTGTAGGTTTTTTTTTAAGTATAAACTTTTGCTTAATTTATTACAGAATTGTTCATAATGTTTGTCAGGTTATCTTCGACATTTTCAAGTATAAACGTGTTGATTTTCTTTAAACTTATGTTTGTAACGATATGTAATGACATAGTGACATTTTGAACTACGGTCTCTGTTTTGTTTGGAACTAAAGGGAAATTATTTTAGTTATATTTAGTACCATAAATAAAGATAATGGAAGCTAATGTGCTGATTACACACAAAATAACCGACATTCATCACATTGAACATAGCTGTTTATGGACTACAATTGAAGATAAGTTAATTTAGTTTACATGTATAAAACTTTGAAAGATCTAGAACGGTCTTTATGCTCATAAAATCCTACTTCATTGTGTTCACTTGCCAAAGAAAATAAAAATGATTGTAGAATTTCGAATCACACCTAAAACAGTAATAACATTTTTCTCTTCGCTGTTGTCCTACCTGGTCAATGAAAAAACAACAGCAAAGCGCGACAAAGATTCGAACACTTGTCATTTGTGGAGGACTCCTGTACCTATCAAATGAGCTACGGAAAAGCAGATATATATAACTAATAGTCGTAAATTTCAAGCTATTAAAGGAAGTAGCTTAATTTTCTTGTTTTTATTAAGTTTTATGATATTCCTATAATGTTTTGTGTGAAGTGCAAAGAGAAAGGAAACGCACACATTCATTTTGTTAGGGACCAAACCCTTAAAACCTCTAAAACATTTAGTTAAAATGCGAGGTGGTAGATTGGTACACGTACCAAATTCATTCTCATAATAAGGAGAAAAATATACTATCCCACGAAAAACATCCATTTTTTATTGGGACAAATAATAAAGTCATTTCTCCGGGAAACATCGGGAAGAAGTAGTTTATTTTTAAGGGTAAGTTTTCTTTAACCATTATGTCAAAAACGACTCAGATGATTTTTGTTCATATTTCATGAATATTTCATTAATAACCTGGCAATATGGTATAACTCATTTGTCCAGTTTAATGTCTTACGATTATGTTACGAGGTTAAGAAAGAAGGGTTCTGATGAGAATGAGTGAAATAGTGGAATGAAGAAAGTGAAATGAAACATGACAACTCAAATATAACCCTCGCACACGGTATTTGTGTACAATAAAGTTCATTTGACACATGCTGGGATAGAACCAGGGACCCTACCACCAAATACGAGCTCTACCACAGAGCCATATTTGCCTTCACAGAGTGAACAGAGCTCCTTCGTGCCTATACTCTTAGTGTACGTATATCTCGGCTTTATATAATTCGGATCCCACGTTCAGCTGAAGGCCCACTTCTTATACAACATTGGTGCTGAAAAATTGTGCTAAAATCTAATAAACTTTTCGGCTAGACAATGTTCGTTTGATTTTGATATTGACGGGCGAATCGGTACGTCTCAACCCACCAGTTTACACAACCGCTGGTGGATCTCTGACCCCGAGTTTTTTTCTTTCTTTTTTTTCATTTTTTAGCGTTGAGAAACCTGATTACCGCGCGTCCCTCGCACTCAGAGGGAGATTGTATGGGCGCAGTCATGTTTACTGTATCGCAGATCTGTCATCACGGATTCTACACAACTGTACTCGCGAGATTCATTTCGTATCTTTAAATTTGAAACTTCAGTTTCTTATTACCTTTTCTTATTGTGCTGTACAAGTAGTCGAGACAGAAACTGCATATAAGAAACGAGAATGTACTCCCTCGAAAACCAAATATATTTTCTATATAATGTGCAGATAATAAATGACGGTGTAATTAAACTAGAGGCACGTTAATGAGTGCTCTACATAAACAAATGGAGTATTAACGAAAATTAAACAAAATAATGATACTTCTTTTTATTTATAACATTATTTCTTTTCTTCTAGAATTTATCGACTAATGAGCTGACAAGAGACTGTATTTTGGAGAGAAAACAATTTTACCAGAAAGCTGCACAACCATATTTCCTTGTGCACTTTTTAGTACCATTTGTCATGATCAAAGACACAAGCGCTCTGTTGAATGCACAGTTTTTTTTTTCTTGCACCGGTGTTAGTGTCATGTTATATATGTACCATTATCACAATTAATACAGAAACGTTGTTGTCTCTCTTATTTTAACGACTGAAACGTGATAGTCTAATAACAACTCATTAATCACTTTTACTCATCAGAAAGTCCCTTGTAATGGAAAGCAAGTAAGAAGTAGGACTGTCGGCCACTCTGACACTAAGACTGTTCTTTACGTGAAATTCATATTTTATATGCTTGACAGCGTGTTCGTTCCACATCATTAAATTGTAAAACGTAGGAATCAAAATTTCTGATTCATGAATGTCTTAAAGTATGCATTCTTTACATTATTAAAGGCTTAAGAATCCCTTGGATTTCCATAAAGTAAACTATTATTATCATTATCATTATCATTATCATTATCATTATTATTATTATTATTATTATTATTATTATTATTATTATTATTATTATTATTATTATTATTATTAATGATCAAATAATGCAACTCTTAATCCAAGCATGTTCATGTGAAATGAAATCTTTGAGTTTTACGTCCCACGATTATTATGTCTGTTAGGCTAAAGGAGACGGTGATGACGAGAAATGAATGAAATAGTGGAATGAAGAAAGTGGGAGGAGGAAACGGGAAAATTCCGAGGGAACCCACTCACACGGTGTTTGTCCACCACAAAGTTCACTTGGCACTAGCTGGGATTAAACCAGGGAACCCATGCACGAAAAGTGAATGCTCTACCACTGAGCCACCGCGGCCCGCAAGCATGTTCGTGTTCCAAAAACACAAAGATTGTGGTTGTATAGTTGTCTCATACTCAAAACTATTTCTATAAAATAATAGATTTTGCTCAATCATCGCTTAGGTCATAACCAGGGCCGGATGAAAGGGGGGCTTGTGTGAGCTATAGCCCCCCCCAGGAAAAGGGAGACGTCCACTCTGATCAAAATCTCAACTGGCTGTCTCAGAAAAAAGTCAAACAAGATACAATAATCATCATAAAATAAAATATGACCAAAAATATGAAACAAATTTCTTCGTTTTTTTTTTTTTTTTTTTTTAGATCTATCGTTTTAATAAATCAGCATAAATCAGTTTTAAGAAAGATCAAACATAGTGGATAAGAATCATGATTCATATTTTCTTCTTTAGTAGAAATGTGCAGTAGTAGTCTCGTGTAATTATAGAATATCCAGTCCCAATCCGGCAGAAAAATTAAGTCTCTGCGTAGATGTGCAATAGTTTAGGTTGTTGTTTTACGTCAACAAGTTCCATGTGTTTATAAACTGTGTATGCGTGGGAATCGGGTAGAATATTTGACTATAGCAATAGGCCGTTTACTTCATGTATTCCCTTAGCTTTCCTACTGAACTTTCACACAAATGTGTTGGACAAAGTCAGCAGGGGCCCCATATTTTTTTCTTTTACCATCTTAATTTCTACATCTGAAAAAATGAAATGAAATAAGATTTGTCAGTGTTACGTCCCACGTTTATACCGACTACGCCAAAGGTGACGATGATTATGAGAAATGAATGAAATGGTGGAATGAAGAAAGTGGGAGGAAACGGGAGAACCCTGAGAAAATCCGCAGACACAGTGTTTGTCCAGCACAAAATATACCTATCACGAGTTGGGATCAAGCCACGGACCCTACGCACCAGAGGCGAACGCTCCACTACTGAGCAACCGCGGCCCCGGTAATATATCTGAGTATATTCCGCTTTTTAATGCGGGCAAATAAGAATTGCTATATATTTTATGTTACATTGGAAGACATTTTCTTTTGTTTATGATCACATCGCATAAAATGGTTTATACATTTGAAATGAATTGTAGAACACCGTACCTACGTCAACAGTTTCTGTTTTCATGCCACATTGGTTAATTGGCACGTGAAAAGTTCAAACTTAATACCAAAAATATAATATATTATGGGCTTTGTAATTAGTTTCTTGAAATGTGTATCGTAAGGGCATTCAAACATTTTTCGTAAACTATTCTTACCGTGCGAGGAATGGGCACTTCAGTTACCTTTGAATAATTTCTAAATCCATAAAAAAATAATTAACAAGAACCTACTCTTGAGAGAGTGAAATGGAACCATGTAAAGGTATTTTGTATAATCCAGACTTCAGCACTTTGTGTTAGTGGAATCAAAGTGAAAATATTCTCCGTCTTTTTTCTCTTTTAATGGTCTTTCGTGTGACAGGTAATCTATCACAAAGGGTGGAGAATAGTCGGTAACCTAGCTACTGTGACGAAATTGAAAGATTAGCATCAGTCGACAAATACAAACATTCATCTAAGAAACGTAACTCAAAAACTCGAGAATATTCACACATACAAACATATGTCTTTATTTCAGCGAAGTCTAGATTATTCACATAAAGTATATATAAAGTAATGCACTTGGTTATATTTTGATATGGTTTTAGACTATAAAAACAACTAATAATACTAGCTGAACCTGCGCTGTTTACACAGGGCACCTTTCTGATATGAATGCAAATCTTCTTTCTGCTTCTGACTATAATTGTAAAGTTCATTTACAGACAAATAAAAGACAAGAAGACTCTGAAAGGGAGTGAACTGCTATAGAAAAACATACAAATATAGTGTTTTAATATATAGAACGCTGGGTGGAGTTTGTAAGAACTTGGATAAGTAATAGATGATAATAAATGCAAATATTTTTTTTTTCTTATAATTCCATACCCGAGTATACCTCTTTTTGGGTCCACAAGGCTTCGAAGTTGCCAGCATGCAATAGGTTTTGTCATTCAGATAACAGCAAAGCGCCTGAAATATCCATCAACCCGCTATACTTAGCTCCTCTAATGGTTGCCTAACCTAACCTAACCTAACCTAACCTAGTTGCAATATTAAACTAATAGGACCAAAACAACGCATAAACTATGGAATAGAAAAATAAAGACAAGGCTTTTTTTTTTCTTTTGGAAAATTTGAGTTAGAACTGGCAAATCTATATAAAATTTGGAATCCACCAGCAAAAATGGTACGTTCTTAAAGCTTGTGGTTTTCGAGATCTCATTGTCGAAAGGAATTGGCAACAAACATATAAACTTTTCTTGACCACAAACCTGTAAATCTAGCATTTTAATATATAGATTCCTTTACCTGTGGTCTCAACTCAAATAAGTGGAAACTAGGTTGTTCATCAGCACTACACTGTGATTATTAGGCCTGCATATGGATGGGAGAATTGTGTTTGTGTGTTTCCTTGCTCCTTGCGTCATCCATATGGAACATTTGTAAGGAAAAATGACTGTGGGTTTTTCGTATTGTTTCCATACAAAGAGTCCGTAGATAAAAAATGTGTAGATACAATTCCGTGAACTATGGAAATTGAAATTCGTTCACGCGGATGGAAATGTTCAGAAGGCTAATCGGTTTATATCTGGTTGAAATAAAAATGAAATGAAATCTTTAGTTTTACGTCCCACGGTTATGCCGGTTAGGCTAAAAGAGACGGTGATGATCAGAAATGAATGAAATGGTGGAATGAAGAAAGTGGGAGGAAACGAGAAAACCCACGAGCACAGTGTTTGTCCACCACAAAGTTCACACGGCGCAAGCTGGGATCGAACCAGGGACCCCAAGCACCGGAGGTGAAGGCTCTACCACTGAGCCACTGCGCCCCCTATATACGATTGATTTTCAAAGTGAACTTACTCTGAAACTCTGTCCAGCTACAACCAGTTGTATTCTATCGTACTATTAGTATTATGAACTATCGATCGGCATCACAATTTGCATTTCACTAAGCCACGTTGGTGCACACGTGTAGGAATTTCATTCCATTCTCTTCTGCAGGTTGTCCATACGCGTGTGCTGTAAACGTCCCTTTAACACTCCAAATGCGCAGAAATTCATTCAGGCTTCTTTACAGGAATGTTATTGAAAGAAATAACTTCTTCATGTTATGGTAAAACTGGAGATTAGGGGTGGTTGCATTCCCCATTAAGGTTTTGATGGCCTCGTACAAAGGAGGGATCTATTTTCGATAGATTGTGGTTAAGGAGATACCGGGAATTAGGAAGCATTCACCCTCGTTTTATCCGCCTTACGTACCTACGGCGACAGCGATGAATCACTACAGGAAACTTTTTCGGCGTTGACGGTAAAAATTAATTTCACCTCTTGATAAAATTATGCTGATAGCATATATATCATTTTGGAGGCGCATAACACATTTAGCCTGGGAAATACCCGGCTACATTGTACCAAGTTTTGTTCGAGGAATCTCGGGTTTCGCTGCTTCTCTGCCGTGCACGGCCAGCCAAGAGATTTTTGTGGCGTGAGATTAAATTTACATTGAAATTCCACAACCCGATCGTGACGTAATCTTACGTGGTATTATCATGGCAGCGTGTCGGCTGTGAAGGGAAGTTTTTTTTTTGTGTGTGTGTATGTGTGAATTGTGATAAAGGTGGAATAAAATGAGCCCTGCGTGGCTTGTAACAACCATCCCTCGCTGACGCTCGCTCAGCTGTTTCGTAGAGTAAGTAAATAATGTTTTTTTATCAGTAAAGTTGTGTGTCCAAAGTGGACTAAAGCACCTGACATTACGTCACGATCGGGTAGTGCAACTTCAATGTAAATTTGACCTCAGACGGTTTTGTGCGCTTGCACACAAGCAATGTGGTAGTATCTCATTAAAATAAATGTTTTCTATTCGTCACGGATTGGAAAGTTGGAAAGTAAAAGTATGCTTAATTTTCATTTTTTTAATTTACATTAGTATTCTCTTTAATGAGGCTGTAATATACAATAATACTCCAAGCTGAGCTAAGAAACAATTACAATATTTTACTGAAAGGGTGACAACAAGCAATTTAATTCGAAAGACATTGGTCTGATGAATTCAAGTAAAGTAATTACTTCATGTTTCTTACTTGTGGATAATTGAATATAAATTATTTATTTTATGATTTGAGGGAGATGTATGCATTAGAAAGTTTATCAAAGCGAGACGTAAATATAAAGTCTTTCCATAACGCTAAAAGAACTGTCAATTTGTTTCATGTGATTGGTGAAATTAGTCCTATGTTGTCCAAAATTAGCATATTGGTAGATCTCTTATTACACTGTCACCAAGTGAGATTTGTTATGCGTAGGATTTATCAGGTTCTTCCGTTTCCTTCCCATTTGTTAATTCTGCCATTATCATATATCACATTATCACCATCTCCCATTCTCCCATTGCCTCGTCGTATAATCGTGGAACGTTAAATTGGAAGAAAAGATTAGTATGTACAAACTTTTATTCACCGAATTACTCTTAAAGTTAGAATTTGGATTTAGTCTAAATAATAATAATTAGGATTACGGGTTAGGAATTAGATTTGTGCATATATTGCCATGTTAGCTCTTCATGTATGAGGGATGATGTCCCTCGGCGATCACATTATCCGAGGAAAAGGAAGGAAGAAAGGAGTGTGGAAGAAAGGAAGCAGCCTGGGACCATTATATCAGGTACCATCCCGGCATTTGACTTGAATGAATGTAGAAAACACAGGAAAACCTCGCTGAAGATGGCTATCCTGAAAAAGCTTTTACACTTTTCATCGATTATCCCCATAAATGCTAAATCTAATAGTAATAATACTGATAATAATAAGTACAAATCAGAAATATGATGTTCAATAACTAGTGAACAAAATTATGTATACTATAATACTTCATATGCGCACTAAATTCGTCAAGTTGCACTACCATCTTAATCAATTGTCGTTGTTGATTTCATTAACGTGTTTCTAAATCACAATTTAGTCAAGCTCGTAATACAACACGAGAAACAACTCTGTATGGGGCCCTCAGCATTGAGTAAGGACGAAGTATAAGAAGGTTCAGATTCAGCTGCTCTTTCTGCTGAAACTAAATCATGTGAGTGAAGACCGTGGCGCCGCCACTCAAAGCAGTTGGGCAACTCGAACTACTAAAAACAAGAACAAATCAAATCATCCATAACGTGTGAGTTTGATAGAATTAGCCAACGATACAATTAGCTACTGCCAGTAGCAGACGACGCAATTAGTTACGACTGTAGCCAGCAGTGCCGCCGATGTCAGTTTTGTTGCATTATGGGAATGATTTGAATTTCAATTGGGTATATATGGAGAGGTGCATCAGTGTGATCAGTGTTGAAGACTTAAGGTTTCGCTAGAAGACTAAAGGCGAAGACGGGGAATTCTTGTACTGATGAAGCTGTACCTTTGCAAGTAGTATGCCAAAACAACCCAGAAGCAGCTACATTGTACCGGTTTCTAAAAACAAAAGAGATGTGCAAGAATGCAGCAACTACAGAAGAATAAAACTTTTGAGCCATGCAATGAAGTTCTGGGAGAGAGTGATAGAAGCAAGATTGAAGGAAGAAGCCGAAATAACAGAAAATCAATAGACTGGGATGTTTTTGGCATGTCAGAAGAAGACTTTTGGAATACGTAGCTCAGACGAAGTGGATGTCACAGAACTGAATAGGAAACAGATCCGAGGCCTGCCAAAGAAGAAGTAGGTAGATAGTGTGAAGAATGGTATGGTGCAGTGTGGTGTCACAGCAGATATGACACAAGACAGAAATATATGGAGGATTATGATCTGTAAAGCCGACCTCAACTACCTATGAGAAAAGGTTTAGAAGAAGAAGATGATATGAGTAAAGAAAATGTATGTCACTGCTAGAAAAAGACAAACAATGATGTGTTAGCAGTTCATTTTGCGAAATAAATAAACAACAATTTCATCCAGCAAATAAATTCTCAATTACTATTGGTAAAAAAAAGAAACAACACTTTTTAGTGCCACAAAGGTTTTCAATTGTCTGCTTTCTTGAAAACCACACACGACAATCTAGTATAAGAGATGTAGTAATCGTGTACTTCAGTCAGGGGCGCCATTTAGGGAGGGCAGGAGGGGGCAATTGCCCCCCAAGAGTTTGAGGTATACATATACTTTCATCGATTATCTACTGATATACTAGTGCAAAACGTGAAAATATTATGTCCATGGTGCTCTTGCCCCCCTGAAGCGAAGTCTGAAATGACGCCTCTGACTTCAGTTCGAAATTCTTAGGATGAAAAAGGTAAATAAGAGACTTTGGTGCATCCAGTAAAAAGGATATACACGCAGTTGAATTGCTCGTGTGTGTGTGTGTGTGCGTGTGTGTAATGTGTGAACTGCATTTCTGTTCAAGTTCGGTTCCCAGTGGGAACAGGTAAGCAATGTATCTTCTTCAATGAAATAAGTTGAGAAAACCACATCAACAAAAGGGATTCCTTGACCACTCCAACTTAATATCTTCGACAAGCCTTCAACCCTTCGGGCCTTTATGTCAAAATGTCTCTCTCTCTCTATATATATATATCTATTTACCTATCTATCTATCTCTTTTTTTTAGTTTAAACAACACTGTCAAGAAATCAGAAAGCCATTTGAATTAAATGGTAATAATGGCTTTAAAAATTTAGGGGAAAAATGGATCAGAAGATTGCAATCTTGGCCAATAATTAGTTATTGGATCAGGCGCCACAAAAGTTTTGAACGGACCCTAAGTTAAGTTTCTCTTTTTTTTTTTTTTTTTGTACGGAATAAACACATTACACTGAGTTAAGTGATAGTTTGGGTTTGGCTACATTATATGTAGTTCTCCAGATATAAGAACACAAGATTTTTTTTTTTAATACGGGGTAGTCTAAAAGTAGGTATACAGTCCTGTGCTGGTCGGTCATGACATTTTATATAATTTACTTCTTGTTTTCGATACAAGGATTGACTTAGTTTCTTCCTTATCTGTTCTTAATTTATTTCCACTTATACCTTAAGCTTGGAAAAAAACAAAGCAAATAAATTCATTATCTTAATAAATTAAAATGTCATACTTGATCGATGTTGGTCTGTATACCTACCTTTGGGCCACCCTGTACATTGTATCTTTTGATCCAATAACAGAAATAGCGACGTTCAGAACCTGTGATCTACATTATACCTGCTTCATTTTGGAAGCAATAGCAAGTTACAAAATGTTATATTATTACTAGCTAAAGCTAAGCTGTCTACTCAACGCATCGTTCTGTTATGACCATGAATCTCGTTCCCATTGTGCATGCCTCCTTACTTACACAAGTAAAGGATAGGAGACACACAAAGGAAGTGAATTGCTAAGGATAGATTCTAGAGTGAGTTTGTAGCAATTTTGTAGAAGTAACACAATATCAAGTAGAAGTATTTTTTTCCTAATAAATCCATATCCGTCCGAGTACGCCTCATTGCGTCTCTTGAGGCCTTTGCAGTTGTCAGAATGCAATAGGTTTTGCCATTCAGATTTAAGCAAAACGCCTGCAATGTCCATCAACCCGCTAGACGCAACTTCTCAACTGGTTGCTAAACATCGTAGTTTAGATCTACAACAATGTTAATCTTATGAGCTCAAAACAACTCCTAAAATGTTAAATAGAACAATAACGACATGGTTCTTGAAAATTTCAACGAAAACTGGACAATCTACACAAAATTTGGAATTGACCAGTGGAAACGACAACTTCCTATTTTGTGTGGTTTTTGAGATCTCATTGTCGAATGAATTGGAGACAAATATATAAATCTAGCATTTTAATATATAGACTAGCTGAACCTGCGCTCTCTACACAGCGCATCATTCACATGTGAGCATGAATCTCCTTGTCACTCGTCACAACATTTGTACACGCCCGTTTACAAACACAAGTGAAAGACGTCTTAATAAAAATCGTCATGGGATACTATAAGGAGGTTTTTTTTTTTCGTTTATTCCTTCACTATCTCGCACCGTTTGCAAGATTATAGCCTACTTCCGGCTGGAGTATCTAATTCATGTATGATCAGTGTTTTCTTTCTTCTTGCATGCAACATGTAATAAGCAAATAAATTACACACACACAATTAATTATAATGTCAGCGATATCTGGTGTCCATTGGGAAAAACACTCCAAACAATAAAGATTCATCTTAACTAACTAACTCTATGGCCTATGGAACCCGGATGTTCAATGCCGCGTTTACGAAAGCTTTCCACTGACTTCTATCCTTAGCCAATTGGATCCAGTTTCTATTTCCTATTCATTCTTCTGCCAGATTCATCTTAATCTTGTCCTCCTATCTACGCCTAGGGAATCTAAATTGAAATGAAATCTTTGAGTTTTACGTCCCACGGTTATGCCGGTTAGGTTAAAGGAGACGGTGATGATGAGTAATGAATGAAATGGTGGAATGAAGAAAGTGGGAGGAAACGGGAGAACCCCTAGAAAACCCACGCACACGGTGTTTGTCCACCACAAAGTTCACTTGGCGGGGGCTGGGATCGAACCCGGGACTCCAAGCACCAGAGGTGGAATCTAAATTGAGTTGGGAGTTACCTCGAGTGTAAAAGTTTGGTCGCCACTGAATGAGTGTGATTCTTTGGTCCTTATACATAAACAATAAATGGGGAGGCCAATTTGGAGTTCCATAAGATCGTTAGTTATGACGTCATCAACATGGCCGCCCGTAAAATTTCCAATAGAATTTTCAAACACGTATACTTTCCCACAGAATAGAGGTATAACCGTCATTTTTGTCCCAAAGTAAAGCAAATTACCTGAAAATTATACACAATTAGTTGCAGTATCTGTATATTATACTATATTTGAGATATTTTGAAGCAAATTTGTTTATTTCAAGTATTTTTGACACTCTTTTTTATAAGGAGCGATCAACTGAAACCCGTTCGTTTCATGTATTATTGGTATAGTGTGTAGGAGGATAATGTTTGTTTAATAGTGTGTAATGGCTAATGTCCGTGTAGGAATGTTGTTGATACATGTTTCCGTTTTGCAGGTATAACGAGTGAAACAAACCCCTGAGAGATATACAACCCCTGTATATAACTATGTGGTGTTGGAATGTATAACACGTAGAATATAATGCTTTACTATTTTAAAATTTCAACAATTTCAGTGCACCCCTAAAAATGTAATAAAGAAACAACGGCCGTGTTTCCTAAATATTCAATTGAAACTGGACAATCTACACAAAATTCTTAATGGACCAGTGGAAACGGCATGTTCCTAGATTTTGTGATTTCCGAGATCTCATTCTCGAAATTATTGGGGACAAACATATAAATTTTTCTTTGGAGACAAACATATAAACCTAGCATTTTAATATATGGATAATAAAGGAAAATGAAGCAGATTCATGTTTCCAGTTGCCACGACAACCTGACCGTTTTCCTGGCTATGCTACTATTGGATAACTCATGTATTAAAAAGGAATGTCAAATATAAACCAATAAATCAAAATTCCTTTCTTCTTCTCTGCATCATCTATATTAAATTCCCTTAAATCAACAACATATTCATACTATGAGTACTAAATAAATTTAATATATGGTAGTTTGGTAGTTTTATATCAAACAATTAAACGAAGCTTGTGATGCTAATAAAATTACAGCCTCTCTACTTTGGACTAGGATTTTAATAATAATAATAATAATAATAATAATAATAATAATAATAATAATAATAATAATAATAATAATAATAATAATAATAATAATAATAATAATTATTATTATTATTATTATTATTATTATTATTATTATTATTATTATTATTATTATTATTATTATAGTTATTCTTTTAAAATGTTCTCTATCCACAAAATAGATTCTGTGTGGTTATGAAGTGTACATTTTAGTATCTAAAAATTATATTTTTATGTAATATACCAAACATATTACTTTGTTTGAAGTTTAAATTTTCAATCCTAATTTTTATAGTGTCTTGAAATGCCGCTCAGGCGATTAACAGTGAGTGCTCGTTCTCATAAGAGAGAAGAAATTGTAACAATTTAAGAGAAAACCAACAAAGACGCAACCCGTGAGAAGACACGTCTTAGTATATGGCGGTCTACTAAAGTTTGATAGTTTGCAACCGACAGTAAGTCGGTATGTGTACAGAGATCCTAACTCCGGCACTTTTTGGATCAAAAGATTCAATATATTTCAGGCAGATCCACAGTAGCAAATCTCACTGTCTTCACTGACCATCTAGTTGATACATTGGGGAGCAATAATCAAATAGATGTAGTTTATACAGATATTGCGAAAGCATTTGATAAGGTAAACCCCACGTTGTTAGAGAATAAACTTAAATTTCTCAACTTTTCTGATCAGTTAATTGCTCTTATGAAGTCATATTTGATGGACAGAAAACAATATGTGGTTTATAAACCCTGTAGAACATTCGAATACATTCAATTTTCTGGAGTCCCACAAGGATCTAATTTAGGGCCGTTACTTTTTTTGTAATATTCATTAATGACCTTCCTAATTGTATTAAAACATCGCATAAATTACTCTATGCAGACTATCTAAAATTATATAGGACAATTACAACAGTGCAAGACTGTGTCAGTTTGCAGGAGGATCTAGACAGATTAAATTAATGGTGCAAGAGCAACTTGTTAAACATAAATTCTGATAAATGCAAAACCGTGTTCTTCACTAAGAAACGGAACGTTGTTAAATTTCAATATAAGATAGATGGTAAACAATTAAAGGGGGAACAAACTGTCAAAGTTTGGGTGCAATATACGATAACAAACTATCGTTTGAGCATCATATAAATGAAATTGTAAATGACGCAAACAGAAAACTTGGATTCATCTTGAGAATGGGAAGGGAATTTAATAAGTCGAATGCTTTACTGAAATTATATTTTTCATTTGTTAGATCAAAATTAGAATATGTGTCTATTGTATGGAACCCCCACACGAAGAAAGACTCTATTAGAATAGAAAGAGTTCAAAATAAATTTCTGCGGTTTCTGGTGTACAAGAGAACAGGCATCTTCGCCGGATATGAAAATAGTACTTGTCTTAATGAGAATTTTAACACAATGTCTCTCAATCACAGAAGAGTGTTAAATGACATCATATTCTTCTACACGATATTAAATAACAAATTAAATAGTAAGGATTTAGTCTCTGCCTTTCATCTCAGTGTACCCAATGGAAACATACGTGTGGGCAATGGAAATTACTTTTATTGTAAGAAATCTCGAACAAATGCTACAAAACAGTCACCAACGTGGAGGATGGGTGCAGTGTACAACAAACTGAGTAACTGTAAAAAAAAAAAAAAAAAAAAAAAAAAAAGTTCTGGATATACACGGTATGAGTCAGAATAGATTTCGCAAAAATATTACAGCTATTCTATGTAACTCTGA
Organism: Thermobia domestica; assembly: GCF_964235325.1. Taxonomy (NCBI): domain Eukaryota; kingdom Metazoa; phylum Arthropoda; class Insecta; order Zygentoma; family Lepismatidae; genus Thermobia; species Thermobia domestica. Next base: position 7,933,813 of record NC_137459.1, read on the forward strand.
TATGAACACTGTAATTGGGTAGAATTACCTGTTGTGTAATTCTTAAATAAATAAATAAACAAAATTATTGTGGCTTCTGATCCAAAAAATCCAATATATTTCATTCAATCACGTATTTTCTTGTACGCCGTATATCTCAAGAATTACATATAGTGCAGGCAAACCAAAACTACCACTTAACTCAGTATGATGTTCTTATTCCGTAAAAAATACGAAATCTCGATTTAGGAGCCATTCAAAATTTTTGTGGCCCTGATCCAAAAATCCAATATATTTCATTCAATCAAACGTTTTCTTGTACGTCTTATATCTGAAGAACTATATATAGTGTATCCAAACCAAAACTACCATCTAACTCAGTATGATGTGCTTATTTCGTAAAAATATACGGAAACTCGATTTAGAGCCGTTCAAAAATTTTGTGGCTCCTAACCCAACATCTAATTATTGGCCAAGATCGCAATCTTTTGATCCGCTTTTTGGATCATTCCTAAAATTCTTGTAAAAAATGAAATGAAATGAAATCTTTGAGTTTTACGTTCCATGTTAATGCCGGTTGGACTAAAGGAGACGGTGATGATGAGAGATGAGCGAAATGGTGGAATGAAGAAAATGTGAGGAAACGGGAGAACCCCGAGAAAACCCAAGAGCACGGTGTTTGTCCACCACAAAGTTCACTTGTCGAGGGCTGGGATCGAACCCGGGACTACAAGCACCAGAGGTGAACGCTCTACCGCTGAGCCATCGCGCCCCCATAAAACTTTTGTTTGTCTTCTATTTTGTTTTTCTAAGCTTCAGCCCTCCAGCTACAAGCTTTTTTTTTTCTTTAGAGAACGAGCATTATTGTATACTGTTATATTTAAACAGCTGTACGATGTAATTGATATATATATATAACTGCAATGTTAATCGTTAATCAATGAAAATCAATTGCAATTAGTCGATGAATTAAAAGTAATTACTCTGAAAATTAATTGCAATTTAATTTTGGATAATGCAATCAATGCCAATTGAATAAGTCATTGCGAAAAGGCTATATGTCCATCCCCATCACATTTTTATTTTAGTGCAAAGTCGAGACGCACGCGAAGAAATCTCTCCCTGTGAAAAGTCCCTGTGAAAAGTCCAATTGTATGGTGACATTATGTTATTTATCCTACACTATTGCCTCAATATCATCGATGCCATTGTAAGCGTCTAGTTTCAAATCCAAAGTTTTTTTTTTCTTTCTCCTCAACAATTTACTTTGTTGGATATATGGCTTTTTCGAAGTGACTGAATGTCTGAATTTAATTGCACTTACTTTCATCAGCAATTCCTTCCAATTCAACGATTTATTGTAATTAGTTCTCATTGACTAATGGCCAGCTGCAATTAAAACTAACAATTACTCACTTCAATTGTCAATTGCAACTAACAATTAAACCTAAAATTTATTGTTGATTCAATTACAATTTGACCTCTGATGCGTGACCTCAATCCCGCCCAAGGAAATTTGTGGTGGAGGACATTGCGTCTGTGGGTTTCCTTCAACACTATCATTCACTTCCTTTAATTATCGTCTCCTTTAGCCTAAAGGAGATCATCATGGGACGTTAAACTGGAATATTTCATTTAATTTCATTTTCATTTTCAATTGAAAATTGCCTAGCATTATTTTAGACTATATTGTAATTAGCCACACTAGGTATTACTAATGACGGGACGAGACCCCAATTAGTGGCATGGTTCTCACATAACGGTCCCGTGCATGAGCTTTTACATTCATGCTAATCATTTTCTTCATCTCAATAACATATATCTATTGATCTCATCTTTGGACACATTTCTTTTTTCGTTATATGCTAATTTTAGAGATAATTGTAGGAATAATGGTTAGAAGAACCCAGAAATATTCATAATTATTCACCGTATGTTTTCTTTTTCGTACCGTATACCAAATTAAAAATACCAGGTGAGTCAAAATGATGTTCCCAATTTATTTTTTATTTATTATTCAATGTAAATTTATTATTCAAACAGAAATAAGACTTTCTTCCCAATACATATTTTTTTTTCTGGAGCATAATCTTTAAAAAAATCATTTCTGTTGTAGAATAGTAGTTACGTAGACGTTATCAGGAGACAGTTTAGTCGAAGTGATCAATATGGTTTCCACAGACCACAGAGCATTCTGTGTGTTTGATTTTCATGTGACTAAGTCCGTTGTATATACAAGTTGAACGACATATCTGTGGAAAATTTAGGATATTCGAACCACCACTTACTACAAATATGGGGTTGAATTGCATGAGCGTATCACTGCAGCTGTGGCCAATATAGACACAGATTATAGACAAGATGTGTGTCATGTAAGGAAAAGAAAAAAACAACTTTTGAGCTGATCAATCAGTGTGTGCGATCTCTGTTCACATGCGTGTTATTAAAAATAAATAAATAAATAAATAAATAAATAAATAAATAAATAAATAAATATTGAAATCAGGAACATTGCTTTGACTCACCATAGTTGAAGCAAAAAAGGCACTTGAGAAACAAGTTCTGACTGGAACTATAGACATAGAACTGAAGAGCACGCTAATTGAATCATACACAGTTTATTTACTACATTTCAATACCGGCAACACTGTAAGATAACTGCTGGAGCCACCAAGCGGTTTTTGTGCGTAGCTTTTAGTATTGGGTGTGTTGTATATTGTGTGAAGAATTCAAGAATTTATGTTTCGAATTTTGTGAGTTACAGTCATTTCACTGAACTGTGTCTTCTTTGTTCGTCATGGACAGTAAATTGGAGCAGAAAGTAGCCATTTAGTTTTGTGCAAAACTTGCCTAAGGAACCACGGAGGCTGCGAACACGATTCAAGCTGGTTAAAACAATGATGCTCTTTCTCGAGTGAACATTTCTGGGTGGCATTGTTGTTTCCGTAAGCGTCGGAAGAAGGTCACGGACGGCCTTAGACCTGGCCGCCTGGTAACCGTTTTAACTGAAGAAAATGTTTAAAAAGTGCGCGAAAAGTTCGCTGAAAATTGTTGTCATTCCCTTAGGATGATTGCGGAGAACTTAAACATTGGTAAGGATATAGTTCGGAAGAACTTGGAACAAGATCTACTCAAGAGGAAGATTCGCACCGTGCACCGTGTCACAGAGCGATTGAAGTACACGCATTTATATCAAAAACAGGCAACATGATTCAATTATTCGCTCTACTCATCTGACCTGGATCCACCAGACTATTTCTTATTTTCAATAATCAAAATGACGTTGAAAGAAAAACATTTTTACTCAATTTCGGACATCCAAAAAAGCTGTGACGAAGGAACTAAACACTGTCGGACAAGAGGACCTCCAGAAAGAAATCCAGAAACTATATAGCCGTGCATGAAATCCAAAAATTATCAAAAGCCTGTATATAATAAGGAGGGTCATATATTAAAAATTAGCAGCCAATCAAGATAATTCACTTTTGTATTATATTCCGATAATTCCAGTCTTAAAATAGTATACACTCTGTGTATGTATGTAACATAATACTTATAAAGTAACCAAGAAAGTTCTATCGGTTTTTGTGGAGGCTTGTGTTCAATTGGCCCTCACACCGTAAATTGAATGCGAATGGAGATAAGGCGAAGGTAAGTTTTTGGTGCGGATATATCCAACATAATACCTGTTTGTGGCAGTTCACTTACAGCGTGAACTCGCTTAAGGATAGAGTGAACATGGGATCTGCACAGAGCTTTATAAGGGCGTGTATACTGTACGAGTTCAAACTGGGGTCAAACACCGCTTCAGCGGGGCTGAAGATATGCCAGGCCTTTGGTGAGAGTGTCGTAACCACGCGAACAGTGCAGCAGTGGTTTAACAACTTAAAAAACAGTGACGAAACACTCAAAGACGCACCAACACACGTACAAAATGAAGATCTTCAGGCAGCAATTGAGGTGTATAGTGGCCAGACATGTGAGGAACTGGGACTACAATTCAGTATGAGTAGAGAAGTCATTCGGCAGCACCTCCATCAACTTGGAAAGCACTACAACTTGGATCGATGGGTCCCACATGATTTGACACCGAGCCAGAAGGCAACGCGATCAGACACCTGTGTTTCTTTGCTGTCTCGTCTGAGGAAGGAGCCATTTCTGGACAGGGTGTTGACATGTGATAAGAAATGGGTCTGCATGAAGCTCCACGGCGCAATCGCCATTGGTTAACATCCCATGAAGCGGTTCCAAAACAGTCGAAACCAGCATTGCACAAGAAGATCCTCCTGTGTTTTTGGTAGAATGCTTACGGCAGTGTGATTCGGGAACTGCTTCCAGCTGGTCGGAGCATCAATGCAACTGTGTACTCTCAGCAGTGGAGCCGTGTCCAAGAAAAACTCAAAACTCTGGAGACAGCACTTCTGAATCACAAAAGTGTCCTGCTATTACAGGACAACGCTAAGCTCCACGTGGCTAGGTTGACCTTGGACACCATTCTACGCCTTGTATGGGAAACACTATTGCATCCGCCATACTCCCGGGACATTGCACCGTCCGACTTTACTTGTTCCATTATTTGGATAATCACCTTAGAGGACGCCAGTTCAAATCCTAGTAGAGATGCAAAATGCATTTGATACCTTCTTCCCTTCGCGGCCCACTAAGTTCTACCGCGATTAAATCTATGGCATTTCAGAAGGTTGGCAGAAGGTCGTCGATGCTGATGGGAACTATTTTTGATCTTCCGTATACGTGTTAGGAAACATATCGACGTTGGTAGTTGGTAGGTGAAAAAGCGACAGAAGTTTCTTGGTTGCCTTTATACATGGATGTTTCCATGACTACACTGAAACAAAAGTGTATGTGGCGTACGTAAATTCGTATGTTACTTTTGTAAATCCTGTAGTTTTTGGACTTAACGTACAGCAAACGTATAACTGAAAACGCATGTTTTATAATACTTTCTGTATAAGTGTTCCATCTGTACGTACTTTCCATATTAAACAATGTAGGCGGTCAGGATCTCACATACAAATGGACGTATATAACATAAAGCTGACGAAGGTGACATATGTATATGTATGTAATATAAGGAAGACAGATCTACAACGACATGACGTAACATCTAAGGGCAGTGCCTATGTAGCATGTGGATAGCGTATGTTCCGTACTGATTTATGCAATAAGCAAGAGAATACCGTACATTTCTATAATATACCGCTGTCCGGAGAACGGATTTTTCTCAGTGTAACAGATTTTTTTTTTTTTTTTTTAATATGGAAAACTAAAGTTATCTTGATGTGGAGCTAGAAAAATCGCAAAAGTTGGATGATTGGATAAAGTAAGGATGAAAATTGTTGAAAAGGAAGAAGAAAAAAGGAACACTGGAGACGGTTTCCAAAAGTAAAAGAGAGAGAGAGGGGGAGAGAGAAAAGAGATAGCAATTTGACAATTTATGAGACATGTGCACATAGAGCTATTGGCGAAGAAACAAATAACGAAAAGAAAAGTCGTGATATGAAGTCTAAGTCTCAAAGAGATGAACCTAATAATAAAATATGAAGAAAAAGAAAATGTGCCACAAAATAACAGAGTAGGATGTGAAGCTGCGCCTAAGAAATCGAGATAACACTGATCCAGGAAAGGAAGAAAGACGGCCAATCAAGGAACCTAATTTTCTTCACTTTAAAATTACGTAACAAGAATGACATCTTGAAACCAATCGAGAGGCATTTGTATTGCTTCCTCGTCCCGAAAATCCATAAAATAATAATAAAAAGAAAAAAACACACTAAACTTTCTTGTACCATTCTCTCAAATTGGGTCATCTCAGATTGAGGAAAAAAGTATGTGGCGTACGGAAAAACGTAGGCTAAATGCGTAAATCATGTGTTAACGTAATGTAACATCCTACAGGAGACGTACAACTGAAAAGACAACTTTCCGCATCAGTGTTCCAAAAAACGCACTTTCCGTATGAAACAATGTAGATGGTCTGGATCTCACATACAGTTGGACGTATGTAACATACAGCAGACGTATATAACACACGTATAATATGTAATAGATGGAAGATTGTTAAATGCGGCATGATGTAATATCTAAGCGGTAAAAAGGTAGTACAGATGCAGCATATAGATATCGTATTCTCCGTACGGATTTCCGTAGTAAACATACTGAATCTGTATGATTGTACAATATATTACTATCCGGATAACGGATTTTTCTCAGCGCATACTTCAGTTATCGCTGAAATATTTATTAATGAAATATGAACAAACTTATATACTGTACGATTCCAGGCCTGAACCTCATCTATGTTGAAAATTTGATCAAGATCGGTCGAGTGGTTCAGGAGTTATTATTTTTTATTTATAATTTTATACCCCCTCCCCCAACCCTCGGTTCTACCATCAAAATGAATAGCCTAAAGCCAGCCCAGCCTCGAACCTCATCCATATTACAAACTTGATCGAGATCGGTCGGGCGGTTCAGGAGATTTAGGGTCACAAACATAGTGATTTTTAATTTTATATATAGAGATGAGTTTTCGGAAAACTTCCAAATCCGACCACTCGAGATGAAAATCTAGAAAAAGCTCCATGCACTGTTAGAGTTGGTGAATACCTATCGGTATACAATATATGATGCTCCAGATGACGCAATTATGCTGAAATTGATGACACACACACACACACACACACACACAGAGGGAGAGAGAGAGAAGGAAAGAGAGAGAAAGGGAAAGAGAGAGAGAAATTATTTTATTATTTCAAAGATGATGTTGAGTGACAGTGGTCCTAAAGATTAGGAGAGTTTTGTGTAAACATATAACAGTCAGATACACATCTCTTCCTCCCCTCAAGGAAGCAGCTAACAAGGAAACTTACGGAAGTGTCACTCACCGATTTGAATGAAATTTTGCACACTTGTAGATCATCGAAAAATAATCGATATTTATTTTTTTTCCGCCAATTGTGAAGAGGTAACCTCCCTTTGAACGTTAGGTGTGGTCTCTAAGCATAGACCGAAAACAACCACTTAAGTTAGAAGAAAACATACTGCCAGGGAGAGTTTAGGACAGCTGATACAGAATCTGGCGTCTAAAATTACAAAATTCAAAATGGCTTATCCAATATAGTGATTACAATCACAAAATGTCTTCTGGTTTGAAATTCTCTGCAAATAGCCAAGAACAATTATAGTTAGAAGAGATTTTTGCGAGAAGGTTGCAGACCAATTTGAAACCCCTTTCTACACTCATTTTAATGGGATGCTTGATTAAAGTGAGTCCCTGCATCTCTCACTATAGCGTTTACAGAGACACAAACAGTAGAAAGTGTGGCACAGTCAATAAATCTATGACTCACAGCTACATCATACAGCCATTTATTTCTGAAAATTGTGTTCTGTTATCACCAGTGTTAATTATTTTGCAGGTGAAGAATGGAACATTTGGTTGTATAGTCCACAACAACCTTTTTTAATCTGAAAATGTCCTCTTGAAAGCAACAAATTCGTAGAAATTAGCTAAGGTCTTGTCAGATCATGGCTTCAAGAAATTTTTGTCTCAGCGCATAACGCAAAGTCTATTTTATTATTAGATTCGTAGGGTGGTCACAATCAATCAACTTTTCAACCTATTTTACGAACAAAAAACTATCTAAAAATAAAAACCATTCGGCACTAACAACTGGTAGGATTCGGCCTCTTGATGTGTTCGTCTTTAGATCGTGGAAAAATTTCTTGAGACATTCTACTGATATTGTCCTCTACAACTACAACATAAATGTACATCTCCTTAAAAATATGATTTAGATCCAAATCGCTGATTCATAATCAGTTTTCTTCTCCCAGATTTGCAAATCCTATTAGATATACGTGATACAAAAACAGTTATTTGGAAGAACATTGTGCTACATTTTGCGATTTGTCACAATTATTGCTGTAATAAGGTGAGCTTGGTGTAAACAATGTTTATGCATCACACACACTTTAGAAAAAAAACGAAATATCACTACTGTGAAGCGTTTTCTCAATAAATACATATTATAACAATTGAGGATATGTGACGTTCTGATATAGTGAGAGGCGAGGGGACTCACTATACATGAGCACCCCAAGTAGGGAGAAGTGCAGAGACTTACTTTAATCAAGAATTCCGTTAAAATAAAAGGGTTTAAAATCAATAGAAAGGGATTTCAAATCGGTCTGCAACCTCCTCGTAGAACCCCTGCCAACTACAGTATAATTGTTCTCGGCTAAGTGCAGAGAATTTCAAACCAGAAGACATTTTGTAATAGTAATCACTATATTGGATCTGCCATTTCGAATATTGTAATTTTGATGTCAGATTCTGAATCAGCTGTCTTAAAAAAAAAAAAAAAAAAAACTGGCAGTATATTTGATTCTATATTAAACGATTGCTATCCTTGGAGACAACACCTAACGTTCAAAGGGTGGTTTCCACCCTTAAATCTTCGTCATTGCCGAAGCGAAAAAATACGTGTCGATTATTTTTCGATGTTCTACAAGTATGCAAAGTTTCATTCGAATCGGTGAGTGACACTTTCGTAAGTTCCCTTGTAAGTCATTTGTCTGCCTACGTTAACTTGCGGCAGTGCCATTTTTCAGCTCGCTCTTCTAACAAGTTGATGATTTTAAGTTCTCTCACTTGCCTGTTAAAGAAACCAAATTTGTTTCCTCAATTCCGTGAAAGCAAGAAGAAAACAATAGATGGAAATGAACTTACATGTAACTGATAAATCTTTTCTTCCAAGGAGCTGCTTACCACTCTTTTGAATCATGATAAATCCTTTCAGTTTGTAAAGAATTTCCAGGAATACGTTCCCACGAATCTTTCCTTCACTTAGATCGACTTGTAGTGAATCAAATAGTTCCTTGTAATCGATTAGTACTAACCATCAGGGAATATTTAGTCCTAGGTAATGCCTTTTGACACATTAAACAGTGAAGCTCAAAGGTGATCAATGATGGTTTGTGAAAACCTTAGGAAAGGAACGCGTTTGTTGTAACTGCTAGGTAGAATATATTTTACCCAAAAGATTCTTCGAACTAGTCTATATATTTGTCCTGTGAAATAACAATCCTGAAAGCCAGAATCATTCATATGTGGTTTCAAAATTGGAAAATGTGCTAGTGGTATTAAACCAAGCTATATATCAATTTTTCATGGACTTTGAAACGTGTGTGCTTATTAAATACTATGAGAAAACTGGACAGGGTTACAAAACGCCACCGGCAGCATTTGAAGTGAGAGAGTAATCAGCATGTAGTTATTACCAGAAATAATTAAACCGACTAATTTCAATAAATCCAGAAAATAGCAGTTGCTTTTCAGATAACAATTTACTTCAAGTATTCAATTCCTTATCTTACGAAACTCTAATATGCGGTTTTGACAACAAATCTAAATCATAAGGTTGAATGACAAGCAGTAGGTAACGAAATTTTACGTATGGTACTTGTACCAATTATGGCCCGGTCCCTAATATGGCCCACACACCATATCTCTGCAGATTTACGTTGGTGCTACTATATGCAATATAAACTATGTCCTCACGACAAGCGTAAACATATTTGCGCGGCTCAGAGGACATAGTTTATGTTGTTATCTTCTAGCACCAACGTAAATCTGCAGAGATATGGTGGGTGGGTCATATTAGGGGCACGGGCCATAATCGGTACAAGTACCATAGTTATTATTTTCGATTAAATATTGAACACTACATCCAAATACAAGAAACATTAACAACAAACTCAAATTGAATGTAATAAACAACTACCCAATAAGTTAAACTCACCTATCCTTTTACTCCAGAATCAATGTAATTTTTGACATTTCCTGTATAAAATACTATTTCTGAAGAAAATTTAATGTCAGAAGATCTAATCTTAATACAATAGCAGCTATCTTCAATGATTTTATAATACGTCTTTATATCATGATTAATATATTTAAGCAAACAAATTTAACATATTCAGCGCTACTTAGGGGAAGGGTGCTAAGGCCTGAACGGCACTCAGCCGAGGAGCGAGGACACTAAGTAGTTCTACCTATTCTCGACAAATAGCAGAAGGTATATTTTATCAATAGTATAAACTGATCGCACAGATGCCGTAATAACAAGCGTTTAGCTTTCAGTCCGAGTAGAGCGTTGTAATAAGCAGAAATGTAGTGCTTAGCTAGAATTCAACTGTGTCTTTGGCGTGCAACAAACTCACAGTGTTCGTTGTAAACTTACTGGTAAGCACTTTATTTTATTACTATTTTAAATATTAAGGTAGGAATATCTTGGGTATTGATATATACTGCAAAGGTTAAATTATCCTTATGGGAAGAGTTTATAGCATTGTTTGTGGTTATATACATCGCTCCTAGCCCCGGACACATGTTTGGCTCCTAGCCCCGGACACCGGTGAATGTTCTTATATTTGAAATGTAGTGCCCTACGCAATTAATTATTATTTATATAACATCAAATAAATATATAAACAAATATTAAGATCGTTTTAATTTATTTACATGTCATATTATTTACAGATAAATTATTTACAAACAGAGGTGCCTGGGGCGAAGAGTCTATGAAGAATATTCTTGACTAGATAATTAGTGGAAAATGAGGAACCAGAGAAGCAGCTGCTAGGTTTGGTACTCACAAAAGTTCAATGCATGATGGGGATAAATTGATAAGAAATGGAACAGAAGTCAGCCTTGAACCAAAGTTAGAACATTTTCAACAGACTTTCGACTCTAGAGTGGATATCAACTTGTTCGACACGTCGAAGAGCTTGACAATCTTTTGATGCCTCTCACTTCTTAGGCTTGCATATGACCTAGCTGAGGAATCCAAACTTAAGCACAACTTTAATAAAAAGCAGATGTCTGCAGGAAAGCATTTGTACAGGAATTTCGTATAAGATTGGGTTCAGTGTTCAATCTGCAAGGATTGAGCTGATGGTGCATGTGCAGAAATTGATCCAAGTAACCCCTACTACAGTCGTGACGTATGTATTCAGATATGTGGACAGAAACAAACAATAAAGTAAACTGTCCGGGGCTACCTTTCCAGTTTCGAATTCGAGACATTACCTCGCATCCAATGCCAAGTGTGTTGCACTTCCTTCTGGCTATACAAAGTAGTAAAACAGTGTGGTATACTATTGTGTTTCGCTATGTTTATTATCATATATTAAGATTAAAAGGATTCCCCCCCCAAAAAAAACAACTTTGTTTTCTATTAGTGTCCGGGGCACGCCGAAAACCATTCCATTAGTGGCCCTTCCCCTAATTAGCTGTTAAAGAAAAATAACGTAGAACAGATTTTGATGATTTTGATCATTTTCAACTTCAAGTGCATTCTCTTATCACAAGTAATCAATTTACTGTACCAAACTTTGATAGCACCTTTTAAATAATTAGCCTTACTACGCATCGTCAACAAGGGTTCGACCAGTTTAAATTTTTCCTTAAATCTGATATAATTCATGCAAACAGAATTTCACCCAGAATATTGTACTTTCAGCCGCAAGGTGGCCCTATTATGACGTTTTCAGTGCTTTTAACTCGTGTACCTACAAGATTTTTTTTTTAATATCTCACTTTTTTTAAAAAAAATAACTTACAGCAACTTGTCAATGCTTCCCTTATCTTCCAAAACTTTCCCATCAAAATTTCATTAGAATTTGAAACCACCATGGAGCTCACCTCTGGTGCTTGGGGTCCTGAATTCGATCCCAGCCCCCGCCAAGTGAACTTTGTGGTGGACTAACACCGTGTTCGTGGGTTTCTTCGAGGTTCTCCCATTTCCTCCCACTTTCTTCGTTCCACCATTTCATTCATTACTCATCATCACCGTCTCCTTTAGCCTAACCGGCATAACCATGGGACGTAAAACTCAAAGATTTCATTTCATTTTTTTGAAACCAACATCACACACAAAATACGAAGTTTTGTAGTTCGGTGACAGATTACTGGATCTGAAATGGGAATATACACACTAAAATTATTACGTGGTGAGGACTGCAACTGTAGGAAGTTCGTAAACTAAGTTCCGTTTCGATTTTTCTTCGCAGCAGCGCTACGATCGCAGTTCCTCTCATGTGCACTAGTTATTCTGATTCAAGCAGAACGAAATGACCCCATTTTGAGATCACTCTGTGTTGTGTGTCCATAATAGTGATTGTCTATAATGGCAGCGTTGATCAAAAATTCCACCGCTTGTGAAATTAGATCTGTGATTCGTTTTCTGAATGTGAAGAACGTAAGACCAACTGACATTCATCGACAAATCTGCGAGGTTTATGGAGGAAATGCAATGAGTGATTTAATGGTGAGAAGATGAGTCCGACAATTTAAGGAAGGGCGTGATCAAGTGCATGACGAAGAATGATGTGGGCGTCCATCTGTGGTTTCTGATGAACTGGTGAGTGCAGTCCAAGAAAGAATTAAGAACAACCGTAGGTTTACTATTAATGTTCTTAGTCTTGAATTTCCACAAATTTCACGAGCATGTACTTTACGAGATAGTTACTGAAAAACTGTGTTTTCGTAAACTGTGAACACGTTGGGTGCCTAACTTGAAAAACACAAAAAAATAAAACGGATGGGCAGCGCACTTGATTTTCTGACAAGTTATCATGATGATGGCGAGAATTATTTATCACCAGAGCCCGGATGTTGTTGACCTAAAATTTTCTAAAAAGTGACCTATAAAATGACACTAAAATCCCTGTAAAATGACCCTAAAAATCACAAAAAATGACCTTAAAACTTGCGTTTTCTTAAACGTTCATTTCGTTAAACATTGACTTTTTTAAATATCCATTGGATTTTTAGTTAACATTTCTCACTCGTATTCAAAAGTATTGTTTCACTTAGTTGCAGTCCATTGATCATTTATGTCTATTGATCAGTCCATTGTACGGCATTGTAAGTATTGAAAGCGTCAATTCACTCCCGAGTTAAACCTAGGAAGCACTCTTAAACAATAAAAGTTCGCAAGTGTAGACTACATGAAAATAATAGATAGAAACATGTTTAAAATCCTTGTACGCCTTCTAATCCATTTTTACTAATACACGTGATCACATCCTTTGTGGTCAACAACCCAAAACTATCTGTTTGGCCACCTACCAACCCCCACCTTTCGTTAACTAGCTGCAGCTTAGTTTTCATTAGCTTGTTAAGAATGCCGTTTTTCCACCCCAATAGTCAGTAAGCAAGAAAAGAGATTATTCAACTTCGTCTTTTCCACATTCGTAAACCGTCTTCATTTAAAGATTTCCTTATGCAGAAGAAAAATAATAAAAAGACCATAAGTGACCTAAAAGTTACCTTAAAATATTGAAATTTCAAAACGGCAAAAAGTGACCAGAAGTTGACCCTAAAAACTATATTTTTAGAACCTAGGATAGAGTTGATGGATAACGTTTTTATTTGAACTTGCCTTGTCCTATGCGCAACAGAAAAAAGTTGACTTGTCAACAAGATCCGGGCCCTGTTTATCACAGATAGTCACGGGGATGAAACTTGAGTTGCTTATGACAGCCCTGAAACGAAACGACAATCCATGGAATGGAGGCACACTTCGTCTCCAATAAAGGTTAAACTAAAACAATTCTTGACACCCCGAAAAGTCATGTGCACAGTGTTTTGGGACAGACAAGACATTTTAGTGATTGAATTTTCACAACGTGGTGCAACAATCAATAAAGATGTTTATTGCGAGAAGCTTAAGAAACTGCGCCGTGCAATACAGAACAAGGACAGAGGAATATTCTCAAAAGGTTTGGTTTTCATTCACGACAACGCCCGACCACACACTGAGAATGTGACCAAACAACTCCTTGAAAGCCTTGGCTGGGACATTTTTGGTCATCCTCCGCTCAGTTCCGACCTCATTCTAGCGACTTCCATCTCTTTCTGCATCTGAAGACTTTCCCTGGTGGTAAGCGCTTTAACAACGATGAAGAGTTAAAAGAACATGTTACCACATGGTTGACAGCACAGTCGGTAACATTCTATGACGCAGGAATACGTAAACGTATACCACGCTATGAAAAATGACTGGAAAGTTACGGGAGCTATGTGGAAAAGTAGTGTAAGTGACATTGATTTTTCTACAATACATTGCGTTCTTCATCTGTACTCAATTTGTTTTTTTATTACCAAACAGAACTTACTTTCCGAACGAACTTAGTATTACCGTTCTCGACGTATTCAATGAAAGATGCACGCCTATCAATTTAACGGAAAAACTTGGATCTGAAATCATGGGTTGCCACTGTTAGATGGGGACCACAGCGCCGTGCTGTTAGTAATGGTGTGTTAAGGTAAACTTCATACTACGTGAGGAGCAGTGTGCGATGAACAGATCAGACAGTGATAGTGCAAAATAGGCGAAGATCGCAAATTGTTGCTGCTCGTTTATGTGGAGCGAACGTCACGAGAGTAGAAAGCGCGTTACGTATGTCTCGAGGAATAGAGTCCGACATGACGACGACCTGGAAAACTCACAGCAGAACAACATCGGCGAAGAAAAAACAGTGGTCGGAAGCAAACCCTCAGCGAAAGTCTTACCAAGCACTAAAGCGGATTGTCACTCAGAGTCATCGTGTGACTGCGTTGCAAGTGACAATGGGACTCGAACAACATCCTCCACAACTTACCATGTCGACAATCATAGTCTACCGGATGAGTCATGATTCATCTCATTTCAAAACACAAACCATGTTCAAGAGCATGACATACTAAACGCAATACAAAATTTACAATTTTTCTTTTGCTCGTTTTTCATAAGTGAAAGGAGATAATGAAATGCAACTTATCACGATCCTAGACAATATTATTCTAAAACAGGAAATATGAACCGAAAGAATTTTCCAGTGTTGCCATCCATAGAAATTACAGTGTTGCCACAATAATATTTCCTTCAAAGTATAAGTAAAGGCAGCTACTAGAGGAACAAAACTGCATTTGATTACATATTATGTTGCTTTTTGTATCCTCTGAAGTATTTTTTTTAAATAGCATTATTCTTTAATTTTAATATGTTAAAACTATTTTACTTATTACAGAAAATAATACAAATATTATTTAGAAAGTAGTTCACAGGACTCCAAGACAACATGGTACGTTATCAAATGTAGTTGAGTTCGTTCGTTTAGTCGCTGCCTTAACTTAGATTTCGTAAGAAATGCTTTTTTTTCAGGCAAAACTGTAATTTTCATATATGGCAATTCTTCAGGTTCATATTTTCTGTTGTAGAATAACATTATCTATGATTATGGTAAATTGCATTTCATTATCTCATTTCACTTACCAAAACAAGCAAAAGAAAAATGGTAAATTTTGTATTATATTTTTAGTTGTCAGGATCTTAATGCGGCGGATTCAAAAAGAAGCCTTTGATCTCCAGTGTATCAGCCCAACTGTGAAATAAATGGCAGCTCTGTAATACTGTGGTCTGTAAGATCCTCATTTTCCTTCTGCTGACGCTTACCAGTCGGTTCACCATTGAAAAACATGAAATGGAATCTTTGAGTTTTACGTCCCACGCTTATGTCGGTTAGGCTAAAGGAGACGGTGATTATGAGAAATGAATGAAATGGTAGAATGAAGAAAGTGTTGAGTTGAGTTGATTTTAGTTTAGCGTCCCGTTCAGCAGCGAGGCTATATGAGACGTGGACCTACTGATTAACGTGGAATCCGAACCACATGAGCTCCCGCCGGGAATCGAACCCGGGTCTCCCACGCCAAAGGCGCGTACGCTAACCGCTTAGCCACGAAGGAGCTCTAATGAAGAAAGTGGAAGGAAACGGGAGAACCCCGAGAAAACCCACGCACAGGTGTTTGTCCACCACAAAGTTTACTTGGCGGGAGCGGGATACAAACCCAGGACCCCAAGCACCAGAAGTGAACGCTCACCACTGAGCCACCACGGCCCCCATATATGACAATTGAAGGGTGTAAGGCAAGAGCATGGTAATCCATAATTTTACTATTTTAAGAAATTAGAGGTTTCCTGCTGCACAATTCATTTTCAAAGTCGGAAAGCTGATTTTTCACATAAGACTAGAGTACGTTTGTTTTATCTTGGCACAATTCCCGCCAGTGCACTTGATTGGCTTTTAAAGTATTGTCATCACAATTCCCGCCAGTGCACTTGGTTGGCTTTTAAAGTATTTTCTGCTAGCACTCACGTGAACATTTTAATCCAATAGATGTATTTTTAGTTTTGTCGTGTAGGTAAAGTTAAGTTGTCAGCCAGACAATCAAAAGAGGTCGTTGCAATTTGGCGAGTGTTTGAAGTACTTAGTTGCCACACGCGAACAAGTGTTTTACAGTGACTTGTGTGTGGTGTGGCGTTTTGCTGTGTTTCCTAGAGCACTTTTGTAACTCGCAGCTTAACTGAGACGTGACAAGAACGCGTTGCAGACAGATTCATCCTTTAAGCGGGAAGCGTGCCAAGATAAAACAAACGTACTCTATACATGAAGGATTAAATGGACATGGTTAAACGAAGCGGTATGCGCTGCTCTCTTATCGAGCGCTGCAGAATGCAGCAATTGCAAAATTGTAGGTTACCGTGTTCTTGCCTCGCAGCCTTCAATTTTAAGAGTTTGTGTGCATCTTATGGTACAGATTTTGTTTTCGAGAAATAGCAACGCCATCTTTCAGGATGGTAATAAGCTCATTCAAACAGTTGGAGCTGTTTCGAGGTGCTCTGAGCAATATCCATCCAATCCCGGACCTGAACATTATTGAAAATCCATGGACCATTAGATAGACACGAACATGTTGCAGATTTACACCTCCATGCTCTTTTACGGAACTCAGTGATGAACTACACGCAAAATTGTGTAATATTTCACTAACCATGTGGCTCCATTCCACGATGCATAAGAGCTATTCCGAGAGAGAAAGGTTGTCAAACGCCATCTTAACTCCTTGCATATCAGTGACATCCATGTGGATGTCATGAAAACGTATCCCTTATTAAGGGTCGTATTAATCCTGGAGATGATGAAATTTGTTAGTGGATTCAAGGCAAGACTTTGTTCTACTATTTCTCCTTAGATGACTAGCAGACCAGTGATATCCATGTGGATGTCATGAAAACGTATCCTTTATTAAGGGTCGTATTAATCCTGGAGATGATGAAATTTGTTAGTGGATTCAAGGCAAGACTTTGTTCTACTATTTCTCCTTAGATGACTAGCGTACCAGTAATATCCATCTGGATGTAATGAAAACGTATCCTTTATTAAGGGTCGTATTAATCCTGGAGATGATGAAATTTGTTAGTGGATGCAAGGCAATACTTAGTTCTACTATTTCTCCTTAGATGACTAGCGTACCAGTAATATCCATCTGGATGTAATGAAAACGTATCCTTTATTAAGGGTCGTATTAATCCTGGAGATGATGAAATTTGTTAGTGGATGCAAGGCAATACTTAGTTCTAGTATTTTTCCTTAGATGACTAGCGTACCAGTGATATCCATCTGGATGTAATGGAAACGTATCCTTTATTAAGGGTCGTATTAATCCTGGAGATGATGAAATTTGTTAGTGGATGCAAGGCAATACTTAGTTCTAGTATTTTTCCTTAGATGACTAGCGTACCAGTGATATCCATCTGGATGTAATGAAAACGTATAATTTATTAAGGGTCGTATTAATCCTGGAGATGATGAAATTTGTTAGTGGATTCAAGGCAAGACTTTGTTCTACTATTTTTCCTTAGATGACTAGCGTACCAGTGATATCCATGTGGATGTAATGAAAACTTATCCTTTATTAAGGGTCGTATTAATCCTGGAGATGATGAAATTTGTTAGTGGATGCAAGGCAAGACTTAGTTCTACTATTTCTCCTTAGATGACTAGCGTACCAGTGATATCCATCTGGATGTAATGAAAACGTATCCTTTATTAAGGGTCGTATTAATCCTGGAGATGATGAAATTTGTTAGTGGATGCAAGGCAATACTTAGTTCTAGTATTTTTCCTTAGATGACTAGCGTACCAGTGATATCCATCTGGATGTAATGAAAACGTATCCTTTATTAAGGGTCGTATTAATCCTGGAGATGATGAAATTTGTTAGTGGATTCAAGGCAAGACTTTGTTCTACTATTTCTCCTTAGATGACTAGCGTACCAGTAATATCCATCTGGATGTAATGAAAACGTATCCTTTATTAAGGGTCGTATTAATCCTGGAGATGATGAAATTTGTTAGTGGATGCAAGGCAATACTTAGTTCTACTATTTCTCCTTAGATGACTAGCGTACCAGTAATATCCATCTGGATGTAATGAAAACGTATCCTTTATTAAGGGTCGTATTAATCCTGGAGATGATGAAATTTGTTAGTGGATGCAAGGCAATACTTAGTTCTAGTATTTTTCCTTAGATGACTAGCGTACCAGTGATATCCATCTGGATGTAATGAAAACGTATCCTTTATTAAGGGTCGTATTAATCCTGGAGATGATGAAATTTGTTAGTGGATTCAAGGCAAGACTTTGTTCTACTATTTTTCCTTAGATGACTAGCGTACCAGTGATATCCATCTGGATGTAATGAAAACGTATAATTTATTAAGGGTCGTATTAATCCTGGAGATGATGAAATTTGTTAGTGGATTCAAGGCAAGACTTTGTTCTACTATTTTTCCTTAGATGACTAGCGTACCAGTGATATCCATGTGGATGTAATGAAAACTTATCCTTTATTAAGGGTCGTATTAATCCTGGAGATGATGAAATTTGTTAGTGGATGCAAGGCAAGACTTAGTTCTACTATTTCTCCTTAGATGACTAGCGTACCAGTGATATCCATCTGGATGTAATGAAAACGTATCCTTTATTAAGGGTCGTATTAATCCTGGAGATGATGAAATTTGTTAGTGGATGCAAGGCAATACTTAGTTCTAGTATTTTTCCTTAGATGACTAGCGTACCAGTGATATCCATCTGGATGTAATGAAAACGTATCCTTTA
The DNA here is from genome assembly GCF_964235325.1 of Thermobia domestica. Classification (NCBI taxonomy): domain Eukaryota; kingdom Metazoa; phylum Arthropoda; class Insecta; order Zygentoma; family Lepismatidae; genus Thermobia; species Thermobia domestica. The sequence continues at coordinate 7,952,822 of NC_137459.1, forward strand.
TTAAGGGTCGTATTAATCCTGGAGATGATGAAATTTGTTAGTGGATTCAAGGCAAGACTTTGTTCTACTATTTCTCCTTAGATGACTAGCGTACCATTGATAACCATGTGGATGTAATGTAAACGTATCCTTTATTAAGGGTCGTATTAATCCTGGAGATGATGAAATTTGTTAGTGGATTCAAGGCAAGACTTTGTTCTACTATTTCTCCTTAGATGACTAGCGTACCATTGATATCCATGTGGATGTAATGAAAACGTATCTCTTATTAAGGGTCGTATTAATCCTGGAGATGATAAAATTTGTTAGTGGATGCAAAGCAAGATTTAGTTGTACTATTTCTCCATAGGTGATAGCACCTTACTGACAAAAAAGACAAAGAAAATGTCTCAGTGGATAGCAGGCTTAAGGGAGCATTCAATTACAATACACATGTGTTTATTTTGACGATAAACAATGGGCAACTTCCAGATATATTTCAAGATCGAGAAAAGAAAACTTTTGTCTCTTATCTCCAGTCAGTGTTGCAAAACTTGAAGCAGTATAAAATCCCTTCGGAACATCAAAATTTCCCTTTTTCAGTCCAAATGTTCCACAATGCAAATAATTGTTTTTATCACTAATGTAAATGCTCTCCTTACGCGCGCAAAATAACTATGTCCTATATAACTTTCTAGACAGTCTTGAACAGTAAATGAAACCGGTATTAGAGCACACACATAGGAAAATGGAACCTGGAATGCAACGGTTTAGTCTGATAAGTTGTATTTCCACGTTCCATTTATTTAATAAGTATCTGTATGCGAACACTAATATCTAGTAGCATACTGCACCGCTGTCAAGACCAATACTCGGAAAACAAATGCTTCATGTGCTGTGAAACCAGAGAATTTAGCTAAGGACTAGAATAAATGTTAAGAAAGTTCAAAGTTCAAATACCAACTAACTGAACCTGCGCTCTCTACACAACGCATCATTCACATATGAGCATGAACCTCCTTGTTATTCCTCACAACATCTGTACATGTTCCCTTACAGACACAAGTGAAAGACGCAAGTGAAGGACGTTTTGATAATAAAAAAAAAAAAACGAAAACGGGTATCATGAAGAGGAGATTTTTTTTTCAATATCTCTCATCATCTACAAGATTTGAACCTACTTTCGATTGGACTTTGTAATTCATGTATGATCAATGTTTTTATCTTCTTGCATGCAGTATGTAATAAACAAATACATTGCATACACAATTAAACCGGAGAAATGGTTACTTTTCGTTTTTCATTATCATTTGGTCATGAAACAAACGCCTGAGTGATATACAAACCATGTACGCAATTATGTAGTGTTAGAATGCATAACTCGTAGGATGAGACTTTATTTTTAAAAAACAAATTACACTTCCGGTGTACACCTAAAAAATGTAATAAAGAAATAATGGCCATGTTTATATATATATATATATATATATATATATATATATATATATATATAGATATAGATATATATATATTGAATTAGAACTGGACAATCTACACGAAATTTAAAACCGAACACGTGAAAATTGCACGTTTCTAGGACTCGTGGTCTTCGAGATGTCACCGTAGAAAGGAGACAAACATATAAACCTAGCATTTCAATATACAAACTAGCCTTAGACATTTGCTCGGCCTATGGCGTGGCATCAACAGTAAATTTCGTGTATTTCCTGAATTTGTGCATCTCGAGGCTTCGCCCTCACTCCCCCACCTTTGCTCGACCTAGAGCTTCGCACCTCTTAAACCCACAATTCTAATGATTTTCAAGTTTCTTTTCCTATTCAACTATCTAAAAGATCAGATTTCTTTATCCCAAGTAAACGCCCATTTAAATAACACCGGAAATTTCTTCATCCCCTCCTTAGACTCCCTAAAAATTAAAAATATTGACTTTTGGCAATTTTCCTTTGGGTTAGTCCCAAAACCCTAGAACCATGCCAAATTTTGTCATTGTAGCCCTACAGGAAGTGCCCAATAATTTTGGGGTGTAAAACGTGTCGCATATAAATAACAGAACAGAGGAAAGATTTTTCAGTTCCCCATAAAACCACTCTAATTTTGGATTTTTAAAATTATTTTTACTGATTTACTTAGGCAACGATAGCAAAACCGGAAAGCATATCGAATTTTATGTTTGTATTTTCAATTTCAAGTACATAAAATATGAGATTATAGGTCCAAAAAGGCCCATTTAAATAGCACGAGGAAATTCTTCGTTCCCGCTGTAGACCCCCTAAAAATTAAAAATATCCACTTTTGGCAATTTTCCTGTTTGTTAGTCTCAGAAAGCTGCAATCATGTCTAATTTCAACTTTCCACGTCAGCCGGAAGTACCCCCTTTAATTTATGTCCGTTCATGTAGTTTTATATATAGTTAAGAATAGGATAAATGGAAAATGATGCATTGTTGAATTGTATATGAATTTATACTTTAAAAGCTACAATTGCACTTATTTATGTAGTGAACAGAAATTCTTATGGTGTGCTGTTAATGAGCATAGCCATAATTTATTGAACAAACACTTGTTGTTAGTAGCTTTAAGTGCTCTTTCTCCTTTCGTCTTAGTAGTAATCATCACGACGGAGTTGGAGGTACACAATTAGAATGCGTAAAGAATTATTGCGATTTCTTTTGACATGTGAATGCGTCATTAAGATTTCATTTATGCAAAACTTTTTTTTTATGTAAATGAGTCTCTCTCTCTCTCTCAGTACAGAACATATGATTAGTGCAAGTCATTCAAAGAGGGTTAAAATGTGTTAAAAAGTTACACCCGTTGGCCAAGAACCTTAAGTAATAAAGACAGGTAGGTTTTCTATGAAGCAATCGTTTGAGGTCAGACAATTACTCATAAAAAAAGTCACTGTAAAACTTGAAATAAGTCATGGGAGTGTAGAAGCAATAATTAAACTCGTCTTAAACTTGGAGCAGTGAGGGGTGTGTGGGTTCCGCTACTTTTGAAGACGGAACGAAAACAGAAAAGATTACTGGCTGTCAACGCAAGTACTGCAGCAAACTGAAAAGAATGGAAATCGTCACCTGTGATGAAATATGAATTGACCACTTGATTCCAGAAGCTATTTCTAGGATGAAAGAATCTAAACTCCAATTATGAGATTGCTGACATTATGCAAGAATGTGTGAACATGCAGAAAAAGCCGTTCTATTCTTCTGGAGTTAAGTAACTTCGTCAGAACTATTGAAATAGCATAGACGTACATTGAAAAATTAGTAGTGTAAATTATGTCACTGTTTTCAGTAAATGATGCATGGCACAATCATTCATCTTTGGATTCCAATATCACACCTTTCTTTATGTAATATTTATTCCAAAACCCACTACAAATCTTCTTGTTCACCTCAACCATAGCTTGGTGGGCAACATGGAAATTTTAAAACTTTTCTCTCCCTTGGGAGAGCTGTTTTATACTGTGATAAGGTCTCTTCTTCATAATTGCGTCTAGATATTATATCCTTGGTCTTCCTGTTCCTGGTTTTCCTTTTGCCTTTCCTTCTAATAATACTGTGATCCAACCGTAGTACCGAATAAGATGGCCAAGCATGCTGTTTCCTCTTTTTCCTATTATCTTCATGATCTGTCGTCCTTCATTAGCTTCCTCTAATACGTCTTCATTCCTTTTCCTTTCGGCCCATGATATGCGCAGTATTCTGCGCCAACACCATATTTCAACTGCTTCCAGCTTGGATATTTAAACTTTCCTCAATGTCCACGTCTCTGATCCGTAAAGCATCACACTCCATACCAGGATATTAATAAATCGTTTTCGAACATCCAACGACACATTTCTTGATGTTAGCAGTCCTCTTTTCCTATTGAGTGTTTGTTTAGCCTGCAGTACTCTTGAACCTACGTCTTTTTCACTTCTTCTGCCCGAGGATATTAGATTTACTCTCCCTCTACACATGCATTTGCCCCTTCCTGTCCTGCTCTTGTGCACTTTATCATTTTTTTAAAAATATTTATCTACATATTACATGTTCTTTTTTCAGTTGGTCGTTCAAGTTTGAAAGTTCTTCCTACAAGTCCATTTCGTTCTTCGCTATCAATGCTATGTCATCAGCAAACCTTATTGTGCTGAAAACCTGGCCATTTACTTTTACGTCTTTGTCCTTGTTTATCAAAGAATTCTTTCATAGAAAAAATAGTAGTGTAAGTTATTTGATTGTTTTCAGTAAATGATGTGGAGCACAATCATTCATGTTTGCTTTTAATATTCCATGTTTGCGTTTAATATAAATAATTTTTTAAGGTAACTTTGGTTCAAAAATCTACAGCAAATATTATCTTTAAATAAATATTGCTACTACCCTATGTACTGTAAGTCATGTGCAAATATAAATCAGTTTTATCCAAAAGTGAAATCTGGAAATGAACATTATCAAGCTAACCGATTTTTATCTTCAAAATAATTTGAAGTAAGGGAGTGACGAAAGTTTTACGTATTATTTCTATCATTTTATTAGCTAAAAATGAAATAAGAATTAAATCTGATTAGGAAGATTTTTTTAAAAAATATTCCATTAATCTATAGACAGTAACTTTCTGCTAGAATCTCAAATCTCGTCATACACAAAATTAGAATTTCGAAATTCATATACAGAACGCTATTCTATCATCAAGAAATCTACAGATCTCGTTTCCTTCCGTAAGCAACTTTTTTTTTTTTTTTTTGTTTTTGCTTTTGGTTGAAAATACAGAAGCACTCTACTACTTTCGTTCTTTTGGGCTCATCAGAAAGTTGTAAAGAACAGTAAATGTACCGTAAAATTGCTATTACATTTTTATGTGGTAGATTTGCAGACTTCAACAAAATGTGGTTTGAGACAAAGCTGAAAGCAAACAGTGATTTGAAACTAAAAGCAGAGGAAAAAACATTATGTAACATATAGGGCACTCGATTCGAAAAAAAAAAAAAATGTTCGCTTTCGGTCATTCTGGATATATTTCATATATAACATCTCTACTTGATGTTCTTTTCAGTGCTTAAAAGATTCATGTTCAGATATTAAATAATTCTTATAATACAAAAACGAAAACAGTGTTTACCTTTCCGTGGATTTAAATCGAGTGTACAAACTCTAAGTCTCATTTCGTTCTCTTTTTTCCGTAACTTTGGTAATTCAACTCGAATCCTTTGTGCTTTGAATATCCCATATAAAGGAAAAGAATATTGTAAATATTTAGTTTTATTCTGAAGTAGTTCAAGTGACTTATAAAGTAAAAGCTTCATTAAAATTGTGAATATATTCTCATTCTCAATTTTTGTGACTATTATAGCATGGTCATCATATTTATCAAATTTACATGTAGTAGTTAAAACTCGACTTGCTACCCTTTTGCACTCATTATTCTAAGTTTTTTTTTTTTTCAGAAATTGTGTAGGTATTTATTGGAAAAAAGAAAAAATGAAATGAAATGAAATCTTTGAGTTTTACGTCACACGGTTATGTCGGTTAGGCTAAAGGAGACGGTGATGATGAGAGATGAGTGAAATTGTGGAATGAAGAAAGTGGGAGGAAACGGGAGAACCCCGAGAATACCCACGCACACGGTGTTTGTCCACCACAAAGTTCACTTGGCGGGGGCTGGGATCGAACCCGAGACCCCAAGCACCAGAGGTGAACGCTCTACCACTGATTGGAAAAAAGAGTTCATGACTAAAATCTAAAGAAACTTATCAGTAGTAAACTAACAGAAAACTGATGTAGTTATTGTGAGCCCCGTCAAGTGACCTTATTGGAAGAAAACGTATGCAAAACAACCGATCACAGCTTACTAACGAACCCAGTCAACCAACCAATCACAACTGAGGACATAGACTAACGCTGATGGGATGTTGCCATTGACCAATCAAACTCCGCCCCCTCCTGCCAGCAGCTATATAATAAAGGCTTCTATTTTTGGTCTCTCATACTTTACCGTCAAGACGAGAACAATGTTGCCAGTTCTCGAAACGTTGTACAATTTGAAAATCACCTGGCTCTTTGTCCGAGAAATACCATGTTCATCATGCCAACAGGAAAGCTTTAGTTCTCATTTCATGTACAAAGTCATCTTTCATTTGACTTTTATTTATTTATTTATTTATTTTTCATCTGTGCAAGACTGTATATTAACTATGTCAGTCCCAGCGCCCTCCACAGGGGACACAAAAAATGACGAAATTATTATGGCCTTACAACTTTAAAATCAGATTGGCAACATTGGAAACTGTTTATAGGGGATGGTCATAGATGGATCATCCCCTGTAAACAGTTTCCAATGTTGCCAGTCTGATTTGTAATGTAAGAAAATAATTTCTTCATATTTTCTCTCCACTGTGGGGGACGCCGGGACCGACATGGTTAATGGCTATTTAATGCCCAATGAATTGATTGAGAATTTTTATCATCCATAGCTCACAAACAAAAACTCTCACCATAATATTTTTCACTTGCTTATACAGCAGGCCAACGGTTACACGCATGGTAAGTTTGATCCTTGTCTATGCGTACCGTTGCCGTATTTTGTTTCACAATTGTAAGTCGAAATTTGGTCGCACATTAACTCGGGAAATAAAATCGTACAGAACATGATATTTCACACGTATATAAATGCCTGTAGTTTAAGATCTACCACCATCCCAAATATGATCCTAATCGGGTGTATTTTAGTTTGACATTTCCTTTTTCTTTTGAAAATATGACTCAAAATTTGATCTTCCATAACTCAACAACCGAAACATTGCATAAAATAATATTTTACGCGCTTATAAAGCAGATTGAGGTCTTTTACCATGCCAAGTTTGATCTCAAACGTTTGAGTTTGATTTTCTAGTTCTCTTTTAGAATAATTCAAAATTTGATTATCAATAATTCCGGAACCTTAAGCCTGCACAACAGTATCTTTCACGTATTTATGTGGCAGGTCAAGAGCTACCTTCACGTCACATTTGATGTCGATGAGACAAGTTTGGTTCAAGTCTTACGACATATAACGTCTTTGATTTTTTCAGGACGATAAAGTAATGTTTCAACCAATAAAACTTTACCATTCTACAAATTCTTAGAAGCTTGAGACTAAAACGATTGATTTTGGTTTAAGCGATCGCATATTCAATTATTATAGGAGTACAAATCTTTGACAAAAGCACAATCAATAACTTGGATAGTAGTCTATTAGGTCATTTCACTTATAATCTAGGTACTGCACAACAACGTTGAAAATCACATTTTTTAGCAATACAGTTACAACGACGTTAATTAGGATTTTACTATCTTATTTGGTGGGGGCAGCGTGGCTCAGTGGTAGAGCGCTTACCTCTGGTGCGTGGTGTTCCTTGTTCGATCCTCGGTCAAATAAGTTTGTGGTAGACAACATCGTGCCCATGGGTTTTCTCGCGGTACTCCCGTTTCCTCCCACTTTTCATTCCAATAATTCTTCCATCATCATTCACTTGCTTTAATCATCGTTCCCCTTAGCTTAAAGGGTATGCCATATAATCGTGAGACTCAAAGATTTAATACTAGCATGTACTATTAAGTTCTCGAAAATTTTGGTATTTTTTTTTCAGCCTTACACTGCCAATACTTTCAAATGAACGACCAATAATGAATGTTGCTGGCGCCACGCATCATGCATCATCCGTAGAAATTGCGTCACGTTTGTCACCCGCTGAAACCATTTTATGCAACCGTAAAGTATTTTTCTGCTCATCAGGTCGGAGATTACGGTGCATCCTTACAAATTCCTCTTTTACGTTTCTCGCCGTTTGTGCTGTCGTAAGGATTTGGAAGACGGAAGTGAAGTGTTCTCACTGTAAGATCAATTGCCGTGATGTGAGAATTTCAACCAAAAGACAAGATTCTCGGAAGGAAAAAAAAGTGGGAGAAAGAGTGAGCAAGAAATGAAGTTTTCACGAAGGCAGATTAAACTTCTGGGAACAAAGCTGAAAGAGAAGATGGCTGGGTGTGGGTCGAGAGATCAAACTACCTGATAAAACTGTCCCTAATTAACTCCCTGTCCCCCACCTCGCTTTGAATTTGCGGCAGAAGCTCGCATCGGTTCTTGGAATCAAGTGCAGAATGAAATCCATGATATGCTTCAGATTTCATTACATTAACTGTAATTAAATCATGAAAAAAGGAGAAGCATGATTTCAGATTTTCAACCGTAGCCGAGAAAAAAATGAAAGTAACCAAGAAAGTCTTCGTAACTAAAACCCTAAATTACGATTTTTTTCCATAGTCATTTATGAGCTGTTATTGGTTATGAGATTATAAACTATACTGTTATGATACATTAGATATATTAATTTAGAAAAAAAAAACGTTGGAACCGAACCTAAATGTGAAAGAACGGTAGGAATGAAGCAGGTTGTTTTGTTATATTTAACAACTTGAGACATGGTACCCTTTTAGGGAAGAAAGTAGGAATATGGAACATTGGTTTTCAACTGTCAAAAAGTCGAAAAGTTCGTGACTGGATATTTTCCCATGCGACGTACCTAAATTTATAGTTTTCTCTTTGTATTTCCGAACATACATTCCAAATAGTACATTAAGTGTTGAATCATATAGTTTTAGAAAGAAATCCCTGGAAAATCGAGGGCTTGGAAAATGATGTGTAATATGTAAAGATGGTAAATTTGAAAATAAGAGCAGAGTTCTCTCACTTTTCTCTCTAATTTATAATTCTCTATGATTCTGACATACTCAATGCGTCGGAAAAGTAACGGAACTTTTGTTCTTTACATATAACCACTAGCTCCATCTAATGAAGTGACCTACCGTCGGAAATCTGAATACCTGCTTAACAAAACGAGACCACAATCATGAGAAGCGATTAAGGGAGTATAATTTTTGGAAGAAAAGTGAGAATGTACCTTGTGTCACCTCGTCACAAAACACGATGGAGCAAAGAGCCAATATTAAATTTTGTATCAAGCTAGGTAAAACATTTACACGAACATTGTCAATTATGAAACAAGTGTATGGTGTTGAGTGCTTATCTCGTAAATGTGTGTTCGAGTGGTATACGTGATTCTGGGACGGTCGTGAGTCCTTGGAAGACTACCCAAAGCCAGCAGACCGAAAAAAAATCCCGATGAGTAGGTGGAACAAGTGCCTGAAATAATCGCTCACGATGCGAATTCGACTGAGATGGATGGCGGAGGAATTAAATACGACACAAATGATTTAAAGAAACGGAAAGTCTGTGCTCGATGTGTTCGGCACACCTTAGTAGGACCGCCGCTCTTTTTCTTCCAGTACCGTTATGTTTTATATTTAATATAGAAAGTCATGTCCTTTCACGGGCTGTGTTGGCAGCCGGTAGTGTTAGGTCATTAGGGTTTGTTGACCTGGTTACGTGTATTGGAAAGTTGTTATATTTTTGTTTTTAGTTGTGATGACATGGAAAGGTCATGTGGTCTTTTTTGAGTTTGTATGCGTGTCTCTCTATACTGGGTATTTTTAATAATAATGGAAATTTGAATTAAATCTGTTGATACGTCATTTTGAGAGAATAAAAAGATTACACGAACAATATGTGAGAGAGAATAAAAGATTACACGAACAATATGTGAGAGAGAATAAAAGATTACACGAACAATATGTGAGAGAGAATAAAAAGATTACACGAACAATATGTGAGAGAGAATAAAAGATTACACGAGCAATATGTGAGAGAGAATAAAAAGATTACACGAACAATATGTGAGAGAGAATAAAAGATTACACGAACAATATGTGAGAGAGAATAAAAGATTACACGAACAATATGTGATAGAATAAAAAGAAAATGAAATATTTGAGTCCCACCTGTTAGGCTAAAGGAGATGGTGATTATTTTATTTGTTAAAAATAAGAAGCTCAGAACACTTATAATGTGTGATACGCATTGGAATCGAACCCGGGACCCTTAGCACTGACGGTGTATACTGTATTGTACTGTGAATAAACCTGGTACCCTTAGCAACAGAGATGAACGTTGCATTGTACGGGGATTGAATATGGGACTTTTAGTACCAGAGATGAACGTTGCATTGTACGGGGATTGAATATGGGACTTTTAGCACAAGAGATGAATGTTGCATTGTACGGGGAATGAATATGGGACCCTTAGCACCAGAGATGAATGCTGTATTGTACTGAAAATGAGCCTGGTACCCTTAACATTATTGGTGAACGTTACATTGTACGGGGACCCTTAGCAACAGTGGTGAATGCTGTATTGTACGGGGACTGAACCCGGGACCCCCAAACACCGGCGGTGTATATTGTATTGTACTGAGAATTATTGCAATTTTCACATGTAAATTGGCGAGAAAAAAAAAACATATGGGAAATACGAAATGTGTATGTATGATTGAATGGATTATTTATTCATCGTTTTATTGATTTGTTTATTTATTATAGTTAACTTCGTGTTTACAGCCAAGTTTGAAATACGGAGCGAGTGAATTGTTCTTCCGTCTCTGAGAGAAGGCTGTCTTAGAATGAACAGCGTTTTATTTTTGTAAATTCCATTATTTCCGGGTCGTTGCCTTACACGCTTTCACCTTGCTTACGTTAGAACTATGACTTGTGACACGCATGTATAGAGTGTCAATGCACTTTCTAATTTTATTTCCGCTTGTACTGGAATAACCTTAGACACTTTCTCCCTTGTTTGTTGGAACTTTGACTGATGACATACTGAAATATTTTTCCATTAACGATGGTTGTCACTGTGATACTTATCGGCAGTGATGAAGAAGGCAGATAGAAATTTTATGTTTCTTCCCCCTTTAGAAGATGTATTTTTGTGGCAATATCTGATTTTGGCAGAATATCTAATATCTGATGAACATGTAAGCATTTTTCCTTAATTAGATGAAAACTGTATATAGCCTGTCCTGAATGTCGATACCCTGTCTGAATGAGATTTTTCCAGCGGTTGACGAACTTGAAAATAAGAAATTTTAGATGTCTTACCGTAACACTGAATAAACGATGTTAGCGGATATGATGACCTTATTTATTTATTTATAATTAATGAAATCGGGTTGAAAACCCGGTGAAAACATGATGCTTGGGGGAGGGACATAATGAAATCCTTATATATATATATATAGTATTGAAATAAAGTTTGTTATTATTGTTTTTACACAGTTCCATAGTGTGTGTGTGTTGATTTTTTGTGTGTTGAACTTTTTTTGTGAGTGATTTAACAGAACGAACTCTGATTTTTTAAGGTGAGAACTTTTTAAATGCCATGTATTATTCACTTAATTATAATAATGAGTTTTTTGAATAATTATTGAAAAACTACACGATTTGCTTCTGAGAAACATTATTCGGGAAATAAACCTACGACCATTTTTGTAATCATGCAAGAGGATAAGCTTTGCGATATACTGAAAACGCTTGAAATGTAATTGCGATTTTCGATTACTAAAGTTATTATTATTATTATTATTATTATTATTATTTTTTACGGATCGTATGTTATACTCTGAACAAATTTATTTGTGAACGTTTTAAATCGCTTCTTATTTTTATATTTTCCTTTCTTATTTTTTACCGATTGCTTGGTGTACAAGCTCAGAACACTTGCAGTGTGATTATTTTACGGATCGCTTGGTGTACAAGCTCAGAACACTTGTAGTGTGAACCTACAAATAAAAGACGGACCATTTACTTGTAGAGTTTTATTTGCTTAATTATAGGATGCTTAATTACAATATGTTTGATTCATTTGTTACGATTTTTTAACTGTTATACCGATCACTTTAAATCAGTTATACCTAATATATATATATGTACGTTGTACAGATGGGACTTGAACTGTTTAATTAAGCTTATTTGCCAATAAATGGCATTCTACTACGCTTTGGTAATACAACTGATAATCTTTTTAGGAACGCAAATGTTTGAACTAAGACTAGTATTTGCAGAAAGAAATGATTTAGTCTTGGGGGGAGCGCTTTTCCCCAACATTATTGTGTTTTAATAGTAAATATTACTGAATGTTAGTTATTTGCGTAGGTGGTATCCACATAGCGCAAACAATAGCTTTAATGTCAAGAAAGAAAATTTTACGGAACCCCCTAAATACATTGGTTATTGAACACTGTTTTTTGACTTGAAAACCTGTTGTATATCCGCGAAGCTAAAGGAAAATTACGTAGCTATAACTGGCGGGGTCCATTAGTTATAGACGATCCTAGATTTTAGCAGTATTATCTTATAGCAAAAAGAGAATTATGTACGACTATTTGTAGTATATTTTTACAAGTAACGGGGGCCCTTCCCCCGTAGTTATGGGTTCCTCTAGATTTTAGCAGTATTGTATTATAATGAAGCGAATTGAAATGATGTCCCTCCAACTAAGTGGCTTTTGCCTCCCAGATAGAGCCCATGTCCCTCAACGAGGGGCTTTTCCCTCTTAGATAGACCAACATAGATTTAAACAGTATTATAGCAAAAATGAAATTATGTAGTCCTATTTGTACTATATCCCTCCAACTAAGTGGCTTTTGCCTGTCATATAGATTGCCTAGATTTACCAGTATTATAGCAAAAGAGAATTACGTACGAGTATTGTAACACATAGCTATAACTGGCGGAGGCCCTTCCCCCCCTTAGTTATGGGTTCCTCTAGATTTAAACAGTATTGTATTACAAGGAAATTATGTAGTCCTATTTGCAGTATAACAGTATAACTGGCGGGTCCCAGTCACAGGATTACTTAGAAATTTTTGAGTCCCACGGTTATGCCGGTTAGGCTAAAGGAGACGGTGATTATTTTTTGGTTCGTTTCTTATTTTTATATTCTCCTAATAAATTAGTCGGAGCAAATTGTATTTTCGAACTTGCAAAATAAATCGTTTGCTGTGCAAACTCGTTGTTAAAAATAAGGTGTTTGAACTAAATATGGGAGCTAAAATAAGCTCTTAAAAGTATATAGGAAGTGGGAGGAAACCCATGGACACGGTGTTATCCACCACAAACTTACTTATACTGGTATTGAACCCGGGACCCCAAACACCAGAAGTGAACGCTCAACCACCGAGCCACCGCGCCCCCCCAGGCTTACTTAGATTTTAACAGTATTATATTATATTATAGCAAAAAAGAGAATTATGTGGGGGTGTTTTTTACCATATACATTGACATTTGTTAAAGTTCCCCATTAGTTAATTCCTACAATTGCGGTTTTTTTCTGAATAGGTAATAACATGATGATAATTATGTTCAACTGAAGGGTCCCCCTTAGGGATTTGTAATATAATGAACGTTTGGTGGTTTACTGATAGAAGAAGAATCAACTATGCCCTCACAAATTATGTTTTATTAACAGAACACAACTGCGAGAAGGGTACTTATTTAATGGCTAAAAAGAAATATATATCATACTGTACCTTTAAAATATAAATATATATATTCAGGACTAATAATAAATACGTCAACACTGCACACGGCTTAAACTAAACTAAAGTTAATTTAAAATTTCTCCGACAGATGTCACTGTTAGTGGTGGGAGGGGGAGAACACTTGATAGAACATGATATAACATGTATTTGATGTGTACGCTTATCATTTTTTCTTACGTCGGCGTGCGTTAAAGATCACAGAGAAAGCTTTCCTGATTATTTAACCTATTTTAATAGTATTAAATAAAGTATACAGGATTACCAGTATATTTATTGAGACCTGTTTTATTACAGATATTGAAGCTGTGCTAAGCGTTGTGGTGCTAGCAATTAATTAAAAGTACCGAATATCCCAGCTGAGATTTCTTCTTTTTCTTTTTGTGGATTGTGAACGGAGAACTAAGCCTTGAAAAGGTATGTATTTCTTATGGTTATTATTATGATTTTTTTTTTAAAAAAAAGAAAGAAATTATAGTTTTTAATTGTACTTGATTTGTATTTAACCAATATTAATGAACAAAGAGAGACTTTCTCTCTCTCTCTCTCTCTCTCTCTGTGTGTGTGTGTGTGTGTGTGTGTGTGTGTGTGTGTGGATATTTTTAATAGAATAGTTTATAATTCAATATAAGTGAATATATTTACTGATTTTTCATAAAGTAACTTGATTGATTTCTATTTACATATTACTAATTAACTAAAGGTGATTAATTTTTTCTTTTATATGATATTATTATGTGAGCGTTGCTTAAAAGATGTATTTATTTGATCTTTTTTTCTTTTATTAAAGTGGTATTGATTACTCAAAATAGTTTTTTCTTTGTTTTATTTTTTTTAGATGGATTTTTTCTGCCCATCTGAAGAATTTAACATGATTGATGAGATCTAGGGTTTTTAGTACCCTAGGGTTTTTAGTACGTGGAAAGCCATCATGGAATTAAGCAGACTTGGCCATAGGGGATCGGTGAGATGCGAAGCCATATTGCGGACCCTTCGTGTCTTTGAAGGTAATGATATACTACTTCTCCAGCACTGTGTAAGCAGTGCTGACGTACTGGATTTGTTTGTGTACGGTTTTTTCCGTAGTAAAGAATCATATGAATTGGCTCTAGATAAAGTTATGTATTTATTAGCTTGTGGGGAAGGTCAGGTAGATAGGATAAATGATACAGAGTTATCTGAGTTTTTTGATTTTGGCTCGCGATTTGTTTTGGAACCATGCTTAATCCCATCTGAAAATAATAATAATAATGCCATAGTCATGACCCCTCAAGAAACTCATAACTTGAGTTCTAATAATTTATATTTGTTATCAAATGAAGATTTAGCTTTCCTAAATGATAAAGCAGATGGGATTGGCAATCTAAATTCCGTTGAATTACCAATTGAAGAAGAAATGAGGAGATTGGTTGAAAATGAGGACAATGCTGTGGTTATACCCACGCAACAGGTCCAGGGAGAAAATCCTGTATACAACCCAGCTCAATATTGTGTACAGGATAATCATGACTATGGGAACCAATTGATTTTTTCTCCTCAGCCTGGACCGTCATCTGCTAGTGTCCCACCAATGGTTGGACATGGCAACATAAATAAGAATAGTGCAAGTAGTACTACTGGTAGTCATAATAGTGGTAGTACAAGTGGTAGTAGTAGTGATAATAATAATGGCGGGGATAATCAAAGAAATAGTAATTTCGAAGTTGTAAGACAAAGCAGACAAAGGTTTCGTAAGTTTCATCTTACGGGCCATGAAATTGTCGTCAGACCTGTGGGTGATGAAAGGAATATTAATAACCCAGAGGCCTATATCGAAAGTTTAATTGATTTTGCGTTGGAACATGTGATCTCCAATGCACGCCCCATGGACTACATTGGTTTATACGTTGAAAGTAGTAATAGTACTAATAACAAACCAGTGTATGTCCCGTTTAGAAGAAAGGACAATTTCACTGCTAGAACAGTCCTCACTTCAATCGAACGAGTACTAAATTCGAATGAAGTGTTCCTTTTAGGGGAAGAAGTATTGTTTCGATTCCATATAGCTGAGAATTTCCACGGACAAGGAAGAAATACTACATCGAGTGCCGTTGACAAGTATGGAAAATACCAAGATTATTTGGAAAAGCGATTAATTCGCATTGAAAATAAGAATATGTACTGCCTCCCCATGGCCATAATATATGGAATAACAAAACATACCGCAAGTAGTCAAGTTTTATATAATTTAAAAACAAAAGATTATAATAAGTGGCTTTTTAAAGCAGAAGTTCTCTGCGAGATGGCAGGAGTTAACGTTAAAAGTAAGCAAGGTTGTGACATATCTGATTTGGATCTCTTTCAAGCATATTTGAAAGGGGAATATCAAATCGTTGTTTATGAGGAGGTTGAAAAGAATAATCGGGAATATATAGTACTTTATCCGGGAGAACCTGCAGAAAATAAGATTTTTATCCTATATCAAAGAGGTAAAACTATTGGTCATTTTGAACCCATTCGTACTATTAGAACTTTTCTCAAGGCACGGAAGTATTGTTATTATTGTTTGGAAGCTTATGATGAGAGATATTGGGTACACAAGTGTAAAACTCGTTGTACTTTTTGCGAACATACTCACGAACGGGACGATACTGCAAACAAAATTAAATGTAATGCATGCAATAGAGAGTTTGCTGAGGGTATTTGTTTTGACAGCCATCGGACACGTAATAAAGCGGCTAAATCCGTATGTGATAATGTAAAGCTCTGCATCGATTGTGGTATCATCTTTGATAAGAGGGGGCGAAAATCTGAACACATGTGTGGTGAACATTTTTGTTCAACATGTCGTGCATATGTTGATACAAATCATACATGTTTTGTTCAGAAACAGCAACCTGTTCATACGAAAAGGTTTATGTACATTACCTATGATGTAGAGACGATGTTGAAGGCGCCGAATGATCGCGGTGAAAGGGAACATGAAGTTGTACTGGTGTGTTGTCATCATGTATGTCACGTCTGTATAAGGAAAGGCATCGATGAGCCTTGTAAAACGTGCGGTGACAATATTGGAAATCGTTCGTTTTCTTTTAAGACAATGACGGATTTTATTAACCATGTGTTAGTAGAACGTCCTGTCTTTCAGAAGATCGTGGCGATCGCTCATAATGCATCCAGATACGATGGCCTCTTCTGTCTTAGAACTCTAATAGAAGACCAGCATATTGTACCTAGTGTTCTTATTCAGGGTCAAAAGATTTTTAATATTAACATAGGTAACCGTATCTTTTTTCGCGATTTTTTCCTCTATATTGGTGCTAAATTATCCAAATTACCGAAAACGTTAGGCCTTAGTGAAAATTTAAAGAAGGGAGATTTCCCATATTTGTTTAATACTGAAGAGAATCAAAATTATGTCGGTCCCTACCCTCCGCTTAAGTACTATGACCCTGAGGGACGAAGCACAGAAGAAAGAAAACAATTGGAAGCCTGGCACCAAGAACGTGCGGAAAGTGGCGAGGAGTTTAACCTGCAGAAGGATATGTTGGCTTATTGTGAAAATGATGTTAGAATTCTAACAGAAGCGGTCATTAAGTTTAGTGATATTATTGAAGAGAAAACGGAGGGTTTGCAATGTTTCATAACATCATCAACCATTGCAAGTCTTGCAATGCGTACATATCGTACCTTGCACTTACCGGAAAATACTATTCCTATCATTCCCGCGTTGGGATTTCATCATAAGACCAAGTATAGTACAAAAGCTATGCAATGGCTTATGTATATGGAAGACCAATTAGGGATAGAAATCCAGCATGCTAGGAGAGGTGGGGAAAAGTATATTGGTAGGTACAAGGTCGATGGATGGCACGAAGGACTCAACGCTGCCTTCGAGTATTACGGATGTTATTTCCATGCCTGCCGCCATTGCTTCCCCTTTAACCGTGACGCGGTTTTGCACGATGCACAAGACTCGTACAATACGATGGAAAAACGATATGAGCAAACCATGCGTCGCCGTAAGTACCTGAAAAGTATAGGTGTAAACCTATATGAAATATGGGAATGTTCTTGGGATAATAAGGTAAAGACGGACAAGGAAGTGCAAAAGTTTGTTCAAGAACGTTTTACTAATCTGCCTGATTTTCTTATTCCTAAGAACTGTTACAACGGTGGTCGCACGGAGGTCTTTCGTTCTTACGTCAATTGTACGAGTGATGAGCGTATATCTTATGCCGATGTAACGAGCCTTTACCCTTGGGTAATGGCACGTAAACCTATGCCGGTTAAATCACCTAAGATTTACACGGGACCGGACTTTCCAGATGTGGAAAGTATTCACGGTGTAGTCAAATGCACAATTGTCCCTGCAAAGGACCTCTATTTTCCAATCTTACCATACGTTGCGGGAGGTCGATTACTTTTCGGCCTTTGCCGCACATGTATGGAAGAAGAAAACACTAATGAATGTACTCATAGTGACGCTGAGTGTGCTCTCACAGGAACATTTTGTACTCCAGAGTTACACCTTGCTCTTAAAAAAGGTTACAAAATAATCGATATACATGAGATATGGGAATTTGAACTCTTAGATCCTGAAGAGGGGAATTCAGGTGGGCTGTTCGGGACCTATGTGAATTCCTTCCTTCAGATGAAGCAGGAAGCCTCTGGTTTTCCTGCTTACTGTACCACTGAAGAAGACAAACATAAATATATCGAAGAATATTATGCCCATGAAGGCATACGATTAAATTATGATAATATTAGGACGAACCCTGGATTGAGGCAATGTGCAAAACTATACCTCAATTCATTGTATGGAAAATGGGGGCAACGCAGAGATATGTCACAGAGTATAATTGTTAATGATGAGGTCACATTTCTGAGGTATTTAACTACGGCAAGGTATGAAATTCAAAGTGTGGTACCAATTGATGATGACCATCTCATTGTCACATACAGAGACATTGAAAACGAAAACGTTCCGTTAGCGTTTTCTAATGTGATACTAGCTGCATTTATTACTTCGTGGGCTAGACTTAGACTTTACGAACTACTGACGACTGTAGGACCTGACAGAGCAATTTACTGTGACACTGACAGTATCATGTATTTACAGAAAAAAGATGAGGAACCCTTGTTACCGCTCGGAAACTATTTGGGAGATCTTACAAATGAAATTCCTGAAGGTTGGGAATTTACAACCTTTATAGGTCTTGGCTGTAAAAACTACGCAATGCGGCTAACAAATGCCCAAGGGGATGTTCGCGATATATTCAAAATTAGGGGGATAACACTAAACGATAGAACCTCTCAAAAAATTAACTTTGAGAGTTTCTATAAATTAGTGTCTGGACAATTAGAGTCCACAGTAACAGAGAACCCAAACAGTATCGTTCGTAGACCAGGGTTCCGTATCTTTAGCTGTAGAGAAACAAAGACACACCGTGAGGTCAACAAAAAACGAAAACGTATTGACGAACCTGACGTAACTGACGATGAACCAGTACAAAAACGTGCGAGTGTACCTTACGGTTATAGACCCACGAATGAATGAATGTGAGTTGTATGAATGTCTCTTTTTTTTAAAACCGGCTCGTATGCACAGCATAACCGTTCTTAAAAATATTTAATTTATTCCTAATTTATTTTAATTTATTCATAATTTATTTTAATTTCATATACCAGTGATTTTTTTTTCATTTCAAGCTTCAATTTTATATCCCAGTGATTTTTTATCCCTTTCATTAGTATGTATACTCCGAACAATCAACGATTGTGAAAATATTAAAATTCACATGTTCGAAAATATGTGAATGTATGAGTGTGAGTGTGTATATAAAGCAGAGTCTCTATTGTATGCATTCATTTGATTACAAGATGTTAAAGTTTCAACATCCCTCTACTATTTTAATTGCTGGTCCTTCAAGGGCTGGTAAAACTTGTTTTGTAAATCGGTTACTTAATGAATGTGATCAAATGTTTAGTATAAAATTTAATGATATTGTTTGGTGTTATGGCGCAGTAATACCAAAATTAGATGCAAATGCAAAAATACGTTTTGTAGAGGGGATACCTGACATGAATAATTTTGAAATTAAAGAAAATTCATTATTAATACTTGATGATTTAATGTCGGAAACTAATGGCGATGTTGCTAATTTATTTACAAAGTATGCACATCATAAAAAGTTAACTGTAATATTTATTATTCAAAATTTATTTCCAAAAGGAAAACATGCACGTGATATTAGTTTAAATGCACATTATATTATAGTATTTAAAAATCCACGTGATAAATTACAAATACAATATTTAGCAAGGCAGATTATGCCTCGGTATAGTAAAGAAGTCGTGAGTGTGTTCGAAGAAGTAACACGGGAGCCTCACACTTATTTATTATTTGACTTGACACAAAAAACAAACGATGCATTGCGAATACGTACAAATATTTTTCCGAACGAAATCATGCATGTGTACGCTAACGTAAAAGACATGCATACAGAAATTTTTGTTTAGTCTACATCAAGATGTTGAAGGTGAAACAACACTACAGCACGCTCCGTGCTCTGTGCAAATGCAAAAATGCAAAACGAAAACAAATTTTACAAAATGCTTCAGGGGATTTAATAAGAACAATATCTCAAGTAGCTAAAAACACAATAAAAGGAAACATTCCTTTAAATTCTCGTCAGAAGCAACGTTTACGTAGACATAAAAAGATCTTACGTGCTCTATCTCAGCAGCGTACTGCATTGAATAAAAAGAAGAAGTTGTTATTACAAAAAGGTGGTGCGCTTTTACCGTTAATCTTGGGACCACTTCTTGCAGCAGTAGGAAGTAGTATTTTCAGTCGTTAAATATGTCAGAATTACGTAAAATGATTTTAGTTCCTGAAAATGCTGTACATGAAATTCAATCAAATCGTAAATCCATAGATTCACATCAGTCACGTTTAGATGAAGAAATGAATAATATCTTAAAACGCCGTGATCTTAGTGTACAACAAAAGTGGAAATTATATCAACAAGCTTTGCATCGTTATTTACAGTATACATCTTCTTCTTCACATAAGCCTATTACTTTACCTATCATTCAAGAAGAAGAAGAAGAAAAATTATCATCAAGTTCCAAACAAGATAGCAATACTTCTATTTTACCATTTGTATCAGACATTTTACAATCAGTACCGAAAACACTTCGTAGGAAAACAGATCTATTATTAAAACAGTTGACAAGTTCTGATAAAATTCAGTGGGATAAGTCTGGCATTGTACGTATTCAAGGAAAAACAATACCAGGTTCAAATATTATAGATTTAGTAAATGATGTTGTTCGTACAAGAAAATATTCAAGAAATCCTTTAGGTATTCATGAATTTAAAAATTTATTAGAAGATCTTAATGTTCCTAAAGAATTTATTGGTACACCTATTAGCACACCAGCATCAAAAGTAAATAGTAGTAGTAGTAGTAGACAACGTATTCGTAAAGTAAGAAAATCTACTAGTCCTGCAGTAGTTGCTAATTTATTTAAACAGTGGAAAGAATATAGTATGTAAAAAATGACAAAATTATCAAAAATATATTATGATTATTCAAATCCTGATTCTTTATCAAGTATACAAACATTACAACGCAAAACAAAGTTATCTAAAAAGAAAATTAAAAATTGGTTAGCTTCTCAAGATGCTTATACATTGCATGCACCAGCTCGTAAAGTTTTTGAACGTAAAAAGTATTATGTTAGTGCACCAAATGAAACATTACAAATGGATTTAGCAGATATGCAAAATATTGCAAAGTATAATAATAATTATAAATATATATTATGTTGTATTGATATTTTTTCACGTTATGCATATTGTGTTCCGTTAAAAACAAAGAAAGGTCCGGAAATGGTAAAAGCAATAACAAAATTTTTTAAACATTTCAAGTTACCCGTGTTTAACGTACAAACAGATTTAGGCGGTGAATTTTATAATCGTCATGTAAAACAATTGTTTAAAGAATATAAAATTAATCATTATAGTGTTCATTCCGAAATTAAATGCGCATTAGCAGAACGTTTTATACGTACATTAAAAGAAAGATTGTATCGTTATTTTACTGCAAAGAATACTTATCGTTATATTAATGTATTAAATCAAATTGTAAAAAATTATAATCATTCATACCATTCAAGTATTAAAATGGCACCTGCACAAGTAAATGATTCCAATGTGAATCAAGTGTGGGAAACACTATACGGAAATAAAAATAATAAAAAGAATATAACATGTAAATTTAATGAGGGTGATTATGTACGTGTTAGTAAGTATAAACATGTATTAGAAAAAGGATATTTACCTAAATGGTCACAAGAAATATTTATTGTTGACAAATGTATTAAGTCAGATCCTGTCACTTACAAATTAAAAGATTGGAACGGTGAAGAAATTAAAGGAATATTTTATGCACAAGAATTACAAAAAGTAATTATAAATTCAAAGAAAACATATCTCATTGAAAAAGTATTAAAACGTAAAAAAGGGTGGATGTATGTAAAATGGTTAGGATATCCATCAAGTATGAATTCGTGGATTAGATCAGATTCTATTCAGTCTGCAAAATGAATTCAAACTTTACACACGACTTTTACGTTACTCTTCCTTCAAATGCAAGTAGCAATCTTTTTGAGAATAATACCACATCATCATTTCGAGTTAAATTGGCACAACCTATTGATTTAAGTGATGGGGAATGGGGTGTTGCATTAACACAAATTAATATTCCGTGGAGTTTTTACAATGTTGGTGAAAATGAAGAAATTATAATTACTAGTGTTATCGATGATAAAGTTGAACGCTACCATGTTCCAATAACACCGGGATATTATTCATCAATTGAATCAATTCTACAATTAATTCCTGAAAATGTTCGTATGTTACACTATTTACAAAATAAGAATCAAGTTGTTATTAAACATTCTTTAAAATTAGAAGATCAATGTATGATTGGTGTTACACCAGGTTTACAACAGATTTTTGGATTTATTAATGAAAATACGCTTGATGTTAAAAATGTTATATACACAAAAGTTAAAAATGTTGATTTAATATTAGCACGTGGAAAATTTCCATGTGATTTAGATTATAATATTCCCAATACAATTAATGTTTGCATTGATATTGTAAAACAACAACAAAATATAGGTCCATTAGTTCGAAAACTTAGTGTATATAATGTACAACACGGGCATGTAAAATCTTTTGTATTTCACACACCACATTATGTTAAAGTTGAAAAGAAATATTTTAATACAATAGAAGTAAACTTAAAAGATGAACACGGGTTAAAATTACCATTTCGTTTAGGAACTTCAAACCTAACACTTCACTTTAAACGAAAATGATTTCTGAAAGTATTGATGATAGTTTTTACATTACATTAGTTTCAAATGCTAGTGCTGATGTATATCCTACAAATAGTCCAACACATTTTATTAATCAATTAAAAAATAATATTCGTTTATCAGAATCCGATTGGTATGTAGGATTAAGTGAAGTACATATTCCATTAACATGTTATAATGTTACCGCGGGTGAAAACGTTATATGGTACAAATTTAAAAATGCAGAACCTATGAAAAGTAAAATTCTTGTTGGATATTATCCATCCATTCATCATTTACTAGAAGAATTAAACGCAATATCGAGTTTTATAAGATTTAGTTTTTCAAATGTTGTACATGTTGAATGTGATGAACATGTAGAATCAGTTACATTGTCGCCTACATTAGCTTTACAATTAGGTTTTTCTGAAAAATCAGATCTTGTAAAAGAATCTCACGGATTCAAACAGCCATACATAGATATCGGATATCCACATCAAATTTTTATTTATACAGATATTATACAATATCAATTTTTAGGTGATACAAAAGCACCATTATTACGTATAGCAACAATCTCTGATATTAAATATGGAAAAGTTCAAACAATTACATTTGAAGATATTCATTATATGCCACTTGCAAAATTTTGTTTTAATACAATTGAAATACTATTAAAAGATCATGAAGGGCGAAATTTGCCATTTCGTTCTGGGACACTGACCGTAACACTACATTTTAAACGCTCTCCGGCATCTTCTAAATAATAATAATAATAAAAATGAGAGCAAGACGTGTTACTTATCATCGTGGGCGCGGAATACCATATTTTTCAGGACCTGTATATCAAAGGGGACATGGTATAGGTAGTTTCTTTAAAGGATTATTTCGTTTTGCTTTACCATTTCTTAAACAAGGTGCAAAAACTGTAGGACGTCAAGCATTACAAACCGGTATGCAAGTTGCGGGTGATGTATTAGAAAATCGACCATTTAAAGAATCGGTTCGTGCACGTGTAAAAGAAGCTGGTAATAGTTTAAAGACAAAAGCAATTAATAAAGTTGGGCAGTTGCTAACTGGTAACGGCAAGAGACGGTCACGCAAGAGGAAAGCTCCTGCAATTGTACAGTTTGGACCACCAACAAAACGTAAACATATACAGGACATCTTTTCATAATGGCGTTCCTAAATTCAAATAGTTTTGAATGTTGTACCAATGAATTTGATTTCTTTTCTATACCAATGACACAAACAGCTATTGAAGCAACTACAAATGCTGAATATCGTCCTATTTCCACATTAACCTCAGAAGGACCTATTGAATTTGTTATTCCGGGAGAAACAGGTGAATTTATTCATCCTGCATATCTATATCTTTATGTACGTTGTAAAATTACTAAAGCTGATGGTACAACTTTAGCTGACGATGATGTTGTCGCACCCGTAAATAATTTCTTACATTCTTTATTTAGTCAAATTGATATTTCGTTAAATGATAAATTAATTAGTTCTTCATCAGGATCTTATCCTTATCGTGCATACATTGAAACATTATTAAATTATTCTCATGATGCTTCTCAAACACATTTAGCATGTGCCATGTGGCATAAAGATACTGCAAAAAATTTTAATAAATTAGATAATACAAATGCTGGTTTTCAAAAACGTGCTAATATGGTGAAAAATAGTAAATCTCTTGAAATGTATGGACGTCTTCATACGGATATTGTAAGTTTAGATCGTATGCTTCCTAACAAAGTAAGTTTGCGTGTAAAACTACATCGTAGTAAAGATAATTTTTGCTTAATGTCTGCTGAAAATACAAGCTATAAAGTTGCACTTGAGGAAATTATTCTTCATGTACGTCGTATTGATGTAGCTGCAGATTTAGCTATGCAATTAAATACACGAATGGGTTCGGAAACAGCCAAGTTACCTCTGACGAGAGTGAAAACAAGATCTTATACTATACCTGCACAAGTAAAGTCTTACAGCCTTGATAATCTTTTCCTGGGTAATGTTCCTAAAGGCCTGATTATTGGTTTCATCTCCAACACAGCCTTCAATGGGAAATCACATCTTAATCCCTTTGAATTTCGAAACTTTAACGTTAACAAACTGCAATTACAAGTCGGTTCAAAATCATTTCCTCCCAACCCCCTCACACCTGATTTTAATAATGATTTATACCTTCTAAGTTACTATACTTTGATTTCAGGTACTGGTATATATTATCAAAATTATTCACATACTGTTACTCTTGATGAGTATCCAAACGGATATGCTCTGTATGCATTTATTCTATCTCCAACAGGAACTTTAGATGATAACACGTGGGATGTAGTACGCGATTCCCCTGTAAATTTAAAAGTATCATTTTCAGAAACTTTAACTGAACCTGTTACATGCATTGTGTACGCACAATTCGATTCTTTAGCACAAATAGACAAAGACAGAAATATTTATACTGATAACACCTTCTAATTTATTTAGTTGAGTACAATGCGGGTTGTTGTTCACTTCTCGGCGTATCATGATAACGAAGATGAGTTTATTATAAAAGAGCTAGCCATTGTAAATCCTGACGTTCCCTTTTTTCAAAATTGGGTTTTTAAACCACCATTTCCTTTAAATAACTTATCTGAGCCAATCATAAGCACAAACAAATATCTAGGTGAGAATGTGTATGGCATTACCTGGCACGAAGGGGATGTAGAATATTCACATCTTAAGGAAATTCTTCAAACATATTGTTCAAATACTACAACCATATACACATACGGAATAAATAGAAAGTGTTTTCTTCAAGAAATTCTTCAAAGAGAAGTTACAAATTTGGAAGAAATAAACTGTCCAAAGTATACTGCATTAAGTTTTCACGTTCATCGGTGTGCACATAATAAGCATCGTTTCGGACAATATAGATGTACTGTTCATGAAGCATTACTGTATAGTGAATATGTGAAAGTGTATGATTATGTGTTACATGTGAATAACAGTGATAATTACATACCTACTACAATTAAAAATAATCTTTATCATGTATAGTGATGAATTATTAAAAGTGTTACTAACTGATAAAGTGACTGGTGCAAGTGTTACTGGAATTTACCCTATTGACAAACTTCCTGTAACGGTAAAACCTCCTGCAGCACTTGTGATTAATCTTGATACATCTGATTCTGCTGGTTCCCACTGGGTTGCAGTGTACATCAATAAGAAAAAACATGGATACTACTTTGATAGTCTTGCTATGGACATTCCCAAGGAAATAAAAAACTTTTTATCGAAAAATACTAAAATGTACTTTACAAATATTCAACAATATCAACAAGATAATTCTGTGTTATGTGGTTATTTTGTCTTATATTTTCTGCATCATATTATTCGCACTCAATCATTTGAAAAGTGTTTAAAATTGTTTAACAAGAAAATTTTGAAAAAGAATGATGCTAATGTTTATAAACATGTAAACAAATTTTTAAAAAGAAAACACAAATAATTTTTTTTTATTTTTTTTATTTATTTATTTTTTTTTTAAATTTACATTTTTAATTTACAATATTTTTTTTTAAAACTTACACCCATGCATTTTATTTACAATTCCTCATTACAATCTTGATAATGCATTAGTTAATGCTGTTGATCTTTCATATTTCCACCAATAATTCAACTGTTGTGCATTACGATATGCACATCCTGATTTCTTTACAATACTTGTGTGAAAAGAACAATATTCATTAAATGTATTTCCACATAATTCATTTAATGAAGGACAATGTTTTGTTTCTAAATCAATGACATTATCTAATGCAAATATTCTTTTAATCCAAAGAGATTTCTCTAAACCTTTACAATAAAAGGTTGAATTCTTTGCACATAATTGATATACAAGGTTTCGTATGCATGATACAGTATATCCAGTTTTGCTATTCCATTTCAATCCATGCAAATTTAATGTTAACCAGTCAATTTGTTTTTGACATCCTAGTGATAATAAATTATATTCAACTGGTGATTTTACCAAGCAATGGAAATTTACTGTATCATCGCATGCAGTTAAACAAAACTCACGAATAATAAATTCGTTATCAGACATTTTAAAACCTTGAATATCGATAATATACTGATTTACACATGGTGAAATTTCATTTGTATGAAAAATAAAAAACGGAATTATCTGTCCAACAAATTCTGTATTTTGTAAAAGATCACAAGTTTTATGCATAAAGCATCGAAATGAAATTTCACTATGTTCTTGTTCAAACACTTCAAAGAGTTCAGTAAGAGTTTTGTCAAGAGATAAATACTTCACTGCAAATGATCCAGTATTATGAAAATGTCTACATTCATGAGGAAGATGTAACTTGCATTCCACGCATTCCATTGGATTATTGTTGTGTAAGTATACTTTTATAGTTTTTAATACACAGTTCACATTAATGTTTTCACCATTACATAACACACATGAAACACTAGCACTATTCGAATACATTTTTTCAATCTGAAATATTCGCTTTCCGTTTGTCTTTTCTTATGAAGATCTCTAGTAATTCCGGTAAATAGTCTGTATCACTTAATAATTCCGCATAGGCGTAATAAAATTTTTCTCTTGTTAATAGTCCGATAATATGCGTGTTTGCGTACAAATAAAACACATCATCTTCAACACTAGGACTTGCTATAATACTCCAAGCACGAATTTCCAATAATTCTGGACGCGTCGTCATACAATCATGATCAAAATCATGATTAGATCCTGTCGTACAACCCTCACATATTAGTGTCTCATTAAAATTCCATTTTTCAATAGCCTTCTTTATACATTCACGATCCACTTTTTCACTATTACAAGAACAATCTAAAGCCCAAAATCGTGATGTTCTTGATAATACAATTGGAGATGATGGCGGTGTTGGTGAAACTGTTAGCGCTGGTGAATCTATTGCATCAAAATCAAATTCTTCATCTGACGATGATTCGTATATTTCTCTTTCAGCATCAGATATTGCTTCAATATTGCTATTGCAAAGATCCTTCTTCTCATACGACTGCATGATGTATCTTTATATATTTTGTCTCTTATAACCTGTATTTAAAGTATTTTCATAACCGCAAGGTAATCACGTGTTCGGCAATCCCAACATTAAAGTTATTTTTATTAGTTTGTCCCCAATTTGTGATGCTTATCTCCCACGTCCGCAATCTTCCTTTTGTTCACCTACCGCGGCGCCAAAGTTATTTCTATCAGTCTGGCGGTATTCTGTAATGTTTACCAAACGTGTCAACGGTCTTCCTTTGTATTAAAATTCAAGTTTTAGCATGTACACATTATCACTCTTACCCAACCGGGTTTCCAAAAGCGCGCGAAAAGTTCAGTTCATGTCTTAAGTTCATCAGCAACAGACGTACGGAAACCACGCTCTGTATATGTACCATCATAGTGTATCATACCGTACACGAAGCTTTACCAAGCTCACCGAGTATGCTATGCATACGATCCAACAAATTAAAAAAGTCACGTATGAATAAATATTTCCCTCCCATCATACAGTATTCAGCTCCAATAATAAGGATCCCGGGTTCGATCCCAGTGCGTATCACACATTATAAGTGTTCTCACCTTCTTATTTTTAACAAATAAAATAATCACCATCTCCTTTAGCCTAACAGGTTGGACTCAAAGATTTCATTTTCTTTTTATTCTATCACATATTGTTCGTGTAATCTTTTATTCTCTCTCACATATTGTTCGTGTAATCTTTTATTCTCTCTCACATATTGCTCGTGTAATCTTTTATTCTCTCAAAATGACGTATCAACAGATTTAATTCAAATTTCCATTATTATTATTATTTTTAAAAATACCCAGTATAGAGAGACACGCATACAAACTCAAAAAAAGACCACATGACCTTTCCATGTCATCACAACTAAAAACAAAAATATAACAACTTTCCAATACATGTAACCAGGTCAACAAACCCTAATGACCTAACACTACCGGCTGCCAACACAGCCCGTGAAAGGACATGACTTTCTATATTAAATATAAAACATAACGGTACTGGAAGAAAAAGAGCGGCGGTCCTACTCACCTTAACTGACGACCAAAATCTTGCTCCAGTTGAGCATTGGAAGGACCTGATTAAAACTGGCAGACGGAACAGAACATTCCTGGATTCGATTGTAATTCGGAGTAGCATTTCTTAAATACTGCTAATGGTGACATGGTTACTGCTTTACACTTTAAAAGAGTAACATATATAAAATCCAGTAACATTCATTGCCTGGGAAAAGTTCACAAAGAACATGGAACACTATAAACAATATACCATAAACACTATAAACTATAAACACAACTCCCCCTCCACTCTTTCTTCTGCATGCCATGTCTTCATTTGTCGATACAGCCCCCTAAGTAGAATCAATCTCTCCTCTTTCATGATGGAATAGAAAAAGTTTATGTAATTGGCGCTACTCTATAAGAATATACCCCCCTAAAAAATCAGTACA
The DNA here is from genome assembly GCF_964235325.1 of Thermobia domestica. Classification (NCBI taxonomy): domain Eukaryota; kingdom Metazoa; phylum Arthropoda; class Insecta; order Zygentoma; family Lepismatidae; genus Thermobia; species Thermobia domestica. Next base: position 7,982,144 of record NC_137459.1, read on the forward strand.
AACCACGTTATAAAATTTACTTTTTGAAACTTTGGCGCCACCTGACTGTGGCGCCCCGGGCAATCACTTGAGTTGCCCTTCTCTTGGTCCACTCCTGCATTCTTATGTGGAGAACTAGCTTAAATAATCGCTGAAAAACCTTTGCGGACTCCTTTTGATTTATTGTTTTTCGTACCGGTAAAGGAGACATTTCCTTAGCAGTTACATAACCCATAAAATTCGATGTGTTGTATATTACCACCTTCAGCCATTTTCTAAACATCAACAATTTTTACCTACACGTACTGGTTCTCATTCCATAATAACTCAGTAAGGAACCCTAGTCTGTGTACTTTCGAGATCATTAAACTCTAGTCTTCTAATAAACCTAAAATATTTCAAAAACATGTACAATTCTTACTTTATGACTATTGTCTGACAGTCCAAAACCCGACGGTCTTGCTCATGAAGACGGCGTTTACTCTGCTGTGTCCAAAGCTACCTACTGAGTAATGGTGAATGGGTTTCAAGTGTAACCAATTGCAAATATTGAGATCCCACTGCTGACAAGGGAAGTTCGGGAGAAAGCATTGGCCTGTGGAGAAACTAAGCATGCCATTTGAAGGACCAATTCTTGCTGATTACAACAATGTAATAAAATTCCTGTATCGTTGAAAACCGCTTAAGAGGTTCAACATGGAAATTTACATAAAAAATAGTATACGTGCATGTCAACGCGTTAAGTACAACATTGTTAGCAACGAATATTAACATATGAATTGAAATCTATCGGAGGTAACATAAAGAAACTGTTTTGCAGTAACTAACGGGTTTGCTAGTTAAAATTAGTCATTGTACTGTTCACAATAATGATAGGTTAGAGATGCAAACTGATCACTGTTGTTCTTCTGTTCTATGAAGAAACGACGCAGGCGAAAGACTTCTTTGCACCATGAACATTTTATTTGTTCAATTGCGTTGCATTCCTCAAGGGAAGAATTCGCGTAAAAAAACGTAAACAAATTGAGCATAACAAAAACGTAAACAACGTGATTCAAAAGTTTTATAATTTGTTCGATAATCTGCCTCGTGGAACGCAAACTACAACAATCCAATTGTTGTAATCTGTACTGATTCATAGCATTAACAGGAACTTTATTTGATTGTTTCGTTGGTACATCATAACGTCCGGATGAAGAAGTTTCATACTATGTATAAATCTCCTGCCATAATCTTTGATTGGTCGGAATCCAAACACATCAAATGGTTGTATATACAAATCGTATGCAGTCTTTGGTATATTCTCAAACATTACGTCTTTGACATCCGTCATCCAACTTGGAATGGACAATTTGTGAATGGACCTCAGTGATCAAGCAGTAGCAAGTTCCAACGTGCATAATAACTTGGTGTTCAAAGCTGCATAATAACGGTAGGTCGCTAGGAGATGAAAAGTTCTCAACCGTACATGAATTTTATTAACTTCTTGTAATCAGCATGAATTGGTGTTTCAAATGGCACACTTTTAATTTCTCTGCAGGCGAATGCTTTCTCCCGAACTTCCCTTGTGAGTAGAAAATTGTAATGGAGTTCATATTACCACCTTGTTTCATACTTTCACCTTCTCCCCTACTTTATCAACCACTATTTCAGTTTCTGGGAAATACTAAAATATTGTATAATATCTTAATATATGATTTTATTTATTTGTGAAATTAAAAAGTAAAACTCGTATCTAGGAGGAGGAATTGATATTTAAGTTGTGTCCCTAGTGGTACAACTAGTAGTTTACATATTTCCGTTGAGATTAAAACACACAATAGCAATCCTGATAATAACTAGCATTTATTTCAATAATATTTAAGTATTCGTCTGCACTCTTGAAAGTTTCCTTGCTCAGAAATGAGAAAAATGCGTGTTCAAAACAAAATAAGTAATTTTTGTTTCATATTTGAAACGTAATGTCTCATTATTTACAAAACGTGTTTTCATTTGTGAGCTCAAGGCAAATTTTCAGGTTCCCATTTATGAAATTTTCTCATTTCTTAAAAATGAAAATGAAATAGTGCGTGATTTGCAATATCATAGATGATTAAAAAGTAACGGTAACAATCTTGAAATGAAATGAAATGAAATTTTGAGTTTTACGTCCCACGTTTATGCCGATTAGGCTAAAGGAGACGGTGATAATGAGTAATGAATGAAATGGTGGAATGAAGAGAGTGGGAGGAAACGGGAGAACCCCGAGAAAACACACACACACGGTGTTTGTCCACCACAAAGTTCACTTGGCGGGAGCAGGGTTTGAACCCGAGACCCCTAGCACAGGTAACAATCTTACCGAAATAATATTGCTATGTTTTACTAGGGAGTAATATTGCAAGGGCCTAATTACTATACAGCAAACAAGATAAAGGATTTCAGTTGTAGCAGACTGCGAATGGATATGAGTACGCAGTACGGTGATGCGGCTGAGGTGGCGTATGAATACACCATACAATTACGAGAGGCGAGAAAGTCAACAGCATGTGGAAATAAACATATAGATGTGATCAGACAAAATTTATGGAAGTTATCAACAGTATTGTGTTAAGATTTATATTGTAACTAGCAGCGTTCACCCCGCTTCGCTGCGGTCACCCCGGAACGCAATAAACTTTGTTACTTAGATAATTTTTACTTTTTCGCTTTCAAATTGCAGTAAATGTTAACATTATAGCGCCTGTCATTTATGTTAACCCGCCGAGTGACACGGTCATGCGGGTTGCATATAAATACGTTTATTTTTATACCTATGATGAACTAACAAAGGATTTGTACGTTATGGACACTTGAATGGTCAATTATCTCAAGACACTGGTAATTAAAAATTAAAGTGATATGATAAAAACCATCTAGGGTCCAAATCCTAATAACCCCCCAAAAATGAAAGAAATTGGTTCAGCCGTATTAGCGTGATGAGCTAACAAAGGATTTGTGCGTTCTCTTTTATATATAAGATGTAAGCTCATGTAGTTTGCAAGTAAGAAACGGATGTTCTCAAATATGAGGATTTTTTTTTCTCGAATTTAAGAAACCATTTTTAACAGGGTGACTTTCTACATAAACCAATACCTAATTTAACTTGTGTTTACGGGATACCATGTTTTATTGGAAAAGGGCCAGTATAAATGAAGCTTTCCTTATCAAAGTATTACAGGTAAAAAAAAAAAAAAAAAAAAAAAAAAAAACTTCAATGATTAACGAAAATTAAATTTGTACTGAAAAAGTATTTTTGGGTTCCTCTAGATCAATGGTTCTCAACATAATTTCTATCACGACCCCCATTTCATCGCATTCTCTTGCCAGTGACTCCATTATAATTTCTGGATTGTAATAAGCTTCTGTGGGATTTTTGCAGAGATCTCATGATTTCCATCTATTTCTAGAATAGTAGAATCCATTTCTTGTTTATAGTGGATACAGTAGCTTCCCTAAAAGCGAATGGATTAAAACCAAATTTGGTCAGCTCATTCATATTACAAATATTAAATCCGATCCCTTATACTGTTTCAAAATGGAGGCTGTTTGAAAATTTCGAAACTTAATTTGGGTCATATGATAGAAAATAATGTGATTCCTAATTTTGTTTTTTTTTTTAAAAAAAAAGAAAAGCTTGGAAAGTTGTTAAAAAAGTTATTGAGCATTTTAAATGATTTCATAATGTACACCATGAATATTAAACCGGACATTGCTTCACTAGTGAAATCATACCATGCTCAGGTATCTTATTAGCTTTCTATTTTAATTGTATTTCAATATGCAGGTTTTGTTGCATTTGTATTTTTCTGGTATTTCAATATGCAGTTCTCATTAGTTTCATATCGTACCTCTTTCATTTAAATTGATTTTTAAACAACTCTGCACCTATTGAAAACGTTTAGTAGACCTATTATTTGTTGTTCTTAACAGTATGTATAAAAATAAAATTATGCCTATCAGAACAAAATTCAAAATAATATTTAAGAATATTTTCCGGTACTTGATTCTAATAATATTGATCTTTTCTGCTTATCTTTGCAATTCCCATGAATCCCTCTTGCAACCACGCGAGGGTCGTTGTAAGTAAGGCTCTAGGTAAGCTGTAAATAAGATATTTGATTACTGATTAACATGTTTACATGTTTATTTAATTAAATATTTGTGTCGGTTCGCAACGAACACTCGTATTCATGTAGTGTTACGAGGTATCTGAAATGCTATTTCTAAATCCATGTGTCTATTCCATTATTTTTATCAAAATTTAGCATCAACAGCAAATTGTTGCTCGGCTAATGCTCACAGGAAGACGGATGAATACCGACAACATTTGGAAGGTGATTCCTGACACCAAGATGAGACAAAAAATATAAACCAGCAAGGGTGTATCCTTTTGGAGTTATAGGCTGCCGAAAACATGAAAAAAAATAGCTTTAAAGGCCTATAGCTCCAAAACTATGGGACCAACCGTAGTTGGATCAAGACTTTATTTATGAACTAGTATGTATCCTATTCAAATATCCACATTTCGTAATCCTACAGTACTTCCAATGCAATTTTCATAGAGATAATTAGTGAGTACTTCAAATTATATGTTCGTAGCCAAACTGCCTCTATAAAAATTGTTGCGTGAGTACGTTAGGATTCTGAAACATGTCCTTCGGACAGTGCACAAATTAGTTTCTAAGTGAAATCTTGACCCGACTATAGTGGGTTCCATTGTTTCCGAACTATGGACCTTTAAACTTCATTTTTTTTAATGTTTTCGGCAGCCTATAACTTCGAAAGGAAGCATTTGTGCACCCAGGTTGGCCGATACTTTTCGTCTTATCTTTGTGTCAGGAATCTCCTCCCAAATGTTGTCGGTGTTGTTTTGAAACACCCTGTAAGGTTTGGGTCAATGTATATAATTCACAAGGAAACGTTAATCACAAAGTTACCTGTTTTTACCTACTTCTCCACACAACTTCAAACACGAACGTGACATCGGGCGTGATTTTGGGAAACGTCTTAGCTTTCATTTGTGTTCGAGTGCGTTTGCTACAGCCGTGAGAGTACGAGAGAAACATTCAAGTGCTATACTGTCAGACTCCATTGTTCATTTGCAAAATATGAGACGTACCTCTTCTTCTCAAAGAAGAGCTTCGTACACACTGGCTGAAACATGAAGTTGATGCGTAGTTTCCTACTCAGCGTTTTGAATGTACACTGTGGTGTTTCTTCTGTATTGTATGACTTTTATGAGTTTTGTGAAGGACAAGACTTCCGTTTATACAAACATTAGTCTTAATACAACTCAGAGTAAAGTATGTGTGTGAGTTTGTGTGTGTGTGTCAGAATAAATACGACCTTTACTACAAAAAAAAAGAAAAAAAGAAAGAAAGAAAGAAAGAAAAGAAAAGCTATTATAATCTTCCAGGAACAATCTATCTGCTCTCACCTATGTGCTTCCCTAGCTCAACAATGCTTGGGTAATCCCGAAAGTAGCTGAACATATTCTTTAAAACATTGACCAACAACGTAATAATACTGAACACCGTTAAGCTAGAGATGCAGTATGATACGTTAGTTTTAGCTCTCTGAAGTAACTGTAAATAGAGCTGCAAAATAAACTTTTCTTTGCATGAAGAATCTCAAGTCTATTTTCTTAAAATTTTCGTCCGTATTCTGCAGTCCACATGTATACTACTATCAAAAATACTAGAAGTGGGAGGCTCATCATCGTTGACGCCAAACTACTATACGTGAAAATGTAAAATTAGAGAAAATACATCGTTTTCCACGAAAATAATGGATAATGGAGGATTTTTGGAAATACCGATTCTAAGGGGGTGTTCAAAATTTCCCTTAAGAATAGTGTATCTCACGAATTTCTGACGTTAGAGAGAACTCGACATATGAACTAACTAACAAACTCTTAATATAAAAACTACTGTCCTTCTAGCTGGGGTCTTCCCTCCTGGATCCCCACGTTTTCTCAGCCTATTATCTTGCACTTTTCATGTCCCTAACATAAGTCTAATCTTAAACGATTTCTAAATATGCCCAACTTATTATAATAATTGCAACCCTCAGCTTGTTTTCTTCCCTTCTAAGAGAAACAAAAAAGAATGCTGAACTACGTTTCTAATTATTTTAAATTAAAAATCGGAACGCCAATTTTCATGCCTCTAACCTGAATGAATTTCGACATTTTTTTTTTCAATGTTGACGAACGTTGAAGCTGGAAGTGGTTCATTTATACCACTTCCGGTTTGAATAAAGGATTAACGGATGAGATGAAACGTATTTATGAGTCGTTGAGTCGATTGCATCTCGGTATGTCTTACCCTTTTTGCTTTGACAGACGGACAAACGAAGATAGCCGTTCTATAAGGCTTCCGACAGGTATGCATAGCATCTATACATTAGAATGCTAGGTTTATACGTTTGTCTCCAATCCTTTCGGCAATGAGATTTCGAAAACAACAAGTGTTAGAAACGTCCCCTTTTCACTGGTTGATTCCAAATTTTATGTTAATATCCAGTTATAACTGAATATTTCAAAAATATGGCAGTTATTTCTTTATTACATTTTTGGGGAGTACACTGAAAGTGTTGAAACTTTGAAAAAGTAAAGCATCATATCCTGCGAGTTATATTCTAACACCACATAGTCGCATATCTCTCCGAAAATGAAATGAAATTTTTAAGTTTTACGTCCCACGTTTATGCCGGTTAGGCTAAAAGAGATGGTGACGATGAGAGATGAGTGAAATGGTGGAATGAAGAACGTGGAAGGAAAGGGAAGAGCCCCGAAAAAACCCACGAACATGGTGTTTGTCCACCACAAAGTCCACACGGCGCGAGCTGGGATCGAACCAGAGACCCCGAGCACCGGAGGTGAACGCTCTACCACTGAGCCCCCGCATATCTCTCCGGTGTCTGTTACATGTTCAAATGATAATGAGAAACGAAGGATAACTACGTATTTCTCCAGGATAAGATGAATCTTTATTGTTTGAAGTGTCTTTCCAAATGAACAACATATATCACCAACCGTATAATTATTTGTGTGTGTAGTGAATTTGCTTATTACATTGTGCATGCAATAAGAAAAAAAGAAGCTGATCACAAATGAATTAGAAACTCCAGCAGGAAGTAGGCTTAAATCGGTGCGAGATGTTGAAAAAATAATCTAAAAATCTCTCCATTATAGTATCCCTTCACGATTTTTATCAAGAGGTCTTGCACTTGTGTCTGTAAAGGGACATGTAGAGATGTTATAAGGAATGACAAACAGATTGATGTTCATATGTGAAAGATGCGCTGTGTAGAGAGCGCGGGTTCATCTAGTAAGTCTAAAATAATTGAAAAATTGAGGCAAAGATTGATTCATGGAAGTTCTTTAACTGTGAATTTTGTCTGACTATGCAAGAATTCACAATAGAATAGTGGTCATTTCGTAAACACTGTTCCATACGAAAAATATTGTCCTACAAAACTGTTTTATATAAATATTTTCAATCATGAATCATATTGATTACTTCACAATTTATATTTTTTCAGGTGTTCCTGTAGGTCAAGATCATTTCATTCAACATGCCCTATGGCATTTCACTATCTCATACGTTGTTTTGCCTTTTTCTTTTCAACCGGTTCTGATTTGAAACAACGGGACGTTTCATCTGACTGCAAGAAGACACAATTAAACGGTAGCCACTTCGTAAATTGTATCCCACAGCAAAAAACTTTCTCCTACAGAAATTGTTTGTCTTTCCTTGATTATGCATATCCTGCTATTTAATATTTTCTTGTGACTTCAGCGACCCTTGATAGGAAACCCTGTGGTTCACGTAAAGCGCTGTATTCGGTTTGCTAATGGTATTTTCATATTCCTCCTATTTCCACTCCTAATTGCATGCTTTTCTCTGCAACTGTTAATATTTTAAAGGCACTGAGCGTTTATTTGAAAACACCCGGTATAATTAATTACTTTCCATTTTTTATATAAAAATTAGCATTAGTTATGATTTATTTGTTGTATGAAATGTTTGTTTAGTACATAAGTTTAAGATTAAGTAAAGCAGTAATTTTTCATTGCAAAACAAGAGAAAGTTTCTTTCAAATAAAACATAGAAACTGAATACTCCGTTGCAGAGAATGCCAAGAAGTCAGAAGGCGTAACTTCATTTCTAGTGATAAATACACATTATCATTTGAAGAGTTTTTTTTTTTCGTAGAAAAGAAAATATAATGTAGCATAACCTCTCGCGTGGAAGAAACGTGTGTGTGTTTCTTACAGTCACTTTTCGCTGCCTCCAAGGACGATATGTAAATTTGAGTGAAGAGAATTTACTGTCACTGTCTTTTTTCTGTATGCAGAAGGAACTTCAATCTTTCGCTCGAACAAAGGATGAGGCATCTCCATCTTTCACTATGCCGTTCAACTTAAATGGCTCGTCTCTCCCACGAGATATACCTCAGTTATGTTCGGAGGAGGCACAATGGGGTTATATTTAAATAACTGACAGGAAGTGTTGGCACAAGAACACTTTCTCGAACTTAGATTGCCCACCATAGTCAGGATAATGTAATTTCAGATTGAAGAGCAGGAAACGAATTTTTGAAAACACGTAAGTCAAATATGGTCCTTGTTCGAAGGTGATATATCAGCATTCGCTTAGTGGCACTCAGGGGCAAAATAACCTTCTTTAAGTAGCTAACGGCGGAATTCGGACCCGAAATTTCTTGTTTAGCAAACGAAAATCCTAACTCTTGTTAAATGTTACCTTCTTAAAGCAGTGACGTTATCTGATATAAATTGTTAACATATCAACAGGGGTTGTACGTAGGCTGATGCTTTGAGGGGTAGCTCGGGGAGAATTCCTCCTTTGGAGCTTCGAAATTCCCCCTGGTCATATCACCAATTGTGCTTAAAATAGATTATTAGTATGCTCAAAGTACTGCTTTCACTTTCATGTACTGAAAGTCCCCTCCCCCAAAGGAAATCTTCAGAAATTGTCTCTGAATATGTAGTGTGTGAAACCAGCTATTGTAACATCAACGGCATATGTGCACAGGGGGACAGCTCCACGTTCCGGAGCAGTACTTCAATATAAAAACTGCAGGCAGAAGAATATCTTCTTCATTTTCGTCCTTTCCATTCAATCATAATAATATCTTCATTTGATTTTTCCCCTAAAAGCAATCAATCAACCTATCTTATTTGATAGAGTTCAAACATGGGACGATGGGAGAACTTGACATGTTATATAAGAATGTGACCTACTGAGTTATGTAAGGTTTTGGTTTGCAAATTAGAAGCAATCAGAGTTTCGAAAACAAAAATTAATATACCGAATTTATTGGATCAAGATCAAGCTTGGCTTGGAGGTAGATGTTAATTTATTATATAAAAGTGTGAAATATTTCGTAGTGTCAGATTTTGATTACCGAGTTATCAGCTGTCAAATTTTGAGCCATGTTTTCTAAAGCAAATGTCAAATGCAAAACTCATTTTATCAGGGTCAAACGTGGCATAATAGTAGACTTTGACTTGCTTAAGTACGTGAAATGTAATGTTGTGCAGGATTTCAGTTTCTAAGTTATGTATACTCCGCATCTAAAAAATTGCGAAAGCTAACGCCGTGCAGCAGGGCACCCAACATACACCTTCTTATCTCATAATCATGTCTGGTAAAGAGAACCCTCTCTCTCCTACTTTCCTCTCTCCCATACTAAAATCAGCTAACAACAAGAGCGCAATTCTAATTTCAAACTACACATGTATAAGTATCGATAAAATGAAAGAATAAAACCGAGACGAAACAAGATTCGTAAGTTGATGTAGGATAAACTTAAACGCACACAACGAAAAATTTAAACCAATGGATGTCTATAACACAGAGGTTCAGAAATGATATAGAGAGAGAGAAAGAAGAGAAGAGAAGAAGAAAAAGAAAAGATAGAACACAGTAAAATTTAGAATTTAAACCTATTAAAAAAAGAACCTAAGATTATAAAGTTCCGTTTCCAGAAATCCAACAGTAATATAGCAGAAACGTTTGTTTTTTATATATCTCTTCAGGACTATTCGAATATATAGAGAATACTTGAAACATTCTTTAAGTAAATTTCAAAAAGAATAGCATCCTCTATTTCCAGTAGAACTGAAGATCTCAGAGACACATCTAGGATAATGTCAAAAGTTTAACACACATGCTTTGTTTCCGCGTGGTTCAGTTGCAAATTTGGTAGTGTTCATTGGACGTACTGATCCAAAATACATCCTAATAAACCCAGTAGGAAGTGTAGATCATATCGTCCATTCCAGACTACTAATACAAACTATAAAAAAGAAAGAAAGAAGAATGAATGAGTGTCATTTTACTATTAATTTTCTATATAACTATCATAATGAAAAGTTACAAATGTTCATAAGGAATCCTTATAATTGTAGCAGACCTTGCATGATTCAAACTTCAAACGTGAATGAAACGCATTGAATTTTAGGACGCAAACAAATTTTGTGTAGAGCTAGTATAAATAGAATCTTGTTTTCAAATAACCAAAGAGGGGACCAGTTTTTAGTCTTATCCGAAGATTTATCTGTTTCAAATATCAGTGTCAATTTCATCTGTTGCGGATATAACGTAATTCGCACCGATACAACAAAACACGCTTGAGCTCAAATGGGTCATCGCGTCAGTTGGATGATGTTGGTTAGCTTATGGATCACTACTGGCTAGAGAATTCGAACCCATAGTGACCTGGTGATTCGATTGAGACCCGGTCACCCATAGGATAAAAAAGAGATTTTACTTATTCCATTGCGTTTAAACAGTATTTCTATCAGAGATGACCAGGATTGGAGATGTTATCCCCAGAGCACGAAAAACACGACGCCGAAGTTCCCAGTTAATTAGATTTTCTAGATCGGGTCGATCGGGCTCTCGTTCCGTTTTAACTCTGGAACACGCACACGCACATAAAGTGTGTGAGAGAGAGAGGAGGGGGAGAAAAGAAAGATGCAAAGACAGCATAGGGGAACGTCAAGAAAGACAGACAGACAGATAGACTAGTATAAATATGAAAGGTACTTATCATTACAGTGTATGATGAAAAACGTACACACTGTTTACTCGGATTCTCGCCAGTGCTGCCTTGTAAAATTCCCAACGGAAGATGAATCTCTGTTAGAAGCCAGTATTTTATCCGAAAAACTTATACTACCTGACGGGGAATCGAACAGATATTTTCCATTTGGAAGTCTAGCACGATGCCACTACTTCACCGATTGCTCTACCCAAACTTTGTGTAACAAATGTTGTAGTGTTTCTTTCTGAGAACAATAACACGAAAAGTGTATGCTGCAATGGGGTATTGCGAATGTCCTGGTAATTCCTTTCTTGTTTCTGCTTCTCTTACCTTCTCTCTCTCTCTCTCTCTCTCTCTCTCTCTCTATCTGTATCTCTGCCTCATTTCTGAACCTCTGTGTTATAGACATCCATTGGTTTAATTTTTTCATTGTGTGTGTTTAAGTTTCTCTACATCATCTTAAGAATCTTATTTCGTCTCGTGAAATTAGAATTGCGCTCATATTGTTATCTGATTTTAGTATGGGAGAGAGGAAAGTAGGAGAGAGAGTGTGTCTCTTTTCCAGACACGATTATGGGATAAGAAGGTGTATATTGGGTGGCCTAGCTGCGCGGCGTTAGTTATCGAATGTTTTAGATGAGGCGTGTATATCAAAGTTCTAAATGAAGTTGTAGGGCATAAAAAAACATATTGATAGCAACTAAGGTCAGTCTTGGACAAAAGTCAATCAAATGATGGACGATTGTTTACAGCTATGCGTATTTTATTTGTTATATTTAGTGATTAGTTCATACTAGGATCAAGGAACACGCGATCGGGAAGAATTGTTTATATTGAAAACAAATATGCGTATATTTGAATATTCAAATAATAACAGAACTTGAATAATTTTAACACCACTAAATCTTACTTCTTTTTATAAGCCCCTCTCAACTCATAAACTCCTTAGCGCTAATCTAATTTTTTCATGAATTTTCTCAAATAAATATGATCAACCTATAATTTTTCTGTTGTACTTTTTTAAAAGATATTTCATGAACGAAAAATTCTTTCTCATCTGTTGGGTTCTGTGGCTGGATAGTGTGTATCGACCAGCCAGCCGGTACGTGTATTGAGAAGTAACACAGTAAATGCTTTTCCTTGCGAGTGCAGCTGATGGATCGCTGGATTACGGAGATGAGAATTGCTATTGACTTTTTGCCCGAAGAAGTGGGATTCCAGGAAAGTACTTATTCCTTATTTTGTGTATATATGTGGACGGGGGAGGGTAACTATGTGAAGCAAAAAAAAATACAGGTAGTTTCCCTCCCCGTTCATCGTGGTACCCCCACATACATCAGCAGAAAGCTTCGTCCTTCAGAAACACATTGATACCAAAATTATCTTTCTACTTTAATCAGGGAGTGAGTTATTGAGGTTTAAATTGGGTCATATTAAGGGACAACTAGAATGTGACTATTTCACTGCATCCGACGGCTCAGTGGCCTTAACACTGTAACAGTGCATTTCCTGATTTACAGTCATATGATTTTTATTTTATTTATTTATTTATTTATTTATTTTGTTTCCCACAAGGCAGTTTGGTTACGGGCATATAATTTAAAGTACTCAACAACTACCTCTATGAAAACTGTTGCGGAAGTACTGCAGGATTTTGAAGAATGTATTTTTGGATAGAGCATATATTAGTTTCTAAGTAAAGTCTTGACCCGACTACGGTAGGGACCTATCGTAGTCGGGTCAAGACTTTACTTAGGAACTAATATGTTTTTGAGCTATGGATCTTTAAACTTAATTTATTTTCATGTTTTCAGGAGTCTAAATCTCCAAAGGGAATCATTTTGTTCACCCAGGTTGGTCTTTACTTTTTGTCTTAATTTGGTGCCACGAATCACCTCCCAGACCTTGTCGGTGTTGTTTTGAAACACCCTGTATATGAAAAAATGTGTCATATTCAGACTTTCAAAAATTTTTCCCGACAGTTTTCAGGATGCAAGATTGAAATTTTGCACACGTATTATGTGTGTAACAACGTATTTTTTAAAGAAAACATTCAGAATCATACGCGCACCCACGTTCGGTCCAGAAGCTGTTTGAGTGAAAGTCTAAAATTTACCTCAAAAAGTGGAAATCCTAAAAGGGTTAAATGGGACATCTTCTACACCCTAAAATTATCTGTTACTTCCTGTAGAGGTAAATTAGGATAATGAAATTTAGCATCATTGTAGCTTTTCGGGACAAACTCACAAAAAAATGCCAAAAGTGAACATTTTTAATTTTAGGGAGTCTAAAGGGGGATGAAAAAAAATTTCCATGTTCTTTAAATAGGCCTTTTTCTGGCATATTTTTATGTACATTTAATTAGAATAAAAACTTGAAATTCGCTGCTTGTACGTTTTCGTTAGTGTTACCTAAGTAAATCACCAAAAATAAAAGTTTCCAACCATATAGTGGTTTTATGGGAAACTGAAAAATATTTTATATGTTATTTATATGGGGCATCTACGCCCCAAAATATTTTGGCACTTTCTGTAGGGCTACAATGATGACATTTGCCATGGCTCTAGCGTTTTAGAACTAACCCACAAGAAAATTTCCAAAATGATTTTTTTTTTTTTTTTTTTTTTTAGTTTTTGAGATGTCCAAAGGGGTGAAGAAATTCCCATGTTATTTCGATGGGCGTTCTCTTGCGATATCAAATCTCATCTTTTAAGTAGTTGAAATACGAAAATAAACTTGAAATGTGGTAGAATTGTGGGTTTAAGAGGTGCGAGGCCGTAGGCCGAGTAAACGTTGGGGTCAGGGGTCGAAGCCTCTTACTGGGCCAAATTCAGGAAATGTTAAGAACAAAGGCACGAAATTCACTCTTGATGCAAAGACTGATACAACAGAGATGCGACGGAAGGCCGTAGGCAGAGCAAATATAAAGGTCCTGGGGCGGAACACCCAGCTAGGCAAGGGCTAGTGTATATATATATATATATATATATATATATATATATATATATATATATATATATATATATATGGCAAAACGAAAAATCAAGTAAGACCTTATTTTGTGAGACCTTATTACCTTATAAGGCTATATGAATGAAACAGGGTGGTTCTGTACACCCTTGGCCATATTTATGTGCAGAGACCCCGGGGCCCAAAATTCGATCAAGTGCTGCAAATATTACTCCAGAGATCAAACCCATATTTAAATTCGCGTAGGCAATTAGGGGGCACGGTGGCTCAGTGGTTGAGTGCTTACCTCTGGTGGGGTCCGTCATTAATTCCAAGGAAAAGTAAGTTTGTTGCGGACAACACCGTGTCAGTGAATTTTCTCGGGGTGCTCCAATTTCCTCTCACATTATCATTTCACCGATTTTCCCATCATCATTCACGTGCCTTGATGATCCGTCTCCCTTTGCCTTGATGGCATAATGGTGAGTCATTAAACTAAAAGATTTCGTTTCATTTTCATTTCAATTAATTACGGAAAAATACATTGTCCATAAGTAGAAGCTTTGCTTTGTGTATACTTAAACACAAACAAACTATTTGCTGAGCAAAACAATATATTCACATAAGGAACTACATACGTGTTACAGTTTCGCCAACTGACACTTTGGCTTCATCAGACACTATCTAGACATTATCACTTGATAGTGTCTGATGAAGCCAAAGTGTTAGTTGACGAAACTGTAACACGTATGTAGTTTTTTTGTGTGAATATATTGTTTTGCTCAGCAAATAGTTTGTTTGTGGGAAAAACACAATTTAACGCTGAGAGTTTGGATTCCATTTTCAGTTACGACCGAGGTTCCTAAGAGTTTATATCTTTCTTAAAAGTCAGCGTAATACCTAAAATAAGTCAAATGGATACTTATTATTTCTATTTTTTTTCTAAATATATAAATTACAACGGCTACAGATCATATTTGCTCAGCACTCATGGAATGTAATTATCTCGTATGAATAAGCTACAAACTTACTTCGGATTAAGTTTCAAGTCTCTTGCTAGTTAGTAGAACTAATTTTGTACAATTACAAGAACCTTAGTTGCTGAAATGTCGATCTTTGCGGAGATACTAGATGAGAAATAAGGCAAAGAAAGCACAAGACGCGAAGTTTAAAGAAAAGGACGCCATACGCTTGTGAATAGACGGAAGGCGTCAGAATCCTAGACTCGCTGGTAGTACAGAAGTGTTCTCCTTAGAGAGAGACACACACAATTCCATTAAGGAGCTCTGCGCCATAAGAAGAGTACTGCACGTCTTTCTTGTCCAGACACATGTAACTGATGAACCGCTAATTGTTGTGACAAACCAAAGAGACATCTCAAGGTAAGCCTTCAACAATACAGAGAATCAGCAGCTTCGTAAAATCTTCCGCGTGCATTCGGATGTAAGAAGCATGCATTCGTTACCATAGGAACCAGCTGACATCTCTCTCAACGAAACATTTCAGCCGAGGTATCAGCGCGGGAAATTACAGCTGGAGCAAGTCTTATTCATTACTTTGAAGACATTCCAGTGCCACTTGTGCTTCAGTGGAAAAGGTTCTCAAAAATCCAATATCCGTTTGCTACGTTCAAAGAGGCTGTCAATCTTATGTGAATGCAAAATTGAGACATTTCTTGTGAGTGACACACACGTTTTTTTTTTTTTTTTTTTTTCTCGAAACAAACCAAGAATTAACGAATGCGGACAATGTTTTGATCTCGATGTTTCCTTCTTATTTTTGAAGTAAATAATAGTTTTAAATATATGTCCAAATTAATCTACACTAATTCAGACCTTAGTGGATTCATATATACTAATTGAAGCAAGCACAAGCCAGCTTCTACCATTTGGTTCAGCACTTCTTTTTGTATTAGTCTATACATTTCACGGTAAGATTCGTAAAACATTTCCTACTTTGATGAAACTTTCCTACAAATTTATTAAATAAATATTTTGTCTGAGGTTCGAATCCGTCAAAAAGGAGGTAAAGTTGAAATTTTGCACACATAATTAATAATTATATATGAAAAATATATTTGATAACTATGGTAAGGGCGATGGGGGAATTTACTGTTTCCCAGTAAAATTCCACAATACATTTTGTTTCAAAAACTCCCATTTTTATAAGGAACTAGCATCGATTGCTCGATTCTCTGGGTTAAAATAAACATTTTAAATGCACAACTCCCTGTCTCATGTGTTTGGTACCCATGAAACGTGCTGCTTTCGTTTTTAGTGGCATGGACTTAAACGGCATCGGAAGTATCACTGTTCATCTCAGCGACCCCGAAAACTATGGATTCGACACTAATATCGGTCACTTTCGATCATTTATAAATATGTCCCCCTCGCCTAAGTTTCACCGTCAAAGTGAAATAATGAAATCGATTCCAGATGCAAACCCCATCCATGTTGAAAGTTTGACCGAGATTGGTCAGGTGGTTCATGAGTTATCTATCAGTTATTAAGTTCATCAGTTATTAAGTTTCAATTATTTTTATATAGCTTCCCCTCTCCTAAGTTCTAGCGTCAAGCTAAAACAATAAAAAACTTTGTAGATCTGAAACTTATCTATGTTGAAAATTTGATTGAGATCGGTCTGATGGTTCACGAATTTTTAAGTCACATACATAATCACTTTAATATATATATATATAAATGCTATATATATGCTAAGCTCGAACCTAATCTATGTTAAAAATTTGACCGAGATCGTTCGGGTGACACAAACGTAGCAACTTTCAATTGTATAATATAGACTGGCTTTTGGCTAGCTGGAAACTCCGCTCACAGATCCCTGTGTTTGTTCGGCCTACAGCCTTGCACCTCTGAAACCCACAATTCTACTAAGATTCAAGTTTATTTTCGTATTTCAGCTATCTAAAAAAAAAATATATATATATATATATATTGTGTCCCAGCAGAATGTCCATTAAAATAACATAGGATTTTTTTTTCATTCACCCTTTACGTTCCTTAGAAACTAAAACTATTTAAGTTTGGCAAATTACATGTGGGTTAGTCCCGGAAGGCTACAATCATGCCAAAATTTATTATTCTAATCCTGCCAGAAGTGCCCAAACAGTTTGAGGTGTAGAACATGTTCCATATAAATTACATGGGAAAGATTTTCCAGGTCCCCATAAAAGTACTCTACAGCTGGAAATTTTTATTTTTGGTGATCTACTTAGGTAATGCTAACAAAAACGGTCAATCACATCGGATCTCAAGTTTTTGTTCCAATTCCAAGTATCTAAATTAAGAGATCATAGATCCAACAAAAGACGCCAATATAAATAGCATGGGGAATATGTCCATTCCTCATTTAGACACCCTAATAATGAAAAATATTCATATTTTGTCAATTTTTCTGTTGGTTAGTTCCGGAAACCTATAATCATGCGAAATTTCAACCGGAAGTATCCCTTTATTTTATGTCAGTTCATGTAGCTTTATATATAGTTAGGATAATGTGTCCCTTTGAGATATAAACATTTCATGTCACTTTTGATTGAAATTAGTCGGAGTAAACGGGTGGATCTTTAAAATAGTTTGACGTTAGCATCTTAGTATTACCATATTAACGTTGAACATAATGTGTACTTTCGTTCAGGACTTACAACGCTTATTGAAAATTGGTTATTTTCAACCAATTTTGAGATGATATTTAAGAATGAGTTGTGCTAAGAGTCGCCTTTAAGATAACTTGGCGTATATTCCATTTGTGATTTACGAATTAATTCTATTTGTTGGAGAGATTTCTGCTGAATACGTCGTTAGCGTAGGGGCGTTTCGCGCTGTTGACCTGGGTTCAATTTTCGATGGAAGCTATTGTGGTTTGCCGGGTGTAGGTCCACGTTTCATATGGCCTCACTGCAGAAATGGATGTTTAACTGAAATGAAAGCAACCTTCGGTGGAGCGGTCGCGGGTTCGATTCCCGGTGGGGGCACTCAGTCGAAAAAGTGTAACACGCATTTTCACGCCAGCCACCCTGAATGAGGTTTACCTGGGTTTTCCTCATTCACACCAGGCAAATGCTGAGGTGGTACCTAACTTAAAGGTACCAGGCCGCTTCCTTCCTTCCCTTTCCCCGGATAATGTGCTCGCCGAGGGACATCATCCCTCAAAACGTGACCGGCTAAATGGCCATAGATACCGAAAGCCCAGAAATCTAAATCCTAAATCCCCCTCAAATGAAAGCAAACCAAAGCAATCCTATTGTTTGGGATTGATATCGAACAAAAGAGTACGGTCATAAAATTCCCCGACTTAGTTGTAAAATAGCCCTACTACCTACTGATCTAGCAGCTACCCCATGAAGTAAGCGTCGGTGGACCACCAATGGGCAACTAACCATATCTCGCCTAAAATTGGCGGCCCCGTAGCGACGATCCGCAGTGACTCCACTTTCCTTTCGAAAATTATACCCAGACGCGACGGAACGCCAATGAACCACAAAATTACTCCATCAGAGTATGTTCAATCGTCTATATACGTGATTTGTTTACATTAAGATGGGTCTTAAAAAAACACTGAATAGAGAAGTACACGGGTGTAGGTGCGGACCACCAACCTTGGTCATTACTAGGCGCATGTTCTTCCGACTTTGCTACGGAAGCAACGAAGAAAGTCTCCCTTGTAGAGAAATAAATCGTTCAGGTCTTTTTAATTTGGTCAATCTCTGTGTTCATTTAACCGCTTGTATATTTGACGATAATTGTGTGGGATCAAATAAACTTCGTTCGCCATGTAATTTTATAACAAAATTTGGCTAGCTGGAGACACCGCCCCAGACCCCTGCGTTTGCTCGCCTCTCTTCTGTTTCAGCCTTTGCATCAGTAGTGAATTAAGCACATCTGAGTAGTAGGGGTCCCCGTATATCTCGCCGAGTCAGCAAAAATTTTAGTGACGTCATAGGTCAAAGGTCAATGACCGTGGCCCGGGGTCAATGACCTATGGGTTCCTAGGACCACCCCCTCTAAATTTTAGCAGGGGTACCATGGCCCACCCCCTAAATTTTGGCAGGGGTACATAGGACCACCCCCCTTAAATTTTGAAAATTGCCAAATCTAAAAATTTGGTGTGGTAGCCTAGGACCATAGTATGTACCTCTATCAGTATTGGGGGTCTATGTCGTTCCCTTTCATGGGTAAAAAATTGCCAAAAATTCAAATTTCGGGGGTTTTTGACCTAATTTATCCTCTTTGATGAGGTGTTATTACCCTATATGGTTATATGGACGTATACAGGGGTCCATTACCTTTCATAAGACATGGGTATATTAATGCACCCCTTGAAAAATTTGGGATGGGTACCATGGCCCACCCCTTAAATTTTGGAAGTTGCCCAATTTAAACATTGGGTATTATAGTACAGGACCCTAATATCTATTATGATAAATTTGGGTGGTCCACCTCATTTCCTTCTAGGGGTACAAAATTGCCAAAAATATAAACGTAAGCAATACGTTATACCACGTGTTTGGTTTTTGGCTCAATTTATCCCCTTTGATGAGGTGTTATTACCTTATATGGTTATATGGTCATGTATAGGGGTCCATTCCCTTTCATAAGATATGGGTGTATTTGTGCACCCCTTGAAAAATTTGGGAGGGGCACCTTGGCCCACCCCTTAAATTTTGGAAATTGACCAATTTAAACATTTGGTATTATAGTACTGCACCCTAACATGTATTATGATAAATTTGGGTGGTCCACCTTGTTCCCTTCTAGGGGTACAAATTTGCCAAAATTTTAGTACAACCACGTGTTTGGTATTTTGGCCCAATTTATTTCCTTGGATGAAGTCCTATTACCTTATATGGTTATGTATAGGGGTCTATTCCCTATCATAAGACATAGGTACATTTGTGCACCCCTTTAAAAATTTGGGAAGGGTACCTTGGCCCACCCCTTAAATTTTGGAAATTGATCATTTTATATATTTGGTATTATAGTACTGGACCCTAACATGTATTATGATAAATTTGGGTGGTCCACCTCGTTTCCTTCTAGGGGTACAAAATTGCCAAAATATAAACGTAAGCAATACGTTATACAATGTGTTTGGTTTTTGGCCGATTTTATCCCTTTGATGAGGTGTTATTATCCTATTTATTTATATGGTCATGTATAGGGGTCCATTACCTTTCATAAGATATAGGTATATTTGTGCACTCCTTTAAAAATTTGGGAGGGGTACTTTGGCCCACCCCTTAAATTTTGGAAATTGCCCAATTTAAACATTGGGTATTATAGTACAAGACCCTAATATGTATCATGATAAATTTGGGTGGTCCACATCGTTCTCTTTTAGGGGTACAAAATTGCTAAAATATAAACATAAGCAATATGTTGTACCATGTGTTTGGTTTTTGGCCCAATTTCTCCCCTTTGATGAGGTTTTATTACCTTATATGGTTATATGGTCATGTATATAGGTTCATTTCCTATCATAAGATATGGGTACATTGATGCATCCTTTAAAAATTTGGGAGGGGTATCTTGGCTCATCCACTCGGTTTTAGAAATTGTTTAATATAAGCATTTGGTATCATAGTACAGGTCTCCAATATGTACCACTATAAATTTGGATGGTCCACATTGTTCCCTTTTCATAGGTAAAGAACTACCAAAAATCAAATTTCGGAGGTTATTGACCCCTATTTAGCATGTTATATGGATATGTACAGAGGTTTATTACCTTTATATGTTTATGTTTCCTTTCAAATTTGGGAATTATCAAATAACAAAATTCGGTAAACGTTTTCTAGGACCCATTGTAGATGTTGATGTTCCTCTTATGGCCAAATATTCAAAATTTAAATGTTATTGACCGGCTTTATTATTGAATAAGTACAGGATTTATTACTTTTTTCATAAGACACAGGTGTATTTGTGTACCAATCTTAAATTTTGGAAGGGGTACATTTCTTATTGTCATATCAATAATTGGTAATTGTTCTTAAAATTGGATAGTATCTCATTCATTGGGTAAATCATTATGATCACGTGATCGGTTATTGACCTATGATGGGATTAGGAGTCCAGGCATTGGTACATTGAAACTTTGTAGGATAATTTGATAATGCGTCATTGGTTTTGATTATTCCCGCCAAATATAAACGTAAGCAAGACGTTGTACCACGTGATTGTCCTTGATGAGGTAGTGTACAGGGATTCATTTCCTTTGTTGTGGTACTTCTTAAGTTTGAGTACACACACACACTTCTAGAAAACAGTTGGTTCTACTCAGGTAAACAATTCACGGACATTATTGACCTTATTGAACATATAATGATATGATTAACTCTAAGACTTAGGTATATCAAGAGAAGTATTCTTTAAATTTGGGAATGGTGATAAACAGAATTTTAACATAAGGTGCGAAATTTGAAACAATACATTGAACTTTAGTCACAGCTCATAGTCTAAGATCATTGGTGGTGATTGATTTGACCTTGAGCTTTAGAAATCTGATAGCTAACCTTATTGAATCTTATGACTCATAGACGAAAGGCAATACATGCTACAACAGTTTAAAATTTAATCATAAGGTGATGTAATCTGACACTAGCAAAGTTATTGTTAATGCAATTTGATTGGATGATCACTATCTTTCCTGCAATCTGATTGGTTGATCACTATCTTTCGTGCAATCTGATTGGTTGATGATTTTCAAATCTTTGCTGTATTCAGTTTTGTTTTAACATTTAAAAAGTTTTTGATTTTTTTTTGTTTGAAACTTTGGTTTGACATTTTTTCGTTTCCAAATTTTTTGTTTAAAATTTTTTGTTTGAAAATTTTCAAAATTTTGTTTGAGATTTTTTCGTTTGAAATTTTTGTTTGAAAATTTTTTCGTTTGAAATTTTTTGTTTGAAAATTTTTGTTCGAAAATTTTGTTTAAAATTTTTTGTTTGAAATGTTTCGTTTCCAAATTTTTTGTTTGAAATTTTTTGTTTCAAAATTTTGTTTGAAATTTTTTTCGCTTCAAAATTTTGTTTGAATTTTTTTCGTTTGAAATTTTTTGTTTGAATTTTTTTGCGTTTCAAAATTTTGTTTCAAAGATTTTGGTTCTAAATTTTTGTTTCAAAGTTTGGTTTGACATTTTTGAAAGTTTGTACACTTATTAGTAAAGAACTGGAACTGTTTAGAACAAAAACCTTTGACAACATTGTGGTGCAATAGTACACGTCAGAACATGGGGTTGTACTTGAAATGAAAAAACACAATTCATTGAAATGGATCATTTTATTACACTCCACATACATCCATACCAGATAGTGGTTCTGGATATTGTCGATACAATGTATTTTGAACTTCTTGCACTGGTTTGTCTTTAGCATATAATTTTAATTCCAATTGAAGTCTTTTAAGGTCTAATGCAATATCAATTGGTGGAAACTCAATGTCCATTTGATCACAAATAAACTGTTTATCAATACAGGTATGCACCCACGAACGATGTTGACAACCATCACAATATCTAGATACATGTTGTACAATATGCATAACACATCTTTCAAAATAGTACTTTTTCAGGAATATACTTGTTTTGTTGCACACTTCCACTGCATGTTTCACACACTGAAATACGCTGATAAATTTGTTCCATTCCGTTTGTGTTAGATATACCATTTTGCGAGGGACATGTAATGTACTCTTTTTACGTAAACGCACCATCTTCTCTTCGAGGACTGTACGCAGCACCACTTCATGATTTGAGCCTAATGATTTGACTATGGTCACATTTAGCTCATCATGAAAATAATCGTTCATTTGGTCGATTCGTGAACATAATATTTGCCATTCTTCACAGGTCAGTTGTACACCAAATTGTTCTGCTTTGCCCAATCGAATCACAGGTTCAAATGTTCTAGCACTGATACCAATCATCACATGTTTTGTTTGAAATATATTTATTGGATAATAGCTTGCGAAGATGAACTCTTTATCGTTAGAAGTACACATCTTTCCTCCTGAAAAGCACTTGCTCAAATGATTTCGTGGGATGACACTGTATTTGCTGGTTTATAGTTATTGCTGACGTCATTGGAAAGGAATGTGCTGACGTTTGAATTCATGATTTCATCACAGTTCCTGACGTCATGCCGACCAACGAAATTCATACAACTACAGCTGACGTCATTGGAAAGAAATGTGCTGACGTTTGAATTCATGATTTCATCACAATTGCTGACGAATCTGGCTGTGTACTAAATTCAAGTTGATGACTTCGACCCAAGAATCCTTTGTAACATAAAGATACAGATCCAGTATTTAAGAAACGTAACAGTTCTTCTTCTTTTGATGCTTCCATGGGTAAATATCTTGCTGGTAAAATTATATTCTTATCATTTTCAAGCTTCACTACGATTCTTAATCCAAACTTTGTAGGGATCATTTGGCTAGCTAAAATTCTATAAGGTACATTCTGTTGTAAATCAGTATTCTTGGTAAATGATTTCATCACATCACGCGTGTTTAGAAACTGCAGACAAGTACCCATGATGGTGTTATCATGAATACTAACTCGAACGATACTTATATATGATGAAAAACTGATGACGTTGCATTATCATGTTCTGACGTGTACTATTGCACCACAATGTTGCCAGAGGTTTTTGCTCTAAACAGTTCCGGTTCTTTACTAATGAGTGCACAAACTTTTAAAAATGTCAAACCAAACTTTGAAACAAAAATTTAGAACAAAAAATCTTTGAAACAAAATTTTGAAACGAAAAAAAATTCAAACAAAATTTTGAAGCGAAAAAAAAATTAAACAAAATTTTCAAACAAAAAATTTCAAACAAAAAATTTGGAAACGAAAAATTTCAAACAAAAATTTTAAACAAAATTTTGAAACGAAAAAATTTTAAAAAATTTCAAACGAAAAATTTTTAAACAAAAATTTTTTGAAACAAAAGTTGTCAAAAAAAGTCAAACAAAATTTTGAAACAAAAAATTCAAACAAAAATTTGAAAGCAAGAATTTTCAAACAAAAAGTTTCAAACAAAAAAATTTCAAACTAAAAATTTTATGTTTCACGGTTAACCGTCAAACTTTATCCGGTTTTTAACTATTCGATTAACAAATAAATGGTTTTGATCATATTTATCAGTGAGTGCAAAATGTTGAACGAAACCAAGATTTTTAAATGTTAAACAAAACTTAAAACTGAATACAGCAAAGATTTGAAAATCATCAACCAATCAGATTGCACGAAAGATAGTGATCAACCAATCAGATTGCAGGAAAGATAGTGATCATCCAATCAAATTGCATTAACAATAACTTTGCTAGTGTCAGATTACATCACCTTATGATTAAATTTTAAACTGTTGTAGCATGTATTGCCTTTCGTCTATGAGTCATAAGATTCAATAAGGTTAGCTATCAGATTTCTAAAGCTCAAGGTCAAATCAATCACCACCAATGATCTTAGACTATGAGCTGTGACTAAAGTTCAATGTATTGTTTCAAATTTCGCACCTTATGTTAAAATTCTGTTTATCACCATTCCCAAATTTAAAGAATACTTCTCTTGATATACCTAAGTCTTAGAGTTAATCATATCATTATATGTTCAATAAGGTCAATAATGTCCGTCAATTGTTTACCTGAGTAGAACCAACTGTTTTCTAGAAGTGTGTGTGTGTATTCAAACTTAAGAAGTACCACAACAAAGGAAATGAATCCCTGTACACTACCTCATCAAGGACAATCACGTGGTACAACGTCTTGCTTACGTTTATATTTGGCGGGAATAATCAAAACCAATGACGCATTATCAAATTATCCTACAAAGTTTCAATGTACCAATGCCTGGACTCCTAATCCCATCATAGGTCAATAACCGATCACGTGATCATAATGATTTACCCAATGAATGAGATACTATCCAATTTTAAGAACAATTACCAGAAACGAAAAAAAAATTCAAACAAAAAATTTCAAACGAAAAAAATTCAAACAAAATTTTGAAGCGAAAAACTTTTCAAACAAAATTTTGAAACAAAAAATTTCAAACAAAAAATTTGGAAACGAAAAATTTCAAACAAAAAAATTTTAAACAAAATTTTCGAACAAAAATTTTCAAACAAAAAATTTCAAACGAAAAAAATTTTCAAACAAAAATTTCAAACGAAAAAATCCCAAACAAAATTTTGAAAATTTTCAAACAAAAAATTTTTAAAACGAAAAATTTCAAACCAAAGTTTCAAACAAAAAAAAATTCAAAAACTTTTTTAAATGTTAAAACAAAACTGAATGCAGAAAAAGATTTAAAACTCATCAACCTATCAGATTGCACGAAAGATAGTGATCAACCAATCAGATTGCAGGAAAGATAGTGATCATCCAATCAAATTGCATTAACAATAACTTTGCTAGTGTCAGATTACATCACCTTATGATTAAATTTCAAACTGTTGTAGCATGTATTGCCTTTCGTCTATGAGTCATAAGATTCAATAAGGTTAGCTATCAGATTTCAAATCAATCACCACCAATGATCTTAGACTATGAGCTGTGACTAAAGTTCAATGTATTGTTTCAAATTTCGCACCTTATGTTAAAATTCTGTTTATCACCATTCCCAAATTTAAAGAATACTTCTCTTGATATACCTAAGTCTTAGAGTTAATCATATCATTATATGTTCAATAAGGTCAATAATGTCCGTCAATTGTTTACCTGAGTAGAACCAACTGTTTTCTAGAAGTGTGTGTGTACTCAAACTTAAGAAGTACCACAGCAAAGGAAATGAATCCCTGTACACTACCTCATCAAGGACAATCACGTGGTACAACGTCTTGCTTACGTTTATATTTGGCGGGAATAACCAAAACCAATGACGCATTCTCAAATTATCCTACAAAGTTTCAATGTACCAATGTTCTGGACTCCTAATCCCATCATAGGTTAATAACTGATCACGTGATCATACTCATATTTGACAATGATTTACCCAATGAATGAGATACTATCCAATTACCAATTATTGATATGACAATAAGAAATGTACCTCCTCCCAAAATTTAAGATTGGTACACAAATACACCTGTGTCTTATGAAAAAGTAATAAATCCTGTACTTATTCAATAATAAAGCCGGTCAATAACCTTTAAATTTTGAATATTTGGTCATAAGAGGAACACCAATGGGTCCTAGAAAACGTTTACCGAATTTTGTTATTTGATAATTCCCAAATTTGAAAGGGAACATAAACATATAAAGGTAATAAACCTCTGTACATAACCATATAACGTGCTAAATAGGTGTCAATAACCTCCGAAATTTGATTTTTTGGTAGTTCTTTACCCATGAAAGGGAACGATGTGGACCATCCAAATTTATAGTGGTACATATTGAAGTCCTGTACTATGATACCAAATGCTTATATTAAAAAATTTCTAAAACCGAGTGGATGAGCCAAGATACCCCTCCCAATTTTTTAAAGGATGCGTCAATGTACCCATGTCTTATGATAGGAAATGAACCCATATACATGACCATATAACCATATAAGGTAATAGAACCTCATCAAAGGGGAGAAATTGGGCCAAAAACCAAACACGTGGTACAACGTATTGCTTACGTTTATATTTTTGGCAATTTTGTACCCCTAAAAGGGAACGAGGTGGACCACCCAAATTTATCATGATACATGTTGAGGCATGTACTATGATACCGAATGCTCAAATTGGAAAATTTCCAAAATTTAAGGGGTTGGCCATGGTACCCCTTCCAAAAATTTAAAGGGTGCATCAATGTACCCATGTCTTATAATAGGAAATGGACCAATATATACATGACCATATAACCATAT
This sequence comes from Thermobia domestica, assembly GCF_964235325.1. Classification (NCBI taxonomy): domain Eukaryota; kingdom Metazoa; phylum Arthropoda; class Insecta; order Zygentoma; family Lepismatidae; genus Thermobia; species Thermobia domestica. The sequence goes on from NC_137459.1 coordinate 8,009,039, forward strand.
AAGGTAATAGGACCTCATCCAAGGGGATAAATTGAGCCAAAACCAAACACGTGGTTGTACTAAAATTTGGCAATTGTGTACCCATGAAAGGGAACGAGGTGGACCACCAAAATTTATAGTAATGTATATTAGGGTCCTATACTATAATACCAAACATATAAAATGGACAATTTCCAAAATTAAAGGGGTTGGTTAAAGTACCCCTCCCGGGTGCACAAATGTACCTATGTCTTATGATAGGAAATGAATCTCCATACGTGACCATATAACGTATAAGGTAATAGGACCTCGTCCAATGGAATAGATTAGGTAAAAAAACAAAACACGTGGTACAACGTATTGCTTACATTTATATTTTGGCAATTTTGTACCCCTAAAAGGGAACGAAATTACATTAATATATATTAGGGTCCTATACTATTATACCGAATGTTTAAATTGGGCAATTTCCAAAATTAAAGGGTGGTCCAAGGTACCCCTCCTGGGGGTGCATTAATATACCCATATCTTATGAAAGGTAATGAACCCCTGTATACGCCCATATAACGATATAGGATAATAACACCTCATCAAAGGTGATAAATTAGGTCAAAAGACCAAACACGTGGTTGTACTAAAATTTGGCAATTGTGTACCCATGAAAGGGAACAAGGTGGACCACCCAAATTTATAGTGATACATACTAGGGCTCTATACTATTATACCAAATGTTTAAATTGGGCAATTTCTAAAATTGAAGGGGTGGGCCAAGGTACCCCTCCCGGGGGTGCACCAATATATCCATGTCTTATGAAAGGTAATAGACTCCTGTATACGCTCATATAAACATATAAGGTAATAGGACCTCATCCAAGGGGATAAATTAGGTCAAAACCAAACACGTGGTACTACGTATTGCTTACGTTTATATTTTGGCAATTTGGTACCCCTAAAAGGGAACGAGGTGGACCATCCAAATTTATCATAATACATATTAGGGTCCTATACTATAATACCAAATGTTTAAATTGGGCAATTTCCAAAATTTAAGGGGTGGGCCAAGGTACCCCTCCCAAATTTTTCAATGGGTGCATTAATATACCCATGTCTTATGAAAGGTAATGGACCCCTGTATACGCCCATATAACTATATAGGCTAATAACACCTCATCCAAGGGGATAAATTAGGTCAAAAACCTCCGAAATGTGAATTTTAGGCAATTTTTTACCCATGAAAGGGAACGACATTGACCCCCAATACTGATAGAGGTACATACTGTGGTCCTAGGCTACCATACCAAATTTTTAGATTTGGCAATTTCCAAAATTTAAGGGGTGGGCCAAGGTACCCCTCCCAAATTTTTCAAGGGGTGCATTAATATACCCATGTCTTATGAAAGGGAATGGACCCCTGTATACGCCCATATAACCATATAGGGTAATAACACCTCATCCAAGGGGATAAATTAGGTCAAAAACCACCGAAATTTGACTTTTTGGCAATTTTTTACCCATGAAAGGGAACGACATAGACCCCCAATACTGATAGAGGTACATACTATGGTCCTACCCTACCATACCAAATTTTTAGATTTGGCAATTTCCAAAATTTAAGGGGGGTGGTCCTATGTACCCCTGCCAAAATTTAGGGGTGGGCCATGGTACCCCTGCCAAAATTTAGAGGGGGTGGTCCTATGTACCCGTAGGTCATTGACCCCGGCCAGGGACCATGGGTCCTGAGGCAGGGACCCAGGGGCCAAAAAGTGTCCTATAGTGCAGCCAATACTACTCATCTGCTCTTAACACTTCCTGAATTTGGTCCAGCTGGCGGCTTCGGCCCCGGACTCCCGCGTTTACTCGGCCTACAGCCTCGCACATCTTTAATTTACAATTCCGCCAAATTTCAAGTTTATTTTTCGTATTTCAACTATCTAAAAAAAATAAGATTTTGTATCCCCCCAAAAAGCACCCATTTAAATAACATGGGAATTTCTTCATCCCTCTTTATACCCCCCAAAAATATTTACTTTTGGCAATTTCCCTGTGAGTTTGTCCTGAAAACTACAGTTATACCAAATTTTAACTTTGCACCTGAAACGGAAGTACCCCTTTAATTTATGTCAGTTCATGTAGTTTTATATATAGAGTAGTTAGGATGACGCGCGTCTATTTACTTTATTTCATAGTTGTCCCATATTCGCTTTCTAATGATCGGCGACAGTTGTCATCTAAAATTATATAATTATACTCACTTAATTCAAGATTTCTCACTTCATGATGTAGAGGCAGGGGTTACTATTGACCCCCGAAGCTCACTTTAGAAACAATTCGTCATGAAAAAAAAATAATACACAATAGTAACCGCATGCACATGACTGGTAATAGTTCGTGTTAGTCCCTTCTCGATTCCGCGCGACGAATCGAAGGAGCGCGGACCAAAATGGAGTTGAGTTGATTTTGAGTTTAACGTCCCGTTCAGCAGCTAGGCTATATGAGACGTGGACCTACTGATTAACGTGGAATCCGAACCACATGAGCTCCCGCCGGGAATCGAACCCGGGCCTCCCACGCCAAAGGCGCGTATGCTAACCGCTTAGCCACGGAGGAGCTCCGGACGAAAATGGAGTCCTCATTGCTACGAGGTGGTAACTTCAATACACAGACTCTAGATATCTGTTTCGACGTGAAGAAAGCCTAGCCGCCAGTGGCACACTAGTGGCAATTCTTCAGCGCGTCACTGTGTCAACGATCGACATTTACCGGCAAGTGGGCCACTAGGTATTGGCGACATTTAATCCATGGTGTAGTGTGTATGCGTTGGATGTATTTGGTCTCGTGTTGGATTCCCAGTCGTACTCATCCGTCTGCTTTATCCTAAAGGACATAAGGATTTGACGTTGAACTAAAAGAGATCATTTCAATTTTAGAAGCTAAATATAGTATTTCACTCCCTTCTTGGGTGTGGGGGCGCGGTGGCTGAGTGGTAAAGCGTTCACCTCCGGTGCTTGGGGTTCCTGGTTCGATCTCAGCTCGCCCCGTGTGGACTTTGTGGTGGAAAAACACCGTGCTCGTTGGCTTTCTCGGGGTTCTCCCGTTTCCTCCTACTTTCTTCATTCCACCATTTAACTCATTTCTCATTATCATAGTCTCATTTAGCCTAACTGGCATAACCGTGGGACGTTAAACTTAAAGATTTCATTTCACTTTTTCTCTTCTCCTGTGTATTGCATCAACAGTATATTAATCCGTAACTGGAGTTTCTTCCAGTGATATAACTAGGAGTCTTTTGTCCCTGGCGCCGGATTGGCGGAGGTACAAAACTGGGCAAATATTATTTTCACTATAAGGCAAGGAAAAGAATTTTAGCAAACTAAAGGTCATACAAAAAGTACCTCAGAAAATTAACAGGACAACAACGAGTCATCAACCTTAGGATCATATCCATAGAGCGTAAGCTAGCTTCAAAGCTATCTTTCGAGGACATTGTAAAAACCTTTGCAGCCAAAAGAGCCCGCAAAGTTAAATTTTAGTTCCATCTTTTTGTGTTTTCATTTAAATTACATCGATTTGAGAGATTTGTAAAGTGTTCTAGTATAATACTTTAGACAACAGCTTGACTGTTTGTCATTATTAAATATTCTATTCTAAAGCATTCATTCCATTCATTCCATGCATATGCACATCACGATATAATTCCAAAAACCGTTGTGATTTACAGTTATTATGATAAGAGAATAAGAATGTCAAGCATGTTACTCTCAGATTATTTGAAAATCAAATACTAATTAGTTTGGTGTTTTATCTTGTACTAAAAATTAAAGTATGTACTGCACCTTTGAAATCAAGCTTTAACACAGTTGAAGAAAAAATGGAATAGGATAATTATTCTGTGATACCAATATCAGGTGTAGCCGGGGACCGTTTTGGTTTGGTTGGTGAGGTGGGGGGCGCTAAGGTGAGCTCTTGCCCGCGGCGAAAACTAGTCTAGTTGCGTCTCTGATTTATTCTTCAGCGCTGCCCTTGCAATCTACACTAGAATGATTAAGGACTATTATCATGCTTTATTAACAGAGGAAAATCATATTCACGGAGAAATTAAATGTCGAATAAAAGCAGGGAATTCGTGTTACTATTCGGTTCAAAATCTCTTGTCGTCGCGAATTCTGTCGAGGAATTTGAAGCTTAAAATATACAAAACGATAATCATGCCTGTTGTTCTGTATGGCTGCGAAACATGGTCACTTACTCTGAGGGAAGAACATAAACTGAAAGTATTTGAGAACAAGATCCTGAGACGAATATTCGGACCCAAGAGGAACGGGAATGGGGAATGGCGGAAACTTCATAACGAGGAACTACATAATTTATATGGTTTACAAAACATTGTTAGGTTCGTCAAGTCTAGGAGGCTTAGGTGGGATGGTCATGTAGCTAGAATGGAAGAAAGTAGAAACGCTTTCAAGGTCTTGACTGGAAGACCAATCGGAAAACGACCATTAGGAAGACCTAAGCGCAGATGGGAGGACAATATTAAGATGGATCTCGCAGAAATTGGAATACAAAGTAGAAACTGGATCTAATTGGCTAAGGATAGAAGTCAGTGGAGAGCTTTTGTGAACGCGGCATTGAACCTCCGGGTTCCATAGACCATAGAGTTAGTTAGTTCTTATCATGTTTAAAGCCTATGGAAATAATTACACCACTCAAAGACGAAAATGATTGTAAAAATTAGATAACATTTATGAATGTTTAGCCATAGAGCAACGAAGACAATATTCCGGTACCTTATGATATCAAATATTGTGGCCAAACTTGTTTAAACTTGTTTCATTTGTGCTGTTAAAGATATAATAAGTGAGGAAGCCATAGTTGGTTGAAGTGTATTTTTTAATTTCTGCGAAATGAGTGCTAAATATTAAGGAAATACAAATTTTAAAAGGAATAAAAAGTAGTTTAATTTGTTGAAATAATTATTGTGGTAAGTTTTGGTGGATACTAAAGTAATTTTAAACGGACTGGGACCACAATATTTAATTATATGTATGCGTTACAAAATGACCTTATTTTCTTCCCATCGTGTATAGTTTGATTTCGAAGTAAGACAGTGTAAAACACTAATTTGTCAAAAGAAAATCTTATTAACACATTAAAGCAGAATTACATTTATTACTCATGACACATTTGTGACTGATAATTGTTCAGTACTCATTCTGATCACCTCGGAGACTGTTTCTTGTTCTCTCTCACATTTCTGGTTCTCTTTCGGTTTCCGGCATTTCCAGTTTTCCACGTAAGCAACAGTAGTCCAAATTTACCTTCCCCCATTACATCCATATTTCCTCATCCCCTCCTCCTCAGTGTCCAGCATTTTTCTTTATTCACAATTATTTACTAGGCCTGCTGTGACTTAGTGGTAGGGCATTCGTCTCTAGTGTGTAAGGTGCCTGGTTTGATGCCAGCCCGCACGAAGTTACCTTTGTGGTGGACAAACACCAAGCACGTGGATTTTCTCGGGGTTTTCCCGTTTCCTCCCACTTGTCCGTATCACAATCATGGGTTCCCTTAGCCTCGTATAATTCTGGGACTTTAAACTAATATATAATGCATACATATACTAATAGACAATAGCTCTAAGATTATTTGCTCAACAGCAAATGCCGAAGCTGTACACCCTAGATTTGCAACGAAACCTGACGTGATGGAATTGTGCGCGCCGACTACTTTGGTGCTCCGACGCACCCACATGATTTTTAGTTTGGACCCGGGTTTGAACCCGTTTCTCTTGCGTTTAAATCAGCCGTGTTGCCGTCTGAGGTAGGGCACCCTACTTATTCTTATAGTACCGGCATATTTTACTTTATCGCAGCACAGTCCTTTATGACAGTGTTCATAAAAGATTTTAACTAAAAATAAATCAATCAAATATCGAGACCGTCCTGAAAACATATCGGCTAACAAGACCCACCATTGATATACACCGACATAAATTTTGGAATGTCGGCGCCGTTGGATGGAATGTTTTGAGTATTTTTTGCCAGTATTAACATGGAACAGTCTGTAAGAATCCCATATAGCAAGGAAACTTCCACACACATTTTTTTCTTTTTTGGTCACAGACTGGTGTAGTATGTCCCTTCAGGACCTTGTATGCACTTTTTATCCGCCAGACTCTATTTGTACTCATCTCGGGTACAAATACGAGGTTGATTCAGAAAGTAATGCCTCCAAGATCCTACTTGGTCAATAGTACTGCAAAACATTCTGAACTGTTTGCCGTTAATGTACTGATGTTTAGGCTATAGAATGTTACTTGTTTCACCTTTCTATCTCTTCTCGTTCTAGAGTAACGGAGAAATCCTTGGCATCTAGTGGTGACGTGAGTTGACACAGCGGCCTGTCATTGAGTTTCTGAGTGCGGAATGTTGTGTGCCTAGGAATATTCATCGCCGGCGCCGTCGTGGATACACCATTCCCGGAAAGATCAATCGATGGAGTACCGTCACACGACCTCTCCTCCTCCAAAAAAGTTCAAAGTTGTCTCATCTGCTGGCAAATCTGTTGTTGACATTCTGCCTCATCCTGCCTATAGTTCGGATCCTGAGTCCTGTTCCCCAAATTTGACTGTTCCCGAAATTTAAGGACACTTTAAGCTCCAATGCTACATTTGTGACAACAGTTCAGCAATGGCGTCGCCAGTAGCCACCACAATTCTTTCCTGAAGGTATGAAAAACACAAGACGGTATGTTAGCACAAGTGTGTTGCCCGTAATAGGGACTATGTTGTAAGATGTTGCCACCATTTGTAGCTGACATTACAAGCTTTCCAATGATATCTGTATCGATGTTATCTGTCAAACACAAATCAAGGTATCACTTTGGAGGCATTACTTTCTGAATCACCTTTATATTCTAAGTCCCATGTCATACTGCTTCAGTACTCAAATGAGACGTTAATTTTTCAATTAATCAATGTTGACTAATAAGTATCATAAAATGGGGTAATTCTAAAGTGTTAGGTACAAAGAAGCGTTTTAAATACTTAGAAAATACATTTAGAAGTTACTGCAGGGAGTAAAAGCACGGAATTAAAGTCTCAAGCGCATCAACTTGTCTTCTTAGACAAAATCAGGAGTATTATATCTGTTATTTTTTATTACTATTCCTATCTGTCACTGGTGAAAAAACGGACACATCAGAAAATTAGAATATATGGTTGCAGAGTTTTGCACTGACTTTTGTCCCAATCAACATGCGTCATGCTACTGAAAGAGACACTCAAAATGTTAGGCTGCATTTAGCACAATTTTCTCTTTCTTTCTTTTTCTTTTCTTTTTTTGTTTTTCAAGTTCTTGAATGCTGCAATGCAGCTAACGACCTATTTCACTCAACCAAAATGAAACAAATCAAAATGGTTCGTAATGGCTTAGAAAAAAAAAAATACTAACGAGGACTACAAAAATGCAACTACGAAAGCCTGTGCAAAAACAAAATAAATAATAACATTTGAAAACACACAATTCACAAATCCCGAGAAACAAAAGAATTCTAAATGATTTAAATATTTTATTAAATGGTTCAAATAAAAGGATTATTAAATTAATGATTAGGCATTGGATCACTGATCGTTGAATTTAATACACAATTCCACACTATTTATTGTCGGTAGCTCTATATTCTAGCAGCACTTGTTTAGTTTTGCTTACTTGAAAGTTTGAAACTTTTGTTTACTATATTTACGCAAACAAAACATTATTTTCGGTTGAAGAGTATGTCACTTTTATTTATAATTTTTGAAGTTGATTATACTTTTTTATTCTTTTTTTTACTTATTGTTTTTCTTTTCTTTCTTAATTCTGTGTTCTACACCGAGAAAAATGTAGGTGGCGTACTTAAAAAGGTAGGTTACATGCGTAATTCCTGTAGTTTTTGGACTTAACGTACAGCAGACGTATAACTAAAAATGTATGTTTTATAATACTTTCCGTGTAAGTGTTCCGCCTATACGTACTTTCTGTATGAAACAATATAGGCGGTCAGGATCTCACATACAAATGGACGTATATAACTTATAGCTGAGGAATGTAACATAAGTATATGCATCTGATATACGGGAAACTATTAGATGTCAGACATCCTTTAACGGCATGATGTAACATCTACGGTCAGTGGGTATGTAGCATATGGATAACGTACGCTCCATACTGATTTCTATAGTAAACAAGAGGATTCCGTATATTTGTACAATATACCGCTGTCCGGAGAACGGATTTTCCTCAGTGTAGTCGTTCTTTTCTTGAGATAACGCGTAAAATAATGTTAACTAAATCCTATTGCTGAAGCACTGGTACATTCGTGATTTCCGATCAAGCCCCGTCCACAGAAAAAAAAAATATTTAAAGGAAGACTGGGAAGTTCAGCGTTTTACATGTGGTTGAATACTAAAATTATGGCACTAACAAATGTTTTGAATGTTTCTTATAGTCATGCTCTGTTCTTTTCAATTTTTAAGCTCTTCTTTCCTGTGCCTAACGAAAGTTTTGCTTTCTTGCTATTCTCACAATGATTTACTTCGGATTTTGGTGTGTTGTTCTTCAAGGAAGCAACATGTGATCTACCAATGCAGGTTACTATTATCTGCAAAGAATTTCTATTGAAAATTGTAAGTGATTATGGTATCCGAACACTTAACTATGAGTTCATTTTCATTTTGAGTTTAACGTCCCGTTCAGCAGCGAGGCTATATGAGACGTGGACCTACTGATTAACGTGGAATTCGAACCACATGAACTCCAGCAGGGAATCGAACCCGGGTCTCCCACGCCAAAGACGCGTACGCTAACCGCGTAGCCAACTTAACTATGATCAACGCGCACTGTTTCAACACAGAAAGCGCATCTGAAAGATATTTGACTACATCGGAAGAACACTGTGTCTCTTTTATAGGAAATTAATTGATATGAAGCTTTAGAAGATCCTTTCTAATTCCGTCAAAGGACTGGATTGCTTTCCCCGTTGGTCCTGTGGAATATAATGTGCTACAAGCGCCTTACAATTGTGTGCAAAGACGAGACTTATGCCAAGCGATATACATTTCCCTGAATAAAATCACATATGAAGGTAAATTCGAGAAAATTGTTAAAAACTAACTTTTGTGGCGCTTCAAGAGTGTATCCGTCTCTGTCATTAATAATTGGCTGCTTTTGTTTCTTTGTTTTAAATGAATTGTTCACGTCTGTATTGTATAGGCTCTATGCGAAAACCAGTTGAGAATGCTCCAAGAGCATTATTAGACCGAACTTAAAAAGAAAATATTTTTGTCCGCAGCTTCCTCTTTTTCTTGCAAAAATTCGCAAAATATCATCTCTCTGTGAGTGATGGTTCCCGAGATATGGCTCCTAAAATCTCCCGAAATTCGAACTTTTTTTGGGAATGGTGGTAATTAGAGAATGATCACCGGTTATTATTTTGTACCAAAATCTTCACCATCTTTTTAGGTATTGATAAATACCAATATGATCTCTCTATAACTTACGGTTTTCGAGATATGGGCTCTTGAATCTCCGGAAATCGAAACTTTTTTGGCCAATATCTTGGAAACGGTAAGTCAGGAAGACGAAATTTGTGTTAATCAATACCTAAAACCATGGTAAATATTTTGGTACCGATATTAACTGGTGAACACTGGCCAAAACAGTGGCCAGTTGGACAGTGGCCATCGGTTATTATTCGGTACCAAAATATTCACTATTCTCTTAGGTATTGACCTACACCAATATGATCTATCTCGAGATACGGCTCCTTAAGTCTTCCGAAATCGGTCATTTTTGGCCAATATCTCGGGAACGGTTAAAGTAACGAAAAAAAAAAATCCCATCAGTTTATCAGATAGTTTTTGACGCTCTATCAAATGGAAGGCTCAAAATTGAAAAAAAAAAAATGAAAATAACAGACAGACACACAGACATAGAGAATTCAGTAACGAACTTTTTAAGTTCATTGAAAGGAAGCTGTTAAGTAGAATATTGTATGTATTGTTGCTTGTTCTTTTAACGGTGATACATATAATGATAATAATGGCACATATATTCATAATAACGACCCACAGATTCCTTGAAATCATTGAAGAATCAGGTAGGAAGTGAGAGTGAGGAGAAAAATAATAAAATGAAATTATTTGATCCGTTATTAGCGTGCTCTGGTGGTTATACTACTGAGTTCCCATGATGCAGATTAAGGTTATAATCTTTCCTCGATCGGAACGATCATTAAAGCCTTTGCCTCAACTTCGAGAAATGTTTCTCATTGAAGAAGGTCTATTTGACCTGCTTTTGAGCTGGGGAAGGAAGTGATGGGTAACTTAAATTATGATCGTCTCCTGATACAGGTCTTAGTATCTAGACGAGTTTTAAATGAAATGTTTTCATCTAGCTTACAGCTTTTGTTCGTCAACAAGTAAGTGCTCGAAGTAGACAAGTATTTCCCTCATTTTTTTTTTTACTAAGCTGACATGGATTGAAATTCCAGCTGGTCTAAAATTTTCAACGTGCTTCAATTTTTAGTTTCAATCAATACTATGTATGATATGAAAGATCTTCTGTGGAGAAGAAAAGAGATTTTCCAATGACTTAGAATTGGAGTAACTTCATGAATGGAAGCAAATATTGGCAAATTTATTTCATTCAATCGTTCCAGATTTGATATTTTCGGTTAATTTCAACCATTTTCTACCTCATGTATGACAAGTGTTTTTTTTTTTTTTTATTATTCCTGCTCACATAGAGAATGTAGTGAAATAATACATTATACACACAGCGTTTATATCAACGATGTATAGCACTCATTGGACAATTCACTGAGAAAAAGTGTTTGTGGTATACGTAAAAACGTATGTTACATGTGTAAATCCTGTAGTTTTTGGATTTAACTTACAGCAAATGTATAAGTGATAAATTATATTTTATACGTACTTTCCATTCAAGTGTTCCGAATAAACTTAATTTCCGTATAAGTGTTCCGAATAAACGTAATTTCCGTATAAGTGTTCCGAATAAACTTAATTTCCGTATGAGTGTTCCGAATAAACTTAATTTCCGTATAAGTGTTCCGAATAAACTTAATTTCCGTATAAGTGTTCCGAATAAACGTAATTTCCGTATAAGTGTTCCGAATAAACTTAATTTCCGTATAAGTGTTCCGAATAAACGTAATTTCCGTATAAGTGTTCCGAATAAACTTAATTTCCGTATAAGTGTTCCGAATAAACTTAATTTCCGTACGAACGAGAGAACTATATATATATAGTCGGTCAGGATTTCACATACAGATGAAGTATGCAACATGTAGCTGACGTACTTAACATACGTATATGCATATAATATAGCCTACTGAAGACTATTAGATGTCATACATCCTGCAGCGGCATGTTGTAACATCTAAGCGGTAAAAGTATGTAGCGTATGGATAACTTATGCTCCGTACTGATTTCTATAGTAAACATAAGAATTTCGTATATTTGTATGTACAATATACCGCTGTACGGATAACGGATTTTTCTCAGTGTACGCTCCCAGGAATAGAGATTAACCTCAAAATGAAGAAATGTCTTCGTGTTTCAATTACACAGCAAAACCCTGTTTCAGTTCTGTACAGACTTAGCAACTACCACTTATTTCCGGTTGAAATGTTTGGCGTAAATTGGATTACATCTGTTCAGTTCTTTGTGAAAGCAGCAAAAGTAATGGGCCCGTTCTAATAGAAAAAAATGAAATGAAATCTTTGAGTTTTACGTCCCACGATTATGCCGGTTAGGCTAAAGGAGACGGCGATTATGAGAAATGAATGAAATGGTGGAAGGAAGAAAGTGGGAGGAAACGGGAGAACCCCGAGAAAACCCACGCACACGGTGTTTGTCCACCACAAAGTTCACTTGGCGGGAGCAGGGTTTGAACCCGGGACCCATTGCACCAGAGGTGAACGCTCTACCACTGAGCCACTGCAACCCTCCCGTTCTAATATAGTTATAGTAATCAGTGGAGATATATTTTTGCTGCCGACTACATTCGAATTTCTAAATCATTGGGGGTAAGAACATAATTATCGCTTAAATAACAAGAATCTTGAACAGAGAAAGTTCGTAATGAAGGACGACTGTTTACGTCTGCACCTATTTCACTTGGATACTTTTTAAGAATTGTTTGCAATATGTGGGCATGAATCTTTTAAGCACTGAAAGAACATACGTCAAAAATAACCAAAAAGTTTGTTTAAATCCTTTGTGCACTGACCTTCCCATTTGTCAATAATGTCCTCTATAACGATACGGTCATACGATCATAATGATGTTATCAATGATCAGAGGCGCAATATCATAATGATGTAATAATATTATCAATCTGTACTTGTTTTATGAATATGATCAGAGGCGCAATAAGTGAGCAAGAATATATATTGAAAAAGCAAAAGTTTGTTGATTAGGTTGTCATGGATATATAATAAATTGTCAAGAAGGTAGGGTTGTTATGAAGAGAAATATTTTGTGATGTGGATACCTGTAGTCATCTTCCGGAATAAAAGAAGTGTTAAAATCTTCCACTCAGCAGCAAATGGTAGAACTTATTATTTATTAATATAATTACATATAGTTAAATGTAAAAATATAGATCACGTTATACGTAAAATAGAGATCTCGTTATATAATATGATAATATTATTACATCATTATGACATTGCGCCTCTGATCATTGATAACATCATTATGATCGTATGATCGTATCGTTATATCTGTACAGCATGATTTCACTGTTCACTGTTAATTGTCAGTTTATAACACTGGATATACGTAATTTCAAGCGTATATTTTTTTTAAAAAAAAAGAATGAGTATAATCACTACCGGTAACAGTGTCTCGAAAAATATTTCTAACTTTTAACCAAAAGTGAGTCGTTTGGTTTAGCAGTAGAGTGAATTTTCAATAGACATCTTACAGTGCTTGATTGTATCCTTTTAATAAAGGAATTCTCAAAACTGACACAAATTTAAATAGGAATGTTATATTTGAGGGACACTTATGTTCGAGTAAACACAGTATCATTCGTTTCAATAGGTTTATGTGTCTTTATCTATTCGATGATAGCTTTTGTAATATTTGTCCGATCTTAATGAAACTTAGCAAGTGCATTTTTTTTTTAATCTTAAGAAGTAGGTGTACTGCTCGGGACTAAAATCTGTCAAATTAAAGTAGAGGAAGTAAAACAAAGAAAGGATCAACACTAAATTTGAAACCTGCATATAAATATAATAGCAGTTCTCAGATGTAACATTCAAATATGGTTTCTGTATTTTAATGATACAAATTATTAAAATTAGTCTAGAAAAAGAAGGGTAAATATGCAGTATCTAAAATTTCATGGTAAAGGGTCTTTCCTAGTAAGATAGTGAAATCGGCCCTTGATCCAAATTGAGTCGCTATTGACCCCAAAAGTTACCCTTGACCTAAAACTGCCTCATAAAAATTTTGACCCCCTCTCTCCTCCATCCCGTAACCGAATTATCGTGTCACACAGGCTCAAATTTGATTTTTTTTTTAAATTTTGGTAGGTGTGGTCGAAAAATTTTGAAAGTTTCACAGATTGTAGATACTATCTAGATGTAAAATGTGTATTTTTTTTTCAAAACCATTGATGCATATTTTCTTTATTATTATTATTATTATTATTATTATTATTATTATTATTATTATTATTATTATTATTATTATTATTATTATTGCGTGTTGAAAACTTAAAAAAATTGTAGATAAAAATTTTGGGGAGACACGTTGCTGATTTTTTTGGTTAAACTATTTGTTATACCCTTAGATACAACAATATTTTTTTTTCGGGGCCTGAAAGTGATGGCAACACTATCAAAAAAATAAAACTGAAAACAAACGTGTTTTTCGCACAGTTTTCTCACTGAGGGCTCCTTCAAACAATATTTTGACAGAGTTCACAATCTTCCTTTCTCTTGCGTCCCTTCCGATTCTGTTCTTCGGCTGCTTCGATTGTGTCCGTTTTGGAATGGAAACACCAAACATATTTCTGTAAGAGTGCTTCCACTTCAACCCACTCTTGCACAACGAAGTTACACACACCTCGCGTCGGCTCCTTGTATCTATGAGCACTTGCTTCACTGGCCACACACAGTGGCGTTCTCTATCGATAGCGCTCTCTACCGCGAGCTGTGTAATTTTGTTGTGCAAGAGTCGGTAGAAGTGGAAGCACTGTTACGGAGACATATTTGGTGTTTCTATTCCGAAATGAACACAATCGAAGCAGCCGAAAAACGACAGAAGCGGAATGGACTTAAGAGAAATGAAAATTGTGAACTTTGGCAAAGGATTGTTTGAAGGGGCCCTCGCTTTGAGGGCCCTAAAATGGTTTGAAAACTGTGCAAAAAACACGTTTGATGTCAGTTTTATTTCTTTTTGACAATGTTGCCATCATTTTCAGGTCCCGAAAAAATATATGTTGTACCTAAGGGTATAACATTTTTTTAACCAAAAAATCAGCGACGTGTCCCCCCAAAATTTTCTTTCTACATTTTTTTTGAAATTTTCAACACAAAAAATAAAGAAAATACGCATCGATGGTTTTGAAAAAAAATACACATTTACATCTAGATAGTATCTACAATCTGTGAAACTTTCAAAAGTTTTCGACCACCTCCACCAAAATTTGAAAATATTCAATTATGTGCATGTATGGTACGATAATTCGGTTAGGGGAGGGGGAATGGGGTCAATTTTTTTTAGATAGTTTTAGGTCAATAGCGACCCAATTTGGATCAAGAGCCGATTTCACTATCTTACTAGGAAAGGCCCTTTCATAAAATTTATCCTACTACCACGAAAAATAGCATGTGCCTTCTTTGGGATTTAAAATTTCACTTGTTCTTAGGACTGAAATAATTCAGAGAGAATGGTTCATCTCTTCCTTTTAAAAATATTTAAAAATATCTTATAGATTGAGCTCACAAATAAAGGGTGAATTCCACATGAACTTTAAGAAAATATAACTAATATTGCTATGCAATTATCTTTTTAAAAGGTGAAACTTTACGTGCGTTTCTTTGAGATTCAAAAGTCGTTCCTATTGGAAGAACTGTGGTTTGTAAGATAGTAAAATTGAGGCACCTAGTATCAAAAACCGCAAAATCCTTTTTTTTTTTTTTTTTTTACCGAAATTGAGTTATATATCGCTTGTTATATGTTTGATCTAAAGGAATTCCATAGAAACAGAAGTTTGTTTAAAAGCTTAATATTTCGTAGTCAAAAAAAAAAACAAAAAAAAACTAGTTCATATATGGGACTTCGTACGCGTGTATATTGTAATGATTTTGGTAGAATCAATAACGGACCGAGATTTTATCCCTTCACCATTTTTTTTTTTTTTATAAAATTAAGTCTTTTGTGTTTACAAAAGATCTAACAATAAAGTGTCTCTTTAATGACCTACTTATACAGGTTATAGCGTTCTGTACGGTTAACCCCTTAGCTTCATAACAGCCTCCAGGGATTAGTTGTGGTTAGGATGACCCCTTAGCTTCATAGGAGTCTCCAGGGTTTAGGATATGTTACGATCAGTTGGTTGACTGATGCCAGGTCCCTCGGTGGTCGGGCTTTTATCTGTACTCTCCGGGTCCTTCCGTGAAATCCGTCTTCTTTCGGTGTTCCTCGGTGTCTTTCGTGTCGGCTTCTCGTCTGCTACGCTGTTTACAATCAATAGCACGTGTTGTGTTGACATGTGCTTTTGTCGTGATGTGGGGATCCTTACAATATGGAGCTTCACTGCACGTTTTGTGAGATTACTTGAAACTTAGCGAAACGGATGTGGCGGTATTCGACACTAAGCGCCTCAATTCTCCGACTCATACTAAAAGGATTAACGCTACTGGTGAGCATTTGTATACGTATAGTACATATAAAACGAAATATAAGTTATTTTAGGTCTTTTTAAAAATAATAAGAATGTATAATTTTTTAGTATACCATAGTTTCACCGTCTCATTTTCTTTTTCTCTTTTTTCTTCTTTCTCCAGGTAAGAGCTCTTCCACAGACCAGCAGAAAATTAGTTTCCTTTGAAATGCCTAGAAGAAAAGCGTAAGTGAACGTGCATTACACTGTTGTTTTCAAATTTTAAAATACACAAAATAAAGTTAAGCATCTATTTTGCAGCTTTTGCATGAGTTCCAATATTTTAAGATTAAAATATCCATGCATATCTATTCTGAACCATGTTTGTATATATTTTCGTAGATTTCCTTTTCAACTCGAATAGCTGCAGAAAGTCGTAATGTGCAATGTAGAGACATTGCAATTTCTTAAGTTTTAATCCACAACGACAAGTTAAATATCAAATATAAATTACACGGTGTTTCCAGAAAGTAATGAAACTGGCCGCGGCGCGGTGCTCCAGTCACTAGTAGCACGATCCCAGGGGGAGACTGTATTGAGGGCTCCAAGCTATGCAACGCACTAGGTGTCAGTTGCGTCCGACTCTGACGTAGTGACGATTACGAGTGGTGCAAAAGCTGTTTTTGAGTTTTTGTCACGGAAGAGGATGTGCAAAATGGGGCACACCCGTTGGAGCAGTGCCACGCGATGAAAATTTGCTCTCGACGGCCTTAAATGAGTGATTTGGACAAAAAACGTGACCAAAGTGACAAATCTCTTGAACACCGACCATCGTTCTCTCCATGTCTTCAACGGTCTCCCATCCGTTCTTGAACTCACTGAACCACCGGGGAACTCTTGCGCCCTTCACAAGGCGTCGTCTTTGTAAGCCTTCTTGGCAAAGGCAAGCGTCTCGGAAGCGGTTTTGCCCAGGCGAAATCAAAATTTAATACCGCGGTGCTGCTCAAGCGAACGCTTTATTTCTCAAATTATCTTCCGTGACAAAAACTCAAAAACAGCTTTTGCATCACGCGTGATCCTCACTGCGTCAGAGCTCATTATTTTCTGGACAAACACTATAAGTTACACACAATATTACTCACGTATATGTGGGGTGTGCGTGTATACGAATTAGTATAATTCCTTCTCAGTTTACAATGCCAGAAAAATTACACACTTACTGCTTTATTCACAAAACGCGGAGTTAAGAAAGTGTAACCAACACCTACTATAAACATATACAGGATTTTATAAATGAGACTAGATTTTTTTTCAGTTTAACGACCCACAATTACACTCTGCAGTTAAGGGAGATAAATTGTATTAGTAATTAAGAATTAAAATTATGGAATTAAAGATAAAAGTGGAATGAAATACAAGATTCCCGAGTAATCTTCAACACATGGTGTTTGTCCAACACAAGGTCAACTTGGCACGACTTAGGAGGAAGCCAGGGATCCCTAGCACCATAAGTGAGTTCTCTGCCACTAGGGCCCCGAGACACTGGCAGTTTCGAAAATGTGTGCAGTGAGGTCCAGTTAGGGACAAAAGCAAACAATTTTTAGATAAAATCACCAACCTTTTTTCGGAAGGCGTTACAGTTCAGTATAACTTCAAACAAATTATGTATTGCACGGAGAATTTCAAGCCTGCATCCAAGCCCTGTTCACGTACTCTGGCACAACTGAGGAATTGCTGAAGCAATAGCATTCCAATACGGTCCTTCAGTTATTATAGATTCTTTATACTGTGACTACACTATGCCTCCGATATGTTTATAAATAAAGAAGTCCAAAGGGTTAATATTAGGATGTCGGAATGGTCAGGTAATTGGCCCACTACGTTGAATCCAACCTTCAGGAAATTTCTTATCTAATTACTCTCCTTACTTGTGGTCTGCAAAATGGAGGAGCCCCATTCAATTTTGATACCTTTCTCGGTTGTAAATTGAATAATTAGAAAACTATAATGCGTAAGAAAATATCCCTTATTACCTTTTGTTCCTCAAAATATATTTATCATGAGTCGAAGCATGCAAAAAAGTTCAATTTTCGACTTTTTTTTTTTTTTTTTTGGGATATGCTTCAAATGCACATGTAGATTTCCTGAATTCCGTATTAATAAGAGAATCTGACAGCTTGAAAGTTCTTTTATCTGAGGAATCAATCTTCGGTAAGAAAGCTGCGTCGTTGTCAAACTTATGCAGAAAAGAAATGATAAGTAAACACTTTTCTGCTTGAGTCTGGGGTAGTTTAATACAACAGCAGCATCTTGTATGCCTACAAACGTAATAATTCATGCACTCTGTTTTGAACAGTAGACCTTGAAATCTCGAATTATCTGCTGACCTTCTCTAATGACTTCTGTGGCCTCAGCCTGAAACAATCTCTTATCGAGTTGACATGTTTGTCTAACGTTCCGAGTTCCATACTACCGTAATATCCTTCTAACTATGTATAAAACTACATGAACCGACATAAAATAACCGGTACTTCCGATTGACGTATGAAGTTGAAATTTGGCATGATTCTAGCTTTCTGGGGCTAATTCAGGAAAATTTCCAAAAGCGAATATCTTTAATTTTTACGGGATCTAGAAGAGGGATGAAGTAATTATCCATGTTTTTAAACAGACCTTTATTTGGACTTATTAAGATGGATCGGACAATATTAACGGACAATATTAAGATGGATCTCGTAGAGATAAAAATACAAAGTAGAAACATGATTCAATTTGCTAAGGATAGAAGTCAATGGAGAGCTTTTGTGAACGCGGCATTGAACCTCCGGGTTCCATAGGCACTAGAGTTAGTTAGTTAGTTTTTTTAGAGTGGTTTTATGAGATCTGAAAAATCTTTTCCATATTATTTATATAGGAAATGTTCTTAATTAAATTAAGCGATTCTTTCTAAAGTTATTAACAAAAGCAGGTGTGAAATGGGAATTAATTTAGGAATACCCCAAACATCACCCGTGGATAGAGCCATAAGTGTTGAAGTTCACTTTCGCTGGGTACTGGAGTCCATACAAGTTTATTGGTTATAAATTATCCATGACATTCTTTGCAGAAACATGTAATAATGTTGAAGTATGTAGTATACACGTTAATACCACAAACTTGATTCATAAATGAATTCCAGATCTCCGGAGGATGGTTCAATATTGCTAGTTTAGCAATAAATGCAATCAATATCGTAAACGATCAACATAGGGTGAGAAACAATTGGGAATCTGTTTATATATAAAGCTTGTTACTTTTGATTATTTTAGCGTATATATTCAGTATTTCATAGAAGCATTTCCTTCATATCATATTGTTTACAATGTAATTTTTAACATTAAAAAGAAATGTGAAACATTGAAGCGTATATTAAATATATTTAATTACTTCATGTTTTAATTGGCTGCTACCAAGCTTAAGTAAGAGTTTTATATTTTATTTTAATTAAGTCATTAATTATTTTTTTAACAATTGTGTTGTTTTGTAATAGATGGACTCAGGCGGAAAACAATGTATAATCTGTTTAAGCGTAAACTGCCAATTTGCTTTCCAATGGTATCCGTGACTTGTCACCCCTTTTCTCGGCACAAATACGCCTCGGTCATGAGGCGCTTAGCATACACTACGTTAAGGAAAAAACAGTGCACATAGCTCTCAATAATCTGATTGGTTGAATATCTGTTTCCTGGACACTTGTTTCATTGAGCGCTGAACTTCAAGCTATATATCGCTTGTTTAATAGAAAAGTGACACAACTCAAAATCATTAATCAAAGATTTTCTCGATGGCCTAGTGGCTATCACACTGACGTCACTGGTGCACGGAGTTCCGAATTTGACTACTTGTAGGAGATCCTTTGAAAATTTGATCACATTTACAGTGGCTCAGATTCTACCTGGAACTATAGGTAAAAGTCTCATATAGTCTCAGTGTAGGAAAAAAGCATACACTTTCTACAAACAAGCAATAAGCAATCAAAATAATCAAGGTGATTTGGGTATTTGTGTCCTTTTCACAAGAAGCCACTGAGTTGCGCCACCGAGTTACACCACTAGTATGAACAGAAATATACACTAAGCAACAGATAGTAGACAACGGTACTTTTTTCTCTTATCTTTCAACAACCATGTATTTTTTTCTGTAGTGCAACGAGGTTGCCAATACACAAGAAATATACGTACAGAAATATATAGCATCTAAGTACTAGTAGGCTATATTAGACATACTAGATCCGTGGAGTTAATTCAAAACACAGTAGAGCGACACGGTGCCTCTGCCTCTGGTGCGTGAGGTCCCTGGTTTGATCCCCGCCCAAGTAAGTTTGCGGTGGACAACATCGTGTTCGTGGGTTTTCTCGGAATACTCCATTTCCTACCACATTCTAATTCTATCAATTATTCCATCATCATTCATTTGCTTTAATCATCATTTACTTAAGCCTAACGGGCGTACTTGTGGGACGTTAAACTAAAAAAAATTCATTTTATTTTTCAAACCACAGTACCTACCCAGATAACAAAAATGACTTGTAACAAACTTGCAGCAGATTTGCAATTCAAGTCTGGATAACTTGCAGCAGACTTGTGATGCAAGTCTGCAAGTTTGATGCAAGTTTAATGCAAACTTCCTAGTTGACGCTCTTCGAACTTGCAGCATGCCTGCAATGCAAGTGTATGGTAAGTTTGCAAAGCAAGTTTCTGCAAGGGGTTTACTTGCACAGCAAGCCTGCTGCAAGCTTCCACTTGCACTGCAGATGCACAGCAAGTCGGCAGCAAGTTATTGCAGGTTTGACGCAAGTCTCTGCAAGGATACCACTTGCACTGCATGTCTATAGCAAGTTTGTAGTGAGTCTTCTGCAAGTATATACTTGCATTACAAGTCTACAGCAGATCGCCAGCAAGTGAGTGTAGTAAGTCTTCTGCAGGTAGTAAGTACTTGCATAGCATTCCATGCATTTTACAAACCGAACATTTACTGTATACGAACAATCACACAGTATATTTTTCTCAACAACTTTGTCAAACAATTCACGTTTAACATATAAATTATCTCTACATACTGAATACTTACGTAATTATCTTAACACTTCGCACTTACTACAAACGGCGGCCTGGCGGGGAGATTTTTAAGATTAGACTTTTGTGCCACCTGTTGTTAGAAACTAGAACTGACACACTTGCTACAAAGTTGCAGCAAGCCTCCGAGGCAAGTAAAATCTAGCAAGTGAAAACCAAATTACGACATTTGCGGGTAACTCTTTCAAAACGCCTGCAGCAGGTGTACAGTGCACGGAAAGTCTAGCAAGTTAAAATCAAATATAATGAAAGACTTGCTGCAAACCAACATGCTATTAGGGTACCATCGGGAATCAAACCCAGCCCCCTGAATTCCAAAATATAGGAATAGTGAAGTTCTAACCACTTACCCACAAGGAATCCCATCCATGTATGTTGGTTTTGTCAATAACATCTTTCCCTCCTTTGCTTCTTTTCTTAGTGGTTGAATAATAATAATAATAATAATAATAATAATAATAATAATAATAATAATAATAATAATAATAATAATAATAATAATAATCAGGAATGTTTAACTTGGCAAATAGGGATGGCTGGAGATCAGATGATTAATATACAAAGAACAAAACATAATAGACGACTAGTTAGTTCCCACGGGCACGTTTCACGTTACAGGATTATAAAAGTAATTTGGAAGATGGTGGTAATATAAAGAAGCAGGCAACAACCTGTTCCTATTGATATGCCACATTGACTTGATCCCTAGTCTTCCGTTGCAAGCGCTGCTATTGGCTGGAGGAAATCCACTCGCTTTCTCTCGCTTAGCAACAGCTGAACCCTTATTGGTTCAACGCGTGGGTGTGTGAGGGTGTCAGCGTTAGTTTGCATTTTTGCCACGGCTCAAGTCATTTTGGCAGCACAATAGTAAATTTTGCGTTCATCACAAAATATAGGAATAGTTAATAGTAGTTTTAATATAGTCAATATATGGTGTAAATTAGAGTAAATTTTAATCGATAAACAATTGTGCATCTTTCATTTCTGATCAGTAATCCAAGTAAGTTTATTTATTTATTTTACAAAAGATACTTTGGCAAACTTTCGCCGTGGCGGCAACTGCAATGTACCCGTACGCAAGCTTTCATTAAGACAATGCTTGTTCATGAATGGCGGATACTGAGAGTTACTCGAACGGTTGCGCTAGAGCAGACGGTGGCAGAAACTGTTCTAGTGGAAGCAAGTGTGGTTGCCCTCTACGAAAGCTCCAATTTAAGACAATGCTTCACAAGGGGTGGCGCAATTCGGTTGCCCAACTCAATGGGTCCATGTGTGAAGGAGCTTACACTAAAAATGAGGTTGTGTAAAAAAAATAGCCTTCAACAAATAGTTTTCCACGTAATTTTTGTATTTAGGATATGTGCTTCTCTCCAGCTTAATTTTGATTTAAAACTTTGAATACTGGTAAAGCAAATAAATGTAAAATTTAATATTGACTTGTGTTGTTCTCTGTGTGAAACAAAACGTGGTGTCCACAGAAATATCAGATATAGCAGCCTAAAGTTATTTTTCCTTTGAAGTGCTTTTGTATAAAAAATATCGTTTTTCAGTACCTATTAATGAAATATTATTTCATAATTAATTAAATAAATAAAAATAAAAACAAAAATACATGTAATCAGATGTGTCAAAATAGAATAAAAAACAAGTATTATTGTTGAAGACGATAAAATGTTAATAAGACTAGTCTTTGGCTCCGCCCCCAGATCCTCATGCTTGCTCGGTCTAGGGCCTTGCAACTCATATATATATATATATACCAGGTGTGCACCATTTATAATGTCCAATAACAAAGGAACCAAAAGAGGGAGAGAAGCGAAACTTTGCACAACGGAACCTTAGGAAGGGGGACATTTATCAATATAGTTGGTAACATCACCAGATCAACAGTGTTGCCAACTCAATTTATGCTATTTTAATTGGAATGACCAAAATTTAATTTCATAATTCGAGTCAGCAATGAAAGCAAAGACGAAAGATTTCACACTCGCAGATAAGCTATAAACATAAAAGAATTTTAAATTTCCACGTCAACCGAAAGTACCTGTTATTTTATGTCAGTGAGTGAATGAGTTCATATAGTTTTATATATTGTTAGGATGGCAGAACTATTATAATAATTTGACATATCTAAAATTTAACAACATCCTACATGCTCTTGGCGTTTTTATTAAATTTCCAATAATATTTCTTCTAGAATGACAGAATATAGAATAGTGGTGCTTTAAAATTATGTGAGGAAATCCCGACAGAAATAATGGTCCTCCAGGTTAGGGATTGACGACAGGTAGGCATCCGGTTCTAAAAGCAATTGCCAAATCATATTGGATCGAGAAAAGAATGTGATGGAGAAAGAGGCTAGGGCATACTCCCAAAAGCAACGCGCGAACCGATTGCCTTATTGCCGTGAGAAGTGAGCAAGGGCTATCTCCTAACAATGGACGGAAGAGACTAAAGAAGCGAGTTCAAAAACAACAGTAGATCAAAGTAGGAACTTGGAAAGTTCGAACCTTGATATATAGGAGCTACGAGTTATGAGAGACGCTGGCAAGAAGAAGAGTAAGCATCGCACGCTCCTTACGAGTCGCCACCGTTGACTTCGTCGCGCTTGGGCATACGGACGTGCGTTGGCCCCTTAAATAACGGTTTGTGCTACTCCTCTCGGATGAGTGCGTGCATGTGTGACGCCAACGGAACGATGGTATTCATCCCTCGTGCATTGTGCGTAGTGTACAGGCAGGTAAATGCAGTTATATGGTTTTGGTATGCTTCTGTTGGCATGGACTGGGACCGTTGGTGTGTACAGATCACAGGGAGATACCCGTTGTATATCTGCAGATGTAAGAGAATCACTTACACAATACAATTCAACATCTCTACTCACACGAAGACGTCATTTTCCAGGACGACAATGCACGGTGCCGCCAACCCAGGACTGTACTTGCTTGATTTAAGAAAAATTTCATGGAGGTGCAAGTATGAATTGGCCCCCTAAGTCACCAGACCATAATCCTATAGAACATTTATTGGAAGTTGCAGAATGAGCTCTTGGCACCATGACTCCTGCACCAACCTCTGTGGGTTCATTGTGGGACGCCATCAGGAATATATGGTTTCAGATTCCCCTGGAGACATATCAGTAACTACCAAAATCCATGTCACGCTATGCCCAGGCCGTCCTCTGAACAAAAGGTGGACCTACATAGTATTAGGTCGGTACTTGCAAATCAGTGAGCACTCAGTGTATATGCTTATCTGTTAGGTTACTGCAAAAAATGAAAGACTAAAAGTGATATTTTTGTCATTACTGATTCTTTTGTAATTCATTTAGCAGAAGGTACCAAAGATTGCAAGAAAATAGTATAGGTAAAATTTAATATTTCTTATTAGTTAATAATCACAATTTTTGCTACATGTCCAGAAAGTGTATTGCCATTTCTCACTGAAAACTTTTAGTATCTCAAAACTTGTATTTTGCTATTTACATTTTTTTTTTTTTTCTGGTTGCACTATATAACAATTTTACCACTTTAATATATATTTTAGACTCTTCGAGCTTAATTTCAAAACGTCTCTTGTCCACTTTTCTAAATTTTGGGGAAATCATGAAAATCGTTTAACGTCTTTACTATGTCATTAAGTAAGTATTATATTACTCAGAAATTTTCTCCAGGCCAATAGTACTTTGTTTTCCTGCTAAATGTCTTGGTAATGGTCACTATTAAAGAGAAATAAAGTGACTTTGTTTGGATAAGGGACGTTTTGAAACTAAACTCAGGACAAAGGACGGTCTGAAAACTAAAACCTTTTTGTAATAAACATTTTTCGTTGAAATGTATGCAGTGAAAGTAAAATGGTTTATATTTATCACAAATGTGATGTACACTCATGTCCAAAATGATTGTCGCATATCTATAACTGTCTTCTTGTAAGAATATAATATAATAATGATTTTGCAGGGTACTTTTGATACTGATACTATGTGTATAATCGGGAAATGCACATTTGTGGTAAATTTCATAGGAAAATAATTATAAATACGAAAATTAGAATGACCAAAACAAAATGTTGCTAAATGGACAAGAAAGTTTTATTTTCGTTTTATTATTTTTATTTACTTTTCGTTTGACATGAAATTTGCCACATGCATGGCTTTACCGATTATACACATACTAACATCATAAGAAATACCGGGCGAACACATTTATAGATATTCGACAATAATTTTGGACATGGGTATATATGTTTGTTTTTACTTTAAAATAGAATAGCTCCACTGAAGAAAAATGTTTCGTTTCCAAAGAATGTCAGTAAATATGCTAAAAACAAACAAAAACAACACCTTATAGTTTAAGAATTCTCACGAATGTCCTCAGTAGCTGAGTATGGAACTAGAAAAAAAAATACAATGGAGGATATCTACTTTTACACAAGAAATCTTCCAAATCTTCTCTCATACCGACTTCGAGTTCATCTTCAGTTCATCTTCATCTTCACCGCCTCTTCGTTTTTTTTTTTTTTTTTTCGCTATGAAGACCCTTTCGCACCATCCAATAGTAGGTAAAAACTTTATCTTTAGGCTGCTTCTCCTTTGATTGCTTTCACTATTGTAAACTTAAACATATTAAATTGCTGGCTATAATATGCGGCCTGATCCGGGATCCGTGGAAGAACTTTCTGACTATCGAATGAAAAGGGAATTTCCCGGTTCTTCTGGGATTTAAGCAACATATAAAATGCCTTACTTTTCCTTTTGTGAATTTGAACCTCTCTTTCGACTGAAGTGTCATTTTCTTGCTTCAGTTCAAATTGAATACACTTTGAATACTTGTCTACTGCCGGGCTTCCAAAACTAATGTTATAGTCCGTGACGAAAATATGGTAAAAGTGCGAATAGGGCACTGCGAGATCTTTGTTGGTATTGTTATACATTACATGCTACACTAAGATTGCTGGGAAGATATTGCTTGGAAACACTAGTTGCCCTATAATAATGTTCCTCAACGCGCGTAAACTTCTCGATAAAAGATTTAGCTGCATTAATTTTAGCTTCAAAAAGGAGAGAATTGCGATCTTTTTCTCTCTTTTTTTCCACTGCCATCGTGACAATGCTAAAATAGCATTTATAAAGACGCTGAGCCCTTTTCTCACATACACCCAGTTTAGTGCAAAATGTTTTCTTACAATGCTGTATAAATGATTTCTTACCTTCTTCTGATTTGGTAACAACAAAAAAAGAAAAAAATAGCGAATCGAGAGTTCTTTAGTTTTTTTTTTTTTTTTTTTTTTTTTTTTACTCGCTTCCGTTTAGGTGATTTGCATATTGTATGTTTCAGAATGAAATTGTCTTGGACTACTTTGGTCTTCTTCTCATAATAACGCTGGTGTAACTTGCACACATCTTGTAGAGAAAGTTCTTTACATTTAAAAGTCGTTTCCACATGGTTGCAGTCAAGTGTCCTAGGTAAATCCCTAGACGAGCGTTTCCCAACTTTTTTTTCAACTTGCGGCACACTACGGGTGTAACTTGGATTCTCGCGGCACACTTATAGATATTATTATTTGTAAATATAAAATACCGTGGTATTTTTTCTGTGATTACTGATCTCCTTCTCACAGTGAAGAAAGCTTGGT
Source organism: Thermobia domestica (assembly GCF_964235325.1). Taxonomy (NCBI): domain Eukaryota; kingdom Metazoa; phylum Arthropoda; class Insecta; order Zygentoma; family Lepismatidae; genus Thermobia; species Thermobia domestica. The sequence continues at coordinate 8,035,659 of NC_137459.1, forward strand.
CACTGTTTTTTCCCCGTGGTAAATACTATGCTTATTTTTCATTCTAATTTAAAAACAGAAAACAATTGCAATGAAATATTGGACTCAGGTTTTTAAAATTACGCTTTCTTTTTCGAAAAGTATATCCAACCTTTTACTAAGAAGGAAGATCACTAAATAACGAACGAACAAACAAATCTCTTATACTTTTAAAACACAAATGTAGGTAATTTGTTGAAAGGATTGAATGATATTTTAGATTTTCAAGTTACGAAATAGTCTGAACAATAAGGAACCAATAATGGTCATAACAATAACAAATACTTTTTTCAACATTAGAAATGTACAGAAAAGTACATGAAGCTTAAAATTGTAGATTCATAGTAGAGGTTCATAGCAATATGCAATACAAATATACATTTTCCCCTATGTCTTGCAATTTGGTACCTATAGAATTAATAATTTGTTTCGATTTCCTCGCGGCACGCCAGCGGCCAATTCACGCCACACTAGTGTGCCGCGGCACACCGGTTGGGAAACGCTGCTCTAGACGAATACCGCTCTCTCTTTGCAATGTTTCGTTGCCATATTCTAGGGTTAACTTTCTTTTTCTTTCTTTTCCAGGTCTTGCACAGAACAATATACTTTTGTTGCTGACTTTCTTCCATACTTTCCATAACTTAAGAAGCCACATCTTAATGCTCTTTCCTTAAAAAATAACGTGTATTTTACTCAAAATCGAACAAACGAACAGAAGTTAGCAAGTCTCCTAAAAATACTACAGCAGAAAGAAAATCTATAATTGAAAACCCAGGTATTTTGACGCGTAATTCAAGGAAATCCCACGAAATGCGTTTGTATCAACGCATAAAGCATCACTAATTTACAAACAAAAATTTAATAGTATTTAAAACACTATTGACATTCAGTTAAGTTTAGAGAAAAAGAGAAGTTTTGAAACAAAACAGTTGAAACCTTCATGAAAGATCATTGTAAAACGGGACATTTTGTTTTGAAATTATTTTGTTCGAAAATGTCCGCCATGTTGCTGTAAACAAGAGACGTTTTGAAACCAAATCCATATTTCTGAGATATTTTTTACAGATTTCTAGATTGATTTACAACAAAATCCTGGAAGAAGTTGATATATAAACCATTAAAGATTAATAAAACGTCATTACCTCGATTTTCAAAATTTTTGACAAGAGACGTTTTGAAACTGAGCTCGACACTTGTAGAAACTGACTGAAATTGTGAGCTTAAAACGGAATAAAGTCACAATAAAAATATCAGTACTGTTCAAACTCAAAACTACGTTCAGTCTAATGAGAATTAGTCAAGAGTTCTCTCTGTTCCCTGTAATATATCATATACACTGTACACTCAACAACATGCATAATGTTGTAATTGTTCGATTTTTTCTTAGCAAACTACAAATCGATTAAGCCCGATTTCTGCTTATCGTAGAACATCCCAATTAAGCTACGTAGTTTCCTTGTGGTCAGGTTGAGAACCAGATTTTATTTTCATTTGTAAAGTACGGAGATTCAACATCAAGTTCAACCCTTATACAGTAACGATATAAGAATAAGAATTTGACATTTTGATAAAACTAACAACGAAAAACTGTTTCTCTCAAGAGCACCTCATGAATAGATGGTTCAAAAGAGTTACCATTGCCTGATCGGAGAGAATATATCAGGTTTTATATCCGCCTACTTTCCTTATTTCTTTAACTTCCCTGTGTCGTAATGTAGAGGCTTCGGAGCTTTCTATAAAAATTTTACCTTGAAATAACTAGTCAAAGAGTTTCATATGCTCTTTTCTTTCATTCGTCGGATCTTCATTTGTCTATCACGTGAAGATTGGAGGCTGTTTATGTGCCACAAAGCAGTGGGAGATGGTATCATACTTCCAGACACCTGCTTCTTCCAAACAACAATGAAAATAACTGATGTTTTCAGCTCTTACGCAATGCACAGAATACGGTAGATCTCGAAATGTGGAAGTAATTTGAAGTATGCCATCCGCACTAACTATCCCAGCTGGAATTCCCCCTACTTTGTGTGACAATATTCGCATATGAGGAGCCAACAGCTAAATTCCATTATTGTGCCCATTTCAGCAGACATTAGGGAGCACGATTCGCTCTTCACATCTCACTCCCTGTTACACACACTCTTCGCTTTTATATTTTTTCTTCATATTTAACACACAATGGAATTGCTTTTATATTGTACTCTCTCCCGTGATAGCTTCAAGAGTTGTTCGCGCAATATTGCACGAAGTAATTTTCAAATGAATTTTTTAGTGTCCTTGGTTTCTTTCTACAGCGTACAACTTGTTGAATGAGATTCACACTTCATGAGACATTCTCATTTTTCGTTGCTCTAAATTGGAGAACGTATACGCTGAAAGGTTCGAGTTTTATAATTACTTAGAAAACAAAGTTTTTCTGGTGAACTAGTAATAGAATCCAGGATAAAATACTTCATGTGAGAGACAAAAACTCAAAACCACTCTATTCGGAAAGAAAAATTACTAAACCAGGAATTATACGTTTAAAATATATTGATACTAGTAGATTTTCCTACTGCGGAAACGTGTCATTTTTCATTATTATTATTATTATTATTATTATTATTATTATTATTATTATTATTATTATTATTATTATTATTATTATTATTATTATTATTTTAGTAAGTACAGACCATAGCTAATCAGTTGTCTAATTATTTCCCTTCTTATGCATTCAAGTTAAAGTTTTGTAACATTTATTTTATTTAGTTTTCTTCTAAATAGAATTAGATTTAAAAAAAAAATACTAAAATATGATTGAGAGCAAATAACAACAAACCAGGGGTGGATCCAGAACCGACTTCTGTGGGGGGGGCGATGGGTTCTCATACTGCTACTTAGAGCTACTTTTCAGAACTTCAAACACTGGGATGGGTTTTATTTATATATATAAAATAAGAAAGTTTCCTCTTCTGGGGGGGAATCGCCCCTATCATCCCCCTGGATTCGCCACTGCAACAAACAACGATACATAACTTATAAAATGAAAATTGAAAATGGAAGCTTTAAGTTTTACGTCCCAGGGTAATGCCGGCTAAAGGAGACGGTGAAGATAAGAATAAATGCAATGGTGGAATAAGTGAAGTGGAAGGAAACGGGAGAACCTTGAGGAAAACCACGAACGTGAAATTCATCCATCACAAAGTGCACTTGGCACTAGCTGGGATCTAACCAGAGACCCCACACACCAGAGGTGAACGCTCTACTGCTGATCCACCGCGCCCCCTTGCAGTCTTTTGAATTGAAACTGCAGTTCGGTAGATATGAGCGGAATTCTTGGAATAAATACTGTTTTTCCTTCATCCTTTCCTGATATTATTTTTGCTTCAATTATATTGTTTGATAAATGTTTCACGGTTAGTCTTGTTCTATTACATAATGTTGGTGAATACAAACATCTTAACAAGATTATTGAAGATCGTATTTTTAATCTTAAACAATGTAAAGGCATTCCTGAAAACTGGTAGCGGACTGGGAACTTGTAGCGAT